>NC_045442.1:50068252-50187697 GCF_002776525.5 Piliocolobus tephrosceles | reverse complement strand
TTTTTTTTTTTTTTTTTTTTTTTTTTTTGAGACGGAGTCTCGCTCTGCCGCCGGGGCTGGAGTGCAGTGGCCGGATCTCAGCTCACCGCAAGCTCCGCCTCCCAGGTTCCCGCCATTCTCCTGCCTCAGCCTCCTGAGTAGCTGGGACTACAGGCGCCCGCCACCTCACCCGGCTAGATTTTTGTATTTTTTGGTAGAGACGGGGTTTCACCGTGTTAGCCAGGATGGTCTTGATCTCCTGTCCTCGTGATCCGCCCGTCTCGGCCTCCCAAAGTGCTGGGATTACAGGCTTGAGCCACCGCGCCCGGCCGAAAGTCTTATCAAATATCCTGTCACTGCAGAAGATGTATTACCATGTTTCCAGCTTTAGTAATAGTTGCTTTGCCACTCACCCAATGATCACTAAGACTATATCATATATTTTAGGATTCATGGCAGGAATTCTAATATCAGTCAGGATATGCTAGGTTATCCTGTAACAATGAAACCACCTAAATATCAGTGCCTTAAAACAGTTTAAGGTCTCTTTTCTTGAAGGTTATTACTTAAATCTTCCACTACAGGGTCAGTTAGGGTATTTTTCTCCATGTTCTGTTCACTGAGGGACTCAGAAAGAGAGTGACAACACCCCCATGCTTTTATGATTACTAAATCAGGGAGAGAAAAAGAGAAAAAAAGTGTGCTGAATTTCCACCAGCTCTTAAGTTTGTGAGTCAGATCATTTTAATTTTTAAAGAGAATAATTACAGAAGCAGTTGTAGCTCTCACCCTCTCTGCCCAAGCCCATTTTCTATTTGTAGATACAAGAAATAATACCTATCTAGAAAGTCATGTGTACATTTCCTTTATATACTTATGGCCATAAAACTGTAGCAATATTTATTTTGTTAATTTGTAAAATGATATACTGAACATGTGTACTGTAACTTGATGTTGTGACTCAAACTTATGTTTTTGTGATTTATCAGTTTACTGATTTCCACTGTATACATTTATTTCTAATCTATTTTTCAAGTTCTTCGTTTTGAGACATTTACAGCTTTTCTACTCTTTAATTGAATTTTTTTTTTTTTTTTTTTTCTGAGATAGACTCTCACTCTGTCCCCCAGGCTGGAGTGCAGTGGCCGGACCTCAGCTCACTGCAAGCTCCGCCTCCCGGGTTTACGCCATTCTCCTGCCTCAGCCTCCTGAGTGGATGGGACTACAGGCGCCTGCCACCTTGCCCGGCTAGTTTTTTGTATTTTTTTAGTAGAGACGGGGTTTCACCGTGTTAGCCAGGATGGTCTCGATCTCCTGACCTCGTGATCCGCCCGTCTCGGCCTCCCAAAGTGCTGGGATTACAGGCTTGAGCCACCGCGCCCGGCCTAATTGAATTTTATTTTATTTTATTTTATTTTTTTTTGAGACGGAGTCTCGCTCTGTCACCCAGGCTGAAGTGCTGTGGCCGGATCTCAGCTCACTGCAAGCTCCGCCTCCCGGGTTCACGCCATTCTCCTGCCTCAGCCTCCCGGGTAGCTGGGACTACAGGCGCCGCCACCTCGCCCGGCTAGTTTTTTGTAGTTTTTAGTAGAGACGGGGTTTCACCATGTTAGCCAGGATGGTCTCGATCTCCTGACCTCGTGATCCGCCTGTCTCGGCCTCCCAAAGTGCTGGGATTACAGGCTTGAGCCACCGCGCCCGGCCTAATTGAATTTTAAAATGTTGCAGTATACATTATTATATAGATTTTATTTATTTATATATATATATATACACATACACACACACAAACACACACACACGAATATTTTCTAGAATAGTGGAATTTCTAGATCATATGAATATCTTCAGCTATCTCACATGCTGTCAGTTTGCTGTCCAAATTGCTATATACTCATGCAATCACATTTTCACCACCATGTGGTATTCAGAATTTTTAATTGTTTCCAGTATGATGGGAATAAAATAATTTTATCTGCAATTTAATTTGTATTGTTTTTATTGTTTGACTTGTTCAACATTCTCTTGTTATATTTAGTATTCAGTTGGGTTTTCTCTTTTGTGAATTGCCAATTCATATTTTTTCCCATTTTTCTATAGGGTTGTGTGTCACTTTCTTAGTTATGTATTACTTTCTTATTTATTCTGGATACTAATGATTTGCTAGTTAAACATAGCAGAATTTTCTAGTACCTCTGTGAAGCTTCCTTTTCACCTTGCTTTTGGTGCTATTTCACATGAGTTTTAAATTTGAACATCATCAAGAGTATCAGTTTTTCTCTTTATGGGTTTTGCTTTATTTATGTCTTTTTAAAGAAGTCTTTTTTATTTAAATACCATAAAGATGATGACTTATATTTTTGGTAATTATGTTAAAGTTTTGCATTATGTTTTTAAGTTCACTTGGAATTGATTTTTGTGTACTGGGCAGGATAATGAAAGAGTAAACATTACTTTTTTCCACTTAAATAATTAATTATCTGAAATATTTTATGGTTTTTAAAATTTAACCTCTGCTTTGTTAATGCAATTTCTGATATAAAACAAATTTTCACATAGAGATCTGTGTTTTTCTGGACTTATTTTTCATTCATTTGTGGTGGCTTGGACTGTTTCCATGCTAGATCCAGTATGATAGCATTTCACAGTATGAATGTTGCAGTTTCAAGAAGTCTTTCTGTCAGGAAGGGAGATGCCTTACTCTTTTATCGTCTTCAAATTAATATTGGGTTTTCTCTCCCACATTTGAGATTGGCTTGCATTTTTTTTAGTATTTTGGTTGTAATGACACCACAATTAAACATTATCTTTGGGAAATATTGTTATGTTTATGACTTGTACATTTCCTGTTCATGTACTAATTTAAATATTTTTTGTTTAAAGTTCTTGATCATTTAATAGAGTTAGTGATAGAGTCTAGAGAATTGGCATATAATCAGGGGCACAAGAAATACTCTGGATCTAGATTGTTGTTAGTGAATTCTACATCTGCTGCCTTTTAACTTTTACCTTAGGCAAGTCAATTGCTCTCTGTTCTTCAGTTTCTGCATCTATTAAAATTAAGAAAAATATGGCCTCTACCTCATAGGATCACTGGGAAGATTAAGTGAGTTAAACTTGTAAAACATTTCAACCAGAATCTGGCATATAAGAAGCACTGTTTCTGCATTTTTGTTGCTTTTCAGTGTTAAGATTTAATGTATATATATCTTTTCCTAATTGGTTGTTGAAAAGTCACTGACAACTTATACTTGTTTTGTTTTGTTTCCACCAAGCTTGCTGATGTCTCTTTTTGACTATAATAGTTTTTAGCTTTCTCTTATAATCTTTATGCAGACAACAGTATTGTCTGTAAATAACATTTTACATTTTCTTTACGATCTACATGTCTTTTATTTTCTTTTATGGCTTGGATTCCTAATGCTGTGCAATTTGAAAAGAAGCCACGTTGCCAATTATTTGTCTTGTTCTTTATTTTAAAGAGAAAGCTTCTAATACTTAAGTATGATATTCACTATAGGTCTTTCATAACTACTGTAAAGTAATTGATCAAAGTTCAATTTATTCTTTCTTTGCTAAGAATCTTTACCATGAGTGGAATTTAAATGTTATGAAGGCTTCTGCCTTAGGTTTATTTAGGAATTAGTATCCTTTATCTGTCAATATGATGAAATAAAATAAAAAATACATAATATGAACATGTTAGCCATTCTAGGATTATAAACAGTGATTTTAGTGCTTATGGTGACTTTAGACACACACACACACGCACACACAATTAAATTGGATTTTGTTTCGAATCAAAAGTATTCGTACCCACCAAAAATTTCATCGCATAGTGTCGGCTGCTTATTTTGTTCCAGGCCCTGTTCTAGGCTCTGGAAATACACAGGGAGCATAGAACAAACAATAGTCCTTACCTTGAAGGAACTCATATTCTAAGGAAGTGTGTAAAATATACACTAAAAATATATAAATTATAAGATAGTAGAAGATGAAAAGCGCTTTGGAAAATGTTGGCTAGGCCAAGAGGTTTGGGAATACTAGGGAAAATGTTAGACTACTAAATGGGGGGTTCTAACAGGCTTCATTCAGTTTTAACTTTTATGTTCAGGGGGACAAGTGCAGGTTCGTTACATAGGTAAACTTGCATCATGGTGGTTTGTTGTACAAATTATTTCATCACCCCAGTATTACACCTAGTAACTATTAGTTATATTTTTTGTCTTCTCCCTTCTCCAACTCTCCACCCTCCAAAAAGCCCCAGTGTGTGTTGTCCCCTACTCTATGTGTCCATGTGTTCTCATCATTTAGCTCCCACCTACGAGTGAGAACATGCAGTGTTTGGTCTTCTCTTCCTGTGTTAGTTTACTAAGGATAATGGCCTCCAACTACATCCATATCCCTGCAAAGAACAAGATCTTGTTCTTTTTATGGCTGCATAGTATTCCATGGTGTTTATATACCACATTTTCTTTATCCAGCAGACCACTGATGGGCATTTAGGTTGATTCCATGTCTTTGCTTAGACAGGGAAATAAAAGGGTGTTCCAGAGGGAATAGCCGGTTCCAAGCTCTGGTTCAGGAGTGCGGCTGGCATCCTAGGAAATTGCAAGCAGTTATAATTGAGAGTTCTTGCTTAAAATGTGGTTTATGTTCACCCATCCGGGACTACACTTTTGAAGTCTGTACTTTTGGAAGGATAGATGTTTGATGATTTTCTTTTTTCTTTTAAAACTATTTTTGTTCAGTTTTTTTTAAGTGTCTTTATTTTATACATTTAAAAGTCAGTTGATAATATTTTCTTGTGCTCTTATGGCTTAAATTTCTACTACATTTATAAGTGCTGACCCTCTTTTCATTCATCATCTTGTGTTTTTTGATCTATCTCCTTCTTTTTCTCTTTACTTGGTAATCAATCTGGCTGGAAATTTGTCTATTTAATTACAGTTTTTAAAGAATCACCTTTATTTTTTACTGTACTACTTCCTTTTTTCTCTCTGATATATTTTTACTTCATTATAATTTACACTTATTTTGTGTGTTTATATTTATATTTCATATATAATTCCAGCTTTTGCTGTATTCAACAGTCTGCCTTTTTATGTGCAATTTTTCACTGTCATTAAGTTCTAAACAAAGTATAACTTCTATTTTTATTTTTCTTTGAACCATAAATTACATGCAACTTTCTGTTTAAGTTTACAAACAACAGCATTGCCTGGCTGCCTCTTTTTATTGGGTTCTTTCTTACATTTGGGTCCGAAAACATAGTGTAAAACAGTGTCCTTAACCTCTAAATATTTTGCTAAATTCACTTATTTAAAATGTTCTGCTAATCAGAATATTATGTAACATAATCAGAACATACCACATTATACTCTGATAATCAATTCACTAGAAAGATATTGTCCCTCAGGTATTATAATTTGTTCATTTTTTAGGAAATATTATCAGAAATATTTTTCAAGAACAATTTTTGTTAACATTTTACAAAATTTAAATATGCTAAGTGAATTTATGCCTAACTGTACTACATTATTAAGTATGATTTTATAAGTGGCATATAAACAGATTAGTAATTCCTTTCCTAGAATGCAGAGATACCCTATGCATTGTAAGACAGTCAAGGGAAGGAATTGGTTTGGTTTAGAATGCATAATAAAACATGTCATGAACTGTCTGTATGCTCAGCTTTAGAAAATGGATCCTGTTTTTAAAAACTGGATTCATTGACTGCATTATTAAATTGTTTCAATGTTGTATTCCACTCTCTGTAGCATTCCAGTGAATGTTTACTTAACACCTTTTGAATAATCATTAAGTAAACAAAAACTGTCCCCTCTTTCTCAAAACTTTCTCCTACTCCCATGGTTATCCACTGTCATCAAATTACCATATCTGACAGAAATGATTTTAATTTCACCATCAATTGCCAGAATATTAATTTAGACTACAAATAGCTGCATATAAACATAAATGAAAAAATATTTTCCACTCTCGTTGTTGAAACAGTGGGAGTCCTGAATGATTTGACAGCTGTATAGGTAATCAAATAATAGACTACTGGATTAAATCTGAGTGAACTAAAAATACCTGTGCATAGCTGTAAACAAAATTAAATTAATATCCTCAGTACCTCTTATGCCTTTAATGCCATCAAGATCAGTAGACATGATTTTAAATGATGATTCATATAAATATGAATATACATAAAATTTAAAAATACTAGATGAATTTATACCTAATTGCACTATATTATGAAGTATGATTTTCCAAGTGTTACTCCTAACCAGTAGCAAATATGTTATATAAAATGATATATATGTTACTGGGTAGAAGGTACAGTAGCAAGTTTTCTTTCTTAATAAGAATGGTATAATCTGATTCTAAGGATGACAAACAGATGATGTGGTGGGCACTTACCAAAGTATCTTATTTATACTGATCTGTACCCCTAGAATATTCTAAAATGAAGATGTATGAGATATATAATACTATTTATTCTATTTTTCTGAGTTTTCCCTTCCAGTTAGGTTTAGGAAATACAAACATGATGTACAGTTGAGAACTTACATGATATAAGGGCAAATAGTGTGTATAAGAATTATTACACTTTATTCATTTGTACCTTATATACTTCCTCTATTGGATAAATGGATAAATGCAATGAACTGGTAAATAATACTTGTTGAGTCCAACCTGAATGGAAACAAAATCTTGTGCTATGAAAAAGCATACAATGTTTGTAGTAGGGAGAAGGGAATCTGATAGATGTCTGATATTTAAATGTAAGAACATTAGCTGGGCATGGTGGCTCATGCCTGTAATCCCAGCACTATTGGAGGCGGAGACACAGGCGGATAATCTGAGGTCAGGAGTTCGAAACCAACTGGATCAATTTAGTGTAACCCTGTCTCTAATAAAATACAAAAATTAGCCGGGTGTGGTGACGCCTGCCTGTAGTCCCAGTTACTCAGGAGGCTGGAGCAGGAGAATTGCTTGAATCCGGGACATGGAGGTGGCAGTGAGCCGAGGTCGTGCCATTGTACTTCAGCCTAGGTGAACAGAACGAGACTCTATCTCAAACAAACAAACAAACAAAAAATGTAAGAACATTATATGCTAACGTTAATCAAATATAAACAATTTTTAATTTTATATTCTATACAATGGCAGATCATAGCTGCACTTGTAAGAGAAGATCAAATTAAAATCAGTTATCTGTTTGTTTATTCCCTTATCAGTGCCTGGGTTTCTGGAAAAATGTAGTGATTTTCATGGAATTCTCTGATAAATATTATGAGCTCATTTCTTTCTATAATATGTTGGTAAATTTGGTCATATATAATAATTTAGAACTTCTTTTTCTCCTTCATTTTACTCAGAGCAGTCATTGCCATCTGACAGGTTATATGTTTATTTTTGTTAGTTTCCTGTTTTACCATACAGCTAATTAAAATAAACTTTTCACTAATTCAAGTCCTGTTCTTTTCATTGTTATAGCCCAAGTATCTAAAACAGTGTCTAGCCCTAAATAGTCAGCAGGTAACTCTTTACTGAGTGAATAAATCTTAGGAGGAAAGGAGAGAGAAAATCTAGATCCTTTATGGTATCCATGATTTTCCACAAACAGCTAGAATGTAATATTTCATTATTTTGTACCATGTAAGTCAGAATCATTGTGAAACATCACATTTATACAATTCTTATTAGACTATATCTAGATCTTTTAAAACAAACAAGCAAGCAAATAAACAAACAACAATGAAGATACGCTGAAGAAGTTTTGAGAGGAGGATCTACATCTTCATGTTTTCACCCCCAACTTACCCATACCCTCCTTCAATGAATTCCTAGGGCTGCTTAGAAAATAGTTGATGCAATACAGGAAGTGTTTGTTTTAAAACACCGAGAATGATGACTGTCCAAATTTAGAATGCGTGCATGTATTCCATAGACAAGGACTGAATATCCACTAGGTTCTGAAAAATGTGCTAGTTGCTGTGGTGGACAAAATAATAATAATGTACTGTAAGACAATCAAGGGAAGAGGTTAGTTTGGTTTAAGATGCATGATAAGGTATTTCATGAAGTATCTATACACTCAATTTTAGAAAACGGATCCCATTTTTAAAAACTCGATTCATTGACTGCATTATCAAATTGTTTCAATGTTAAATTTCACTACCTATAGGGTTGGAATATTAGTCCAGTAAAACTATGAAACCAAAGATAAATGACTATCCAGTAAGGCAGTTTATTGTATTACCACATAGTACAGTGTGTTAAAAGAGATCAAAGATAAATGATCACTTCCAACATAAAATGTGTAATAATTTACTTCAGGTAACATTTTTAACTTATGAGTATAATTATGGGCATAATCATAATTACTACTTAGACATTTATTAGGTGTATCATTTAATATTTTATATGAAACATTTTGAATTTTTAAAATATTTATGGGTCTTTGTTGTTAAGATGAAGCGGTGTTCCAGAAATTGTAGGTTTGTTACACTTAAAACAGAAATCCAGCATTTGTAGGCAACACCACTGTTCAAAGGAAAGAAAACTAAGAAAATTGCAGTAGAATACATTTGTGAGGAAAAAATGAAATGTCAAAGATAAAATTTTTATGTTTCTTTAATCACAATCATCAAATTGTAACAAATGGAACCTTAAAATTGAATTTATATCTTTGCCTGAGTTACACCTGAGATTATACCTGCATACCAAGTGAAGAATCATATTTTATAATGCATTTCATTTGGCTTTCAACACAGTTATTCTGTTGAAGACATTTCTGTAAAGTTTGCCAGATACAGGAAAAGCAATTTAATAAACACTATGATCAAATAACTATTCAACTGTTCTTCATCTTTTTTAACTTTTAACGCCTTGCAGATCGTTGCCAACATAAAGTGTGTTATCCCCTCTTCACAGTGATTCATGAACCTATATTAATTGTTCTTTACAAAGTTCTTTTTGTATACCTTACTGACTACCAATGTGAGGAAAAGGTCTATGTTGCTTTGATTCAGTAAAATACATATGCACTTTAATAATATTGTTTCTTTAAAAACAACTATTGGTTTGTTTTCTTTCAATTTCTCATTTATCATCATTTGTTCACCTTCCCTGAAAGCTGAACATATGCAGCCTGGCAACAAGTTGAATTAATTGAATATATCTCATATATATTCTCCAAATTAAATTTTCAGTTGCTCACCTTTTCATGATTATATTAAGAAAATGTAGCCATAATTGCTTGTATAAGAAAAATTACTGAGAAAGACATTCAGATTAAATGTAGCAAATGTTTTAAGGATCTTTGGGAGGAAAGAAATGTCAGGTTCTCTATTGTATTCAAGGAAGATAGGAGATGAAAGTGTCAGATATGCAAGGCAGATAAGAAAAGAGTTTTTAAAAATAAGTCATAGACATTCTTCCTCTGTTAGTTATTGAAAAAATCCTGTTCATCAAAAAAATATCTTAAATCAATGAAGATTTCCTCAACCACCAGAAAAAATGTTCTCTGTGTGTGTATGTCTTGTTGGAGCTGTAATTATATTTACCATACTATAATTAGCGGTGTTCTTAACTCTTGTTACTAACTAGAACATTATTGTTAAGAAGCAGTGACATATCTTAAAGATTTTTCTTGTGTCTCATCATCTGCCCGGTGATTAATATGCTAGTTCCATAAATGTGTATTCAACGAGTAAAATCAGTGACTAGGAACTAAATTCTTACTCTTGTGTATGGTCACCTATAAAATCGTCCACTCTTCTCTGGGCAACCAGGGAAGCTATGAATAGAAAATGGAAGAGTCTCTGTCAGCCTGGATTACTAAGGGTGAACCTGAACTTTCTCTGAGTGAAAAAAAAAATCTCTTTTAATGAGCAGAGATTTGGATATTCATATTTTATAGCAGTATTAACTATTATAAGGTATGTATAAGCTTTAAAAGAAAAGAAAGAAGAAAAAGTAGAAGTGACACTATTTCCCACATGACATACAACTCCTCTTTCACCAATTGACAGCACTGAAAGTCGGGAATCAGTGCTTCCTCCTAGATTGTGCCTCAATTGAGCTGGGATTTTTCTGAACTCAATCCTGACAGGGCAAATCTAGACATTGTTCTGAGGTCCCTATCCAACATCCCGATGGGTTAAATGGCATGCTAAACACAGCAATAAGCAATATAAAAAAGCCAGACTACCCCTGGGTGGGGTCATGTGGCCTCAGACCACGAGAACCGGGCTACTCTGGCCCAAGGGCTGCAGCTGCCTGCACCCCTTGGCTTCGCAGCCTTGCTTTTTTTCTCTGAATGGCAATAGGATGGTGTTCACAGCGATTCAAAGTGTGGTATTGGGTTGGACGTTTTGGTTACGCTTCAGCCTATTCCCACATTGTACGTGAATGTTTAATGTGCTCTCAAAACATGGAAAATAAGTTTAGCGCACATAGCTAAATCACAAAACATCCAATTTCTCTGTTTCCTCAGGAAGTCATTACTGTGCCACCACATCATGTGACCTTAACATGATCAATGTATTTCTTTGCCTTGACATTTAAATAAACGATATAAATTGAGATAAGTAGATTAGAAAATAATTCAAATTATACCATAATCTGTACAAATATTCTGTCCCCTGCCAGGCAGGGGACAGGGTGTGGGCGATGGCCACTTGGCCAAGGCCCCGCAGGAACGCGCCCAGGTCTCCCTCACACTCCAGGTGCCCTTTGCACCCAACAGTGTGTGTGAGGAACGAACTGCTGTTTGAGCGTCCCCTGAGATGTGCATAGCCTCCATGTAAATGTCCACTCCCATGGCTTAATTGGCTAGCAGGCGGATTTTCCCAGATGAAAGCAATGTTGGGTTGGGGGACGACAGTGCAGCCACCCAGCCTTTGTCAGCAGTGTGCTAGAGACGAAGGCAGGAGAGGTATGGAGGTGATCACGCAGATACATGTTTTTGACTGTTTAATTTGAAAGTTTACATTTTTTTATGCTTTGCGTTGATGTGTAATTTTTGTTCTCTTGGTGGCTAGTTTTTGTCAAATCTTTTTTGGAATATTGCTTAAATGTTTTGACTTTATGATAGTGAAGCTTGTATTCAG
The DNA here is from genome assembly GCF_002776525.5 of Piliocolobus tephrosceles. Classification (NCBI taxonomy): domain Eukaryota; kingdom Metazoa; phylum Chordata; class Mammalia; order Primates; family Cercopithecidae; genus Piliocolobus; species Piliocolobus tephrosceles. The sequence goes on along the minus strand of NC_045442.1, from coordinate 50,176,592 downwards.
TGTTTTGCCAATTAATATTATATGCTAGAAAAAAAAAGAAGAAGAAGAAAAAAAAAGAGAGATCTTAGTCTGTTTCTAAGCCCCAGACCACACAAAGTATCCATCTTCCTCTCTTGTCTATAAAATAAAACTCACCTTATCAACAGTTTCTGTTCTACCCAAAGATGTTAAATAAAGGCCAAGGTAGTGGGACAGGGAAGTGATGTTTTATTGTCTATGACATGTGTGTTCCTAAAACCCATAAAGAGGAGAGCAGGTAAATGACTTTGATCTGTTTGATAAATGATTTTAACTTGAATAATGAGGTCACTTAAATATGATGATCCTCCTTCTACATGGAAATTATTTCAATACCATGTTTTTTTAAATCATTAATTATATACATTATTGCATATGTAATAATACATAAAAGTTATTAGGAATGAAATAAAAAATTATCAAAATCCTAACACACAGTTATAGCTATTTTTCATTCATGTGTTTATTAAATATTATTAAGTTATTCAACACATAATAAATAGTAAAGCATTTTACACATAATCATATCTACCATTTTATTCATGGAAATCATTTTATTTGATTATTTAATTTTTATTTTAGATTAAGCATACATGTGCATGTTTGTTACATGAATATATTGCATGATGCTGAGGTTTGGGCTTCTATTGAAGTTAGTAAACACAGTACCCAATAACTAGCTTTTCAAACCTTGCCCTCCTTCCTCCCCCTATTTTGGAGTCCCCAGTGTCTGTTATTTCCATCCTTTTACTCCTGTGTACCCAAAGTTTAGCTTCTACTTATAAGTGAGAACATGTGGTATTTGGTTTTCTGTTTCCATCTTAATTCACTTAGGATAATGGCATCCAGGCACATCCATCATGTTACTGCAAAGGAAAGGATTTCATTCTTCTGGCTGCATAGTATTCCATGGTATATATGCATCACAGTTTCTTTATCCAATCCACCATTGTTGGAAACCAGTGTTGATTCCATATCTTTGCTATTTCACATTTGCACTAGAACATGCAAGTGCTGTGCAGAAGCTCTTTAATTTGGTCTCACTTGTCAACTTTTGTCTTTGTCGTTTTTGTGTTTTAGTACTTAGTCATAAATTCTTTGCCTAGGCCAATGTCCAAAATAGTTTCTTAGGTCTAACTCTAGGTTTCTTATAGTTTACAGTTTTACATTTAAGTCTTTAATCGATCTTGAGTTAATTTTTTCATACAGTCAGAGACAGGAGTCTAATTTTATTCTTCTGAATATGGTTAGCCAGTTTTCCCAGCACTATTAATTGAATAGGGTATCTTTCCCTATTGTATTTTTATCAATTATGTTAAAGATCACTTGGTTGTAGGAATGAGACTTCATTTCTGGATTCCTTATTCTGTTCCATTGGTCTGTGTGTCTATTTTTGTACCCATACCATGCCATTTTGGTTATTGTAGCCTTTGTGTTGCCCCTGTCTTTGTTCTTTTAACTTAAGATTGCTTTAGCTATTCAGGCTCTTTTTTAGTTAAATATAAATTTTAGAATCAATTTTCTAATTCTGTGTAAAAATGACTTTGGCAATTTGATAGGAACTGCATTGAATTTGTAGATTGCTTTGGGCAATAAAGACATTTTAATGATGTTGAATCTTCCAATCCATAAGCATGTCATATTTTTCCATTTGTTTGTGTCATCTATGATTTCATTCAGCAGTGTTTTGTAGTTCTACTTAAAGAGATCTTTCACCTCCTTGGTTAGAGGTATTCCTAAGTATTTCATTTTTCTTTTTTTTTTTTTCCTGTGGCTCTTGTAAATGGGATTGTGTTCTTGATTTGGTTCTCAGTTTGAACATTGCATTCTATAGAAATACTACTGTTTTTTGTATATTGATTTCCTATCTTAAAACTTTACTAAATTTTTTAATCAACTCTAGGTGTCCTTGGTCAGAATCATTAGGGTTTTCTAGGTATAGAATCCTATCATCAGTGAAGAAATAAAATTTAACTTCTTCTTTTCCTATTTGGATGCCTTTTATTTCTTGCTCTTGGCTGATCATTCTGGCTAGGGCTTCCAGTATTAAGATGAATAAGAGTGGTGAAAGTGGATATTCTTGTTTTGTTCTTGTTCTTATGGGAATTCTTCCAACTTTTACCTATTTAGTATAATGAAGACTGGGTTTGTCAATAGATGGTTCTTATTATTTTAGGTATGTTCTTTGAATGCCTACTCTATTGAGGGTTTTAATTATGAAGGCATGTTGGACTTTATCAAATACTTTACCTATATCTGTTGAGATAATCTTATGTTTTATTTTCATTTTTAATTCTCTTTATGTGGTGAATCACATTAATTGATTTGCATATATTGAACAACCCTTGCATCCTAGGAATAAAGTTCACTTGATATTGTATTATCTTTTTGATGTGCTGCTGGCTGTGGTTTGCAAGTACTTTGTTGAGGATGTTTTCATCTATGTTCATCAGATATATTGGACTAGGGTTATCTCTTGTGTGTATGTATTTGCCATATTTCGGTATCAGGATGGTATAGATTTTGTAGAGTAAGTTGGAGAAGAATCTCTCGTCTTAGATTTTTTGGAATAGTTTCAGTAGGATTGGCATGAGCTCCTTTTTGTATGTCTGGTAGAATTCAGCTATAAATTCATCTAGTCCCGGGCTTCTATTACTTATTCAATTCTGTAACTCATTGTTGGTCTGTTCAGTGTTTCACATTCTTCCTGGTTCAATCTTGGGAGGTTGTGTGTTTCCAGGAAGGTATCCATTTCTCCTAGGTTATCTAGTCATGCACATAGAAATGTTTATAGTAGTCTCTGAGAATCTTTTGAATCTCTATGGGACCGGATTTAATGTTGCGTTTGTTATTGCTGATTGTGATTATTTGGGTCTTCTCTTTTTTGTTAATCTTGCTGTCAGTCTATCAATTTTGTTTAAACTTTCAAAGAACCAACTTTTCATTTTGTTGTTCCTTTGTATGGATTTTTGAGTCTCGATTTTGTTCAGTGCTGTTCTTATTTTTGTTATTTCTTTTCTTATGCTATATTTGGATATAGTTTTTTTTCTTGTTTTATTAATTTCTTTAGGTGCAATGTTAGGTTGTTAATTTGATATGTTTCTGTCTTTTTGATGTATTTAGCACTATAATCTTTCCTCTTTAAACTGCTATTGTTGCATCCCAGAGGTTTTTGTTCATTGTGTCTCTGTTTTCATTTGTTTAAATTTTTTTTTTATTTCTACCTTAATTTTATTGTTTTCCCAAATGAAAGTCATTCAAGAGTAATTTGTTTAGTTTCTGTGTGTGTGTGTTTGTGTTTTAGAGTTCCTCTTGCTATTGATTTTTATTTTTATTCTACTATGGTCCAGGAAGATGCTTGGTATTATTTGATTTTTTTTAAATGTCTTGATCCTTGCTTTATGACAGCACATGTGATCACTCTTAGAGTATGTTCCATGTGAAGATGAGGAAAATATATATTTTGTGGTTGTTGGGTAGAGTGTTCTATAGATGTCTATTAGGTTCAATTGGTCAAGTGTCAAATTTAAGTCCAGAATTTATTTGTTTAGATTTCTGCCTCAATAATCTATCTACCACTGTCAGTGGGGTGTAGAAGTCCCCAGTAATTACTGAGGGGCTGTCTACATCTTTTCTTAGGTCTAGTAGTGATTTCTTTATGAATCCTGGTGTTCCAATTAATGTTGGGTGCATATTTATTTAAGGTAGTTAATTATTCTTGTTGAATTGAGCCCTTTGTTATTATGCAATAACATTTTTTGTCCTTATTTCTGTTTTTGGCTTAAGATCTGTTTTCTCTGATATGAGAATAGAAACTCCTGCTCTTTTTTTTGTTTTCCATTTGCATGATTAATCTTTCCCTATCCCTTTACTTTGAACCCATGAGTGTCATTACTTATGACATGGGTCTCTTGAAGACAGCAGATGGATGATTTTTTTTTATTCCATTTCACCACTCTATGTCTTTTAAGTGAAGAATGTAGGCCATTTATGTTCAAGGTTAACATTGATACATGAGATTTTGTTCCTGTCATAGTTTTGTTAGCTAATTTCTTTGCAGTCTCAATTATGTAGTTGCTTTATAGAGTCTGTGTTATAGAATCTGTGGACTATGTACTTAACTCTGCTTTTTGTGTATTGTTCTTTCACATCCACATTTAGAACTCCCTTAAGCATTTCTGCAGGGCAAGTCTGGTGGTGATAAATTCCCTTACCGATTGCTTGACTCAGAAAGACTCAAATTCTCTTTCGTTTATGAAGCTTAGTTTTGAAGAATATGAATGTTTTTGCTGGAATGTCTTTTATTTTAGAGCAGTAAAAATAGACCTCTAATCTCTGTTGGATTGTAAGGTTTCTTCTGAGAAGTCCAGTTAGTCTGATTGGGTTCCCTTTGTGGATAGTGTTGCTCTTTTCTCTAGCTGTGTCTGAAATTTGTTTTTTTCTTTTGTGTTAACCTTGGATAGCCTAATGACTATGTATCTTGGAGATGGCTGTCTTTATAGTATTTAAAAGAGGTTCTCTGGATTTCTGGTGTCTTGAAATGCATGTCAACATCTCTAACAAAATTGAGAATATGTTCTTGAATTTTTTCCTCAGATATGTTTTCCAAGGTGGTTATTTTTTCTTTTCTCTCAGGAATACCAGTAAGTTGTAGAATTGGTTTATTTACATAATCCCATATTTCTTGAAGACTTTGTCTTTTTAAAAAATATTTTTTTCTTTGCTTTTGCATAACTGGGTTAATTTGAAGAATCAGTCTTCAAGCTTTGAAATTTTTCCTTCTGCTTGGCCTACTCTGTTTTTAAGACTCCCAAATATATTTTGAAATTTTTTAGTGATTTTTTTCAGTTCTAGAAGTTCAGTTTTGCTCTTTCTTTATATAGCTATGTTGTCTTTCAAATTTGGACTGTTTTTCTGGCTTCTTTGTGTTGGATTCCAATTTTATCTGATGTCTCATTGACTTTCCTTGCCACCCATCTTCTGAGTTCTATGTGTTTCATTTCAGACATTTACATCTAGTTAGGATCATTTTCTAGGGAGCTAGTGAGAGGCTTTGGAAATCATAAAACACTCGGACTTTTTGTATTGCCAGAGTTCTTGTGCTTTCTGCGGGAGTTGATACTTCTTTTTTGAATTTGCTTCATTTAGATGGGGTTTGTATTAGTCAGAGTTCATTATAGGTGCTGAAGTAGTAGGATGGATGTACATTTGAATGGGAGTTTATTAAAGATCATTGACTCACATGATCACAAGATAAAGTCCCACAATAGGCCATCTGCAAGTTGAGGAGCCGGGAAGCCAGTCCAAGTCCCAGATTCTCAAAAGTAGGGAAGCTGACAGTGCAGCCTTCAGTCTGTGACTAATGGCCTGAGAGACCCTGAAAAACCACTGGTGTAAGTCCAAGAGTCCAAAATCTGAAGAACTGGAAGAATCCAGCATGGGATAAAGATGAAAACTAGGGGACTCAGCAATTCTGCTCTTCTGTCTTCTCCTGCCTGCTTTATCCTAGCCATGCTGGCAGCTGATTAGATATGGTGCCCACCCAGATTGAAAGTTGTTCTGCCTCTCCTAGTCCAGACTCAAAGGTTAATCTCCTTTCACAACACTCTTAAAACACACCCAGGAACAATATTTTGAATCCTTTTATATATTCAAGTTGACACTCAGTATTAACCATCACAGGGCTTTTATATTTTTTATTCTCCTTGAAAGTATGACTGTGGTGTATGTGATTGATTGGCTTCATTTCTGGGTAGTTGCAGAGGGTGAAGTTTCTATATATGTTCCTTGGTTACAGATAGGTTCCTGCAGTGGCTTTCATAGATGTTGCTTGTTTTAGCAATGTATTTTTATATGATGGTATGATTCAAACTTCATTCCGGTAGACGGACTTAAGAGTAAGAGCTGGCAGGTGGGGTCTTGGTGCATGCTTGTCCTCACTGGAAAATCACGAGAAACAACTTCTTTCAGTGCACACTTTCTGGTCCCCTATGGGAAGAGCTACTGCTGCATCTGCAACAGTGCACTGGGGAATAGAGATGGAGGCGAGACAAAATTCTTTCTCCAAGTCTGGTTCTGAGACTTGGTGGTGCTCCTTTCAGTGACTGATGCCATGGCCACCTTTTCTTTGTCTCATGCTGTGCTTTGGCAGGCTGCACTCCCCCTTCCCTTAGGAGTAGTCCACACTGAGGATTACATCTCTAGGGACACACAACTCTCCAGAGACCCATCAGTCCACTGTGCTTACCAAAGTCAGAGGAGGTTTTAAGGTATGTCTGCAGTCGCCCTGATGATGCAGTATTTCAAGGGTAGAGGATCTCCAGGCAGGGCAGTGCCATAATGGATGCAACACCAGTATGGAGCCTGCAGTCTGTGATTTTCACCCCAGCAGGCAACCATGGAGTCTGCCTAGCTTACACACCTCTGACCTAGCAGATCTCCCACAGACACTCACCCTGGCAGCAAGCCCAACCAACTAGGCTTCCCCAAAGCCATCTGCTCCCACATTGTTGAGCTGCTCCAGGCATTCTGTGCCAAGACACTCCCTGGGAAAGAAGCTACCACCATCAGACCATACACTTTGTGGTCTGGTCTTGCAAAGGGAGGGATGTCCAGCTCCCAAGAACCCACACCACACTCTTCTCTGCATTCTGACTATGGAGGATCCTCCTTCACTTGAGATTAGGTCACCAATCTCAGCTCAATGTTCCTGGGTGTCCTATTCAAATCTTGGGGAGTTGGGACTGGACTCACAGATTTGTCCTCTGGCCTCTAAACTTCAAGCACTGGCTGTGACTTGAGGGCAGGTTGGTGCACTTCTCCCAGGCTGTCAACAAAACACTCAAGCTGCACAGTGGTTGCTGTGCTGTGGACACTCTCTTACAGGAGTGGCCAGGAATGAAGTCTGGGAAGGCATTGACAGGCAAGTGGGCATGTGGACCAGGTGCACCTTAATCATGCAGCACTGGTGATGAGGCCTGTCTTGGGCATGTGAGCAGGCTAGGCGGGGTTCACTCCTAGCCTAGCAGACAGCAGGAACTTAGCCACTCAGTATGAAATGGAGACTTGTGGGATGGGTACCTAGGGTTGCATTTTGCTGCAGCTGCACAGCACAACAAAGCCTTCTGGGCTCTGCATGGGTTCAAACTGTGCCTCTGCATGTGCTCAAGGCAACTCTCCTACCAGTCCAAAGATCTGTGAGGGTTGTAGAATATCCTGTAGCTAAGATCTCAGAGATACATTATGGGAATATAGTGGCCCAGGGTTCCTTCACCACCCCTTCCTTGGGTTTGTTCAGGTTATATGGGCCAGTCCTGGTGTCTAGTGACTCTGAGCAGACTGCTCCATTGATTCCCTCTTCAACCATGGTGTCACCTCTGTATCAACTTCCAGTGTTTTCTCTCAAAAGATCTGTTTAAAATTTGAAGGTTTACTGGGTATTTGGGTTCCTCTCCATGGAAGAGGCACTTCCCAGCTGTATCTCCTTGGCCATCTGCCATTCTCTAAGTCTTTTTTGGTGCCTATTTTTCCTTTTTACTTTCTGGGCTTCCTCCAACACTGATATGTACTCTAACCTTCAAGTCTTAATATTTATATTATACAAAATAGATAGAATGTGCATATATGTGTTCATTAAGAATAGAATACTTGTATACACGTTTTAATGTATCTTGCTTTACTTTAAAAACCACTTGTAGGAAATCCCTACAGGTAATCAGATACGAATATAAAACATTATTTTTAGTACTTGCGTCCACTACATGCAAAAAATCTAATGAACCTGAACATTTTTTTTCCAAATGCTTAAAGCTCCTTTGTATATCTCATCTGTAATTTACCTATTAGTAACGTTGTCTCTCTTTTTCAATTAGCAATATGCTTTTTCTTATCTATTTGAAGTATTATTGTTGTTAGGTATTAGACACCATTCTGATAGATGTTATTTTTCCAAAATCTGTCATTTATTCACTGATCATATTAATAATAGCTTTTTTATAAAAATGTTTAAATTTTCATGTATTAAATCTCCATATTTTTAATAGCTATTTATTATCCTACAATAATAAGGTCTCACTGATTTTACATTTTCATACAGTTATCTACATTTCCTTCTAAAACTTCATTTTTATGTCTTTTATCCAAACAGTTTCCAAATGTCTTATAATTCTTTTGTCTCTAAGAGACTAAGACCACAATACTTGTCAGTATTTAAATAGAAAAGATGTGCAGAAATATACACTGTTTGAACATTATGAAGGTTAATTATCAAACCAACCACAGTCATTATTGTAAAGAATGAAACCAAAAGTCATTTAAAAGCATAAATATCAGGCCGGGCATGGTGGCTCACACTTGTAATCCCTGCACTTTGAGAGGCCAAGGTGGGCATATCGCCTGAGGTCAGGTGTCCAAGAACATCCTGGCCAAAATGCCGAAACCCTGTTTCTACTAAAAATACAAAAATTAGCCAGAGGTGGTGGTGCATGCCTGTGGTCCCAGCTACTTGGGAGGCTCAGGGAGGGAAACTCTTGAACTGGGGAGGTGGAGGTTGAAGTGAGCTGAGACTACACCACTGCACTCTAGCCTGGGCGACAGACTAAGACTCTGTCTCAAAATAAAAAAATGAAAGAAAAATAAAAGCATAAAAATCAACACAAACATGGCTTCCACTGAAACCATTATGAATGTTTTTAAAGACTGTATAAATTCATTAAAATGAAAAACTGGAAATAATTACTTTAAATATTGACTAAAAAGAGACAAATCTTGGCAGTGATATGTTGGCATATCTGAACATTAAAAAGTTTCTGTATATTTTTCTAAACTAGTGTAATTAATAAGAATGCAGTGATCCTAATTTGGTAACTCATGTTAAATAAAAATTGGGGGCAATAGAGACAGACTGTTTCTCAAAAAAAAAAAAAAAAAAAAAAAAAAAAAAAAAGAAAAAGAAAAAATTAAACATTTAGAAAAAGTTAATGGACTTTTTAAATACTATTTCTCCCAGAAAGAACACATGTAAAATCTTCTAATAAAACTAGTGACAAAACTATAACAAATTTTAAGAGATCAAATTCATTGTTTGTAAAATACTCTTTTTTATCTTAAAACTATTTTAAAAGCTTATTATGGTTTTATTTTACATATGATAAATACCATTACCGTCATTACATGAGTACTGTTTTCTCAAAGTGAATCAAAGTTGACGGGTTATATCTTTCCTGTGATCTTCCTTGCTTCTAGTGGCATAAATTTAGCAGCTGTGCTCCTGTTACTACCACAGAAAATCTACCTTAATCCCTAAAATTCTTAGGAAAAATTGTATTTTAGTCTAGATTAAGGTCATGTTTACATTTTATAAGGAAATAATCTCCAATAGCTTTTTTTTTTTTTTATCTTTTTCCTGGAAGGGACTAAGTCTTATTATATTCATAATTAGGTTTATTGCCTCTTAGACTATGGATTTCTAGAACCTGGTAGAATTTACAAGACTGGAACGTAGAAAATGAGTTTCTAGGACACAATTGAGTTTATGCCCTACAAATTAATCTAAGTTTCCGGAAACACACAGATAACTAATCCATAGTAATGCCCTACTTTATGCTACTTTGGCTTATTTAAATAGCCCACTACATTAACAGATAGAACCATAGTAATTATAATTTTAAAGTTACTGAACTTTACTGGAGGACTGTTCCATAATACTCACCCTATGTTTGCTTTCTATTTCTCCTATCTTCTCTTAGTCTCCATGTCACTCTGTTCATTCTCTTCTTGTAACACACTTGGGATTGGTGATCCTATCTACATTCATTTATCCTTACATTGATTTGGCTTTCATGGACCATTCTCTCATGTAGACTGTTTCATGCTGCTACCATAAGCATGTTGCATGCTGATTCTAAATCCATTCAGGGCCCTGAGGATACAGCTCCAGCTAGACCTAAGGTGACCCCTGACAGGGGCCAGTAGAAGACGTTGGCTAATAATAGAAATCAGTACATTGGCAAGAGGACCAGTGTCGAAAGCAATTTTCTTTTCAAGGCTGTGGCTTATTTAGAGTAGGCCTGTTAAATGCCATGCAATTTATTACTTTACAAAAGTGAAACTTTGGTCCCTTCTGTAGAATTCGATTATGACCAAGATTACCTTTAAAGTAATTTAGGTCACTATCTCCTCAAATTCAGAAGTTCCATAATTTCTCAAGAAGACTTCCTATAAATATGTCATAAACAAATATATTCTATAAGATTGAAAGTGAATAAGAGAGTTTGAAAGGATATATGGAAAAAAACATATTTGCTCATATTGAAATTGTACACATTCATTTTTATCAGGATGCAATAAGAAATAAATGCAAAATGAAAAACAAAAAGACATTTTATGTTTTATATCAGACATTTGCCTTGTGAGTTATATCACAAAAATTGTTTTTTTCTCAGTATTATTTGCTAAATAAGATTTTTGGAGAAATATGATGAATACAGTTATTGAACAAATAGTTTCCCTTTGAGTCTTGGAACTTTATTCATGTTGGATATTATTGTATGTCTTTTATCAAATGATTTTATTTTTATTAGAAAATAAGGACAGAAACTATTGTTACAAAGATAAATTTACAGATATACTTGGATTGTTCACTTGTTATACAAGGGTTGTTTTATATAGAGAGCTCAGGTCTTAGCTTTATTGTACTTCTGGCTCTGCCTCTAAATCAGTATCATGATGTGATTCTCCCTGTCCTCTAGTACTCATTTATATTTAGGTGAGTTTAGAAATGTTCCCCAGTTGAAGCAATCACTTGATCCATTTTAGTAGAAGAATTAGCAAATGTTTAAGTTCATTGTCTCTCCATTCTAATGGATTATTCGTATAATGATATTCACTGTGCTTTTCCTTATATCTGTTATTTCCTCTTGAATTCACTTTATAGCAAAATAATGTGTCTTCCCTTTCTTGACTGTTTATATTTTCCTACTCTGTCAGCAAAACAAATAAATTCTGTTTTCAAACAAGAACAAGACATCAATCTAATTCACTCTTTGACCTTCAGTTTCCCTCTGGCTATACAAGATTTGCTGTATCTAAGCAACCTCATCTCTAGTTTTTCATCACTAGGAGAAATGGCTCTGAAATATTGGGTAAAAATCAAGCACAGAGGATGATCCCAAAAAAGAATAAGAATAACTGAGAGACTGTGAATATACCAATTAACTATCTTTTACATGTTAAACATCTGATAATTTTTTTAAATCTTTAAGCCCTTATAATACTGACTGGACATCATACAGTAGGTCAACTTTATGTGTACTGGGCCACACCCCATGTAGAGGACCATGAACAAGACTTTATTCCTTAGAAATTTTTTATTGATTGCCTGCATATATAAAATATAAAAATATGGGCTTATTCCAATGTGAAGTCAGTTTGGCAAGTATATTGTTTAAAGATGAATGCTTCTATAACATACTTTTATTTTTGGTCAGTGGCCAAATATATCTGTATGACATCACACTGTAGCTCACCGATTTCTAGAGTATACTGAAAGAGTATGCATTCATCCTTCAATCCTGCACATGTAAGGCTGCAAAATGTTTCTTGTTTTAGGGATTTGATCTATGATGCTTTCAGCAAGCTAACTTCATCAAACATCGTACATGTACTCACAGTAGCATATTTAAAAAATCTCATCATTTGCTCTATTTTTCTCAATGAAGAGTAGCAATTTTAAATTTCTAAAAAAAATAAAGGAGGGTAGTATTTTTAGCAAGTTTATCTTCTTTAGGGAGCCTTGTCTTACCACTGGATTTGTGGATTGAGATGTCAGTTGACTTCTTGACAGAAAAAAGAAAAAAGGACAATTCTCTTTATTTCACACTGCTCCTATGAGGCACAAATGAAATAAAATATACGTTAAACTGCAAAACTCTGAAGAAATGTGAAGTGATATCTGTATTCCTCAGATTCCCTCATAACGCAACCCTCTGTCCTATGAGTAATTCAGTAGGAAGTGAGTTCCACATACTGTACATTGTTTTATTTGTTAGTTGTATCATATATTAATTAAACTTTCCTTACAATTATATTTTCAACTCCTCAACAAGAAATATTACCTAAAAAAATCAGTCCATCAGTTATAGATACATACACACTATATCTCTATCTCAGTATCAATCTGTCTGTCTAATCTATCGAGAAAGAGAGAGAGAATGAGAAAGTGAATGAGAAAGACCTTTAGTGCAGGACAGTGTTTTATGTACTAGGGATATCAACATTGTCATTTTACCGCTTCAGGGAGCTTACATTTTAGCGTAAGAAGATGGAAAATTAAAATTTCAGCAATAAATTTCAGGCACTGATGCATACAATTAAGAAAACAGCATTTTTTGGTAACTAGTGTTGTCAATGAAGCTTCTCTAAAGAAGGAGAATTTGAGTTGAAATGTGAGATATAAATGGAAGGTTAAAGAAGTAACAAATGAAAAACCTTCAAAAGGAAAGTTTTGACATATTTTAATAAGAAAAATAAACCAGAGATACAAAGGAATGTGAAACACAATAGTGGGAGGTACAATCAGACAGGACAGGTAGGTAACATGAGGAAACAGTAGACTTACCCATATAATGGTGGAAAGTCAAATAGATCCAAAAAACACAGTATTCAAAGACAGATTCTGATTTAAACTATATTCCTTATTACTTGAAGCTTTTGATAGGTTCTATAACAGTAGCATTGTGAAAATTAAACCTACAGAACCAGATACAAGTAGAATATCAATAAATGTTTGTCTACTTGCCATCTATTCATTTTATTTCAATAAGTGTTTGTTGGTTAATTAATTAGGACAACCTATTGCATATATTTGCTAAGTAAAGCTGACCATCTGATTCATCTTTACCTTTTAAAGTTAACTTATTTATTAATTGCTTTGTTAGTCATCAGATCATCATTAAAGGCTTTTATTTTTAATCTTTTCTGCCATTGCACCCCAGGGTCTTGGGTGGTCCTAGTTAACCAGTTTCTCCCGAAGCAACTTCTTCTCTTCAGTAAGATTTGCTTCAAAGATGAATCTTAGACATCATCTGATTCTCAAGTGGTTTATTGTGGCACTGCTCTTACAAGACAGTGGGAGCAGGCTGGCGGAATGGTCACACAACAGCTGGGAGGGTATCCTTCTGGAGACTATTCTCAGAATTTGGGGAAGTCTTCCCCTTTCTTACATCTGTATTCAGTCCTGGTCAATTATCAGATGTTTATTTCATATAAGGAGTTTAAGTTATTCTTGTAAGGGTTAGCTTTGTTTTAATGTCTATGAAATTTGCATCTATGCTGAAGCATCTTTGTCTCTAGGGCAACCATTGTTTTTTGGTCACATTTTCATAGATACTTGCTAAATCTTGGACCAGGGTTGTAAACCCCAGGACAGATTATATATAATAGCTAAGTTACAGAGTATAGGCTCTGTGAGATATCTGAGTGGGCTTTAAGGCTATCATTAATATTATTCTTACAACCATGATACTACACACTTGGAACTCCATTTTCCCCCGTGCATACTTGCCAGTCTATTTGTTGTTGTGTATAGTTACCAGTTAGCTAAATTCAGCAAAACATAACATAAGAATTCAGTTAACTTTTGGGTCTGTGGATGTCTTATCATTGATACCTTGCTACTAGTTTGAATATTTTAATTTAAATTGACATTTTTCACCATAAACTTCATGATAAGATTCTGAGAGTGGGCTGCCCAATTATTCAAATTTTGATGTTTGAAAACACTTCATCACAAGAGCATAATCTTGGTTTTCAACAGTAAGAATCAGAAGAACAACTAAAAGTTCTAAGTGAATAGAACTGGTCAGTACAATGTAAATATGTAAATGAAAATGCAATGCAAAGAATCATTTCAGCAAGTTCCCAAAGGAAGTGATGTGCATCTGCTTCATCTCTTCCAACACTGGTCACCACCTCTCTTTTTGAAGAGTGTTGAGAGAGAAACAAGCAAAAGAAGGAAATCAATGTCAGGATATAGGAAGGCTTATCAGAAAAGGTTAAAAGGTTATAGTCTGTATACATCTTTATTGTACGGAAAAAATGTCAGACATGTTTGTTCAAAATACAAATTACCTACAGCTCTTCTAAGGTGTTATGAGTATATATGCTTTCTGGGGTCACACCCACCAGTGTGATTAACAGATGCTTCTGATGCTAGTGTGATGCTACTTACACTTTTATAAATATCCACATAGTGTGAAAGAAGTAGATCCTATGTGGAAGACATAAATTGCTGCCAATGCAGAAAGGGGAAAGAAAAAAAAACAAAAACAATTACGTTGAAATTCTGAAGACAAATTGAAAATTTTAGCAGATGCTTCCAGAGACCCACTGGGCAAATATCAAGAATGTCATTTGACAAAGATTTATGAAGCATCTATCAGTGCCTCAGAAGCATCAGCATCCAGAGTTGTCAATAGCACCCTGCTGTGGTTTAAAGTAGTCACCTCTACTGCAAGGACAAAATAGAAGTGTGAAAACAAGTTTAGGTCGTAATACTTTCAAACATTAAAACCAAGTGTTTCAGTTTGCCCTTCCACAAAAAGACCCTAATCTCCCAAGGTCCTTCAGTATGCTGAGAGACTTAAATGTTACCAGTGGTTGAGTTTTGGGAAGCTTCTATTCTGTTTGTGATTCAGACGCTAGCTGTGGGAGTTGGGTAAGAATGAATTGGGAACCATGCTATTGGTGGTTACTATTATACATGCTCTGCCAAATGTTTTATACTGTTCAGTGAGGCAGCTATAATCCCACCAAGTCTATCTGTCAAAAAATGAACCTTTATTTTCACTCCTGTTGCATTTTCAGGAAATTCAGGTTATATGAGCTCTGTAAAGCATTAAAACTTTATGTTGCTAGTATATCCTGGCATGTATTTCTATTTTAACATTGCTGTTTTCTAAATTTTCTTCCTGTCAATGTGAGACTTGCATCATCTCTACAAATTCTAATCCTTGCTTCTTAAGTCACATACACTAACCATGGGGTGAGAATAGTAGGTCCTCTTGGTAACAAGAGGATGTTATTATTCTTTATTCAATTTTCAATAATACCAAGAAACAGATAGAGTTTATGGTATTTTGAGTCTGAAATCAACATCTTTTAAGATAAATTTATCCTTTTCAATAACTGGGATAAAATAGAATCCAAAAAGACTTACTTATATTCCTCATTTTGTTAATTTCAGAAATGTTTCTGCAAAGAATATAATTACTCCTAGTGTATTTTTCCTAAAGCTAATGCACTAATGGTTTATATGTTTAAAAATTTTAACATATTCGATTAAATACTATTGGAAAATGATGTTAACATCTCTTTTTCTCCTAGTATTAAATGCCCATGTGTTCTATTAAATTAAAAATACAGTATTTGAGATCTAAAATCTAGGTTAAAAGACAAGAAAAGAATGTTTTCAAACCAGCTGTAAAAGGAATATTTGTTTATATGATTTAATTTATAGCAAGCATTACCATATGCATATTTTAATATAAATATAGTAAGATGACAGAATTATTTTACTATTACTAAAGTTCACATTGCATTTATAAAAAGAAATCACTAATCACTAATATCTCTTTTAAATGCTTCTGTATAACATAATTTGCTTTAGAGACAAAGTTCAAAATTTGTTCTGTTAATGAAACTAAAAATGTTGGTACTTCATACAGCAAGGGTATAGTTTGTAAAGTATTATGTGTCCTCTACTCTGGATGATACAGAACTAGAAGAAGTCAATAAAAGATATAACTCACTGTTGTCACAGATTTATCAATACTCTCAATGTACATGTAGAGTCTACAGCGTGCTAGTGAATGTGACCAGTGACAGGTAGCAGTGTTATTAGTACTATTAGTAGCAATATTTGAATATTCTGAGAATAAAAACTACTGTGTTAGTTCCATATAGAATATGTCCAAAAACTGTAGGAAAATTCAGTAACTTTAATATTCTCACATATATTGAAGATCCAATCAATATATAAAAATTAGTATCAAATCAAAAAATTATTTTTATTCATTTTTTCTGTTTCTTATTCTTTTAAATTTTCTCCAGTTCTGAATTGTGGATTTAAAATGATATTTCTCTAGTAAACCCACTCTTCAATCGAATTTATTAGGTAATAGTTTTCCCCAAAATGTATCTCTTCTTTTGGATTTTCCTATCTCCCAGATTTACAAAATGTTGTAATTATTTTACTCCTATAATTCAATCAATACCTTGGTTCTCTGATTCAGTAAGTGGCAATTGAGTATCTACAATGTGTCAGGCACCAAGTAAGGCACTATCATGAAATAAATAATCTTTCTCTTCAATGTAGCTATAGTACAGGTCAGAAAGAAATTTATGCATAAGTAGAATAATAAGAAATTATAAAATTAAGATTTACTGAATGTTCCCTAGGACAGTCACTGTAAGGCCATCTAAAGTTACTTTAAAAAAAAATCCTGAGAAAACTTCTATAATTAAAATGATATAGAATAGATCTAATTTGATATATGAATTGCTGTAAATTATTGTTACTATTATACACTTACAATGCTGATATTTAGAAAGATATTTACATAATGATTAAGTTGTGGAGTATAGTTTTGAAGACCTTGGTCGTTCTGGCTCTGATGGCAGTATGCTTTCCTCTGGACTGGAGTGCTATATAATATACGATGACAAACTAAGAATGTGAGAGTTCTGATTAATAAGCTAATGCAAAGGGAAGAATATTTCAATGGTAATAGTGAGGAGAATCAAGTATTATTCTATCTGGAAAAGTTAGAGGAGAAGGCTTTGCCTCGAAGTATCAATCTTTGAAAACATCGTTTTATCTAACACCTCTTCTGTGATGTCACTGTCCATCTCTTTTTTTAAATTTATTTATTTTTATTTATTTTTATTATTTTTATTATACTTTAAGTTCTAGGGTACATATGCACAACGTGCAAGTTTGTTACATATGTATACTTGTGCCATGTTGGTGTGCTGCACCCATCAACTCGTCATTTACATCAGGTATAACTCCCAATGCAATCCCTCCCCCCTCCCCCTTCCCCATAATAGGCTCTGGTGTGTGATGTTCCCCTTCTGGAATCCAAGTGATCTCATTGTTCAGTTCCCACCTATGAGTGAGAACATGCGGTGTTTGGTTTTCTGTTCTTGCAATAGTTTGCTGAGAATGATGGTTTCCAGCTGCATTCCTGTCCCTACAAAGGACACAAACTCATTCTTTTTTATGGCTGCATAGTATTCTTTTTTATGGCTGCATATATGTGCCACATTTTCTTAATCCAGTCTGTCACTGATGAACATTTGGGTTAATTCCAAGTCTTTGCTATTGTGAATAGTGCTGCAATAAACATACGTGTGCATGTGTCTTTATAGCACCATGATTTATAATCCTTTGGGTATATATCCAGTAATGGGATGGGTGGGTCATATGGTATTTCTAGTTCTAGATCCTTGAGGAATCGCCATACTGTTTGGTTGAACTAGTTTACAATCCCACCAACAGTGTAAAAGTGTTCCTATTTCTCCACATCCTCTCCAGCACCTGTTGTTTCCTGACTTTTTAATGATTGCCATTCTAACTGGTGTGAGATGGTATCTCATTGTGGTTTTGATTTGCATTTCTCTGATTGCCAGTGATGACGAGCATTTTTTCATGTGTCTGTTGGCTGTATGCATGTCTTCTTTTGAAAAATGTCTGTTCATATCCTTTGCCCACTTTTTGATGGAGTTGTTTGTTTTTTTCTTGTAAATTTGTTTGAGTTCATCCATCTTTTAACCTAAAGTAGGTTTGGATTGAAATACATAGAGTAGGTCTGAATTGAAATGTCAGGGAGCTACAAGTATCTGCATTTGTTTTACTCATGGCCCTATTGAAGTGCTTGTGGAAATAATAAAAAGGGATGGAAAGTTGCATTGACACTAGAAACAAGGGATCTAAGTCCGATTTTTGCCAAGACTAGTGTAAGATTGCAGCAGTAGAGGGAAAAGAGGTGTAGACAGGGCTAAAGGAGAGATTTCTGCTTCCCTACCACAGAAATATGGAAACTTTGCAGTCAGCAAGGCAGCGATCATCACTTAATACACAGTTTCAAACACACTTGAATCCCTTGAAAGATTCCACAATATTAGAGCAGCATTTTACACTCAAGATAAAAAGGCAGTGGGGAGCATCTATTTAATAAGATTGACTAGAAGAAACACTATTAAATTATTTTTTAAAGTTTGGGGAAGAAATAAAATTTAATTAAGAATGGAATATATAAGATGATATTGAAAGTTAAATAACGGTATTGATACAGAAGACGAAATGAAATAATTAAACTGAAGAGATTTAAGACAGAAAAAATAGGATTTAAGAATGCAGAAAGCAATGCTATACTTCTGTAAACAATAAAAACAAATACTTATTTAGAACTTGATAGGACAATGGTATAAGGTGTTTTACAAGCATTTCCACAGTTAATAAACAAACCTCTTGGTAAAGAAGGTAAGATTACTCTTTGTTTTATAGACCAGCAAAAGGTGGAGTTCACAGAAACTAATTTGAGAGGCAAGACTTTGTCTGCATCAGGCTGGTTAAAAAAAGCACTGTCTACCATTTTATATATTCCCTTACATGTTTGAGAAATCTTCCAGGCTACAGACAAATTGACTAGGGGAATAAAGCAATGAAGATCAGAGAGCCAGATAAAAATGTAATTAGTTTGTGTTTATTAATAAACCAGGAGAAATAAGCAAGTGCAATAGCAAAGATACTGTAAGGAAAAACAATAAAACACTCAAGGATTATATAAAGAACCTGTGTTTGCAGATCAAAAGTGTTAATTATGAAGCACAGTTAAAGTAGAGACAAATACTTGGAAAATCCCTGGTAAATTATATTTATTTCCAGGATGAAAACAAATTTCTACCAGACAGTTAAAGAAGAAAGCATAAAGAAACCAAAGATTAGGTAGAACTTGCAGTGCA
This sequence comes from Piliocolobus tephrosceles, assembly GCF_002776525.5. Classification (NCBI taxonomy): domain Eukaryota; kingdom Metazoa; phylum Chordata; class Mammalia; order Primates; family Cercopithecidae; genus Piliocolobus; species Piliocolobus tephrosceles. The sequence continues at coordinate 50,157,551 of NC_045442.1, read as the reverse complement.
TTGGAAGAAAAAGGTTGTAAATAGAGAACCTAAAATTCAATCAAATTTTTATTTAAGAATGAAACAATTAACATTCTCATACATAAAAGGATTCATATATTCTTCAGAATAAAAGTACTCAAAGTCATCTATCAATTGACTGTTGAATAAAAAGAAATAATTAAACCAGTAAGAGAATGGCGTGAACCTGGGAGGTGGAGCTTGCAGTGAGCCAAGATTGCACCACTGCACTTCAGCTTGGGCGACAGAGAGAAACTTGGTCTCAAAAAAAAAAAAAAAAAAAAAAAAAAGCATATTATAGAAGCATGGCATCACTGGGTTTTGCAATGCAATTACATTTTATAGACTGGGTGCAGTCACTCATGCCTGTAATCCCAGCACTTTGAGAGGCCGAGGTGGGCCTATTGTTTGAGCTCAGGAGTTCGAGACCAGGCTGGTCAACCAATAATACAAAAAATATTAAAACAAACAAATGAAAAAATAGCCGGGTGTGGTGGCATGCACCTGTAGTCCCAGCTACTACTCTGGAGGCTGAAGTGGGAAGATGGTCAGAACCCACGAGGTGGAGGTTGTGAGATTGCACCATCATACTCAAGTCTGGGTAACTGGGCCAGACCTTGTGTCAAATAAATAAATAAATAAGATGACCATTTAAGATACAATGGAAAAATACAGTTTTTCAATCTAGTTTTATTTCTGTTAAAAATTACAAAGATTAAAATTCCAACTATAATTTGGTGAGTATTAAGTCTTTACTGTTCAATTTCTTGATGGATTGAAACATTACATATAAAATGTTAAAGCCATAGTATTTGAAAAAAATAGAGAATTTGATATTCACATAATTTTCAGATGGTTTAAAGTATCTAGCTAGAAATCCAAAAGGAAAGAGAAATATTTGAGTAAATAAAAACACCAACCTCCTAAATGTCAAAAACAACACTAAAAGGCAAACAACAAACTGCAAATATTTTTAAGGCTGGTGACAAAGTGTTGATGCTATTCACATATGTCATGCTATTCACATATGCCATGAAAATAAAATTTTAAAATGCCAAAATTTAAAAAAAAAATAGGCAAAGTAAGTGAACAAGCAAAACACAAACATATCAAGTAAATTATGCTAGTGACCAAAGACATTTAAAATTAACCTTTATGCTTAACTAGCAACACTCTAGATGTATATCTCCCTCACTATTGACAAGCATATGCAGTTAGACTTTTTTACACACCACTGAAGAGGAAATACATCATTTTATAAATTATGATATTAGTGGGTTTGGAAAGCTATTGCAAAAATAGGTTTTTGATACATATTTATTGATGAAAACCAATGTTATGATATAATGTGAGATGAAAATGTCAACAAAATTAAATATGCAACATGGTAAAATATTACATGTGTTTATATATGGACAATTAGACAAGTAATATAAATACATAGATAACATATACTGATACAAAATACCTTAAATATTAAAAATGATAATCATTGGGTAGTAGGGTTATAAATATTTTTGCTTCTCTGAACTATACTTTTAAAGATGCTCTAGGATCATTTTTTAAATCACCAAAACAATAAATACTTTTGTTATTTACCTATAGAAGTTTTTCATTGGCAACTCAGTTTATGAAAATTAAAATCCTCCATTTTGAAGGAAATTTAGAAACTATCCTTAAAATGTCTCTTGAGGACTTTCTACTATATTTTGTTATTCTTTTTTTCCCCACTCCTATCAGGACAAGAACAACATTTTTCACTAACAGTATTACATTTGATACTTGGATCAAAGTACACATGCTTGAATGTCTGTCTGTTATTGTTTTTTATAATTCACCTGTAATACTTGACAATGAGAATTTTTTATCGCAGCTTTCTCTTACCATATATTGAGAAATGCCCTAACAAAACATTTTCTAAATTAACTTGTGGTACCTGCACTTTGAATACCCATCCCTGATACTGTGAACTTTTTCATAGCTCCAGAATTTGTATCTAATTTATTTTCTACTGCTTGAGCAGTTGGTAGAGTACTTTGTACATGCCAAGTGCTTAATGCATTCATATAATTCATCTGAATGTTAACAAATTAAGAAGTTTCACTTCAACTCTTTACAATAAAAATGTAGGTAATGAATTTATTATCGGATATAGAACTATGATATGTCTGAGTCTATAGAAAATAATTTCACTGAAGTTTCCTTTAAATAAATCAAAATAAGATAACTATTTTAAGTGAATATTCAACTCTCTGGTAGACTATCTTATTTTTAAGTATGATTTTTAAATAATTTACTTCATAAGTTTCTCATTTGAAACTTGGCTTGAAGTTAAATGGCAGAGATAGATGATCCCTTTTTATTTCCTCAATTATTTGATCAACTATGGAATTCTAAATAAACTTTCAAAATTCATATCATATTTTCAGACAGATGTGTAAGGCATGGTATCAATTAAGCTTCTAGTTTCAAATGAAAATTTTTCTCTATCTTATAACTTGGAGTCAATTTTGACACCCAGATCACATAATTTAAAAACATTAAAATGATCAATTTAAAAAACAAACTATAATAATTTCCACATATTAAGAATGTTATTTACTGGTATACACACACACACACACACACACACACACACATATATATATACACACACACATATATATACACACACACATATATACTTTCGTGAATTCCAACATCAATCATGCAATGTAGATATTATTAATCTTACCTTGAAAATCATAATTCAAGCTCTAAGAGACTGAATAGCTTACTGAAAAGCTTTATTGCTATTTATTGACAAGCTTGACATATTTTGTTCTAGGACATAGGAGTTCACCGTTCACTCTATTGGAATGTCTGTGAGATTGTTTATTGTACTACCCCAAAAGGCTATCTCAATGAAGCGCTGTGAGCCCTTATATATGATTCACTCTCGTGGCCACATTATTTTGGCCTGTAGTTAAATGCAGCAACTTATGAAGCTCAAAGATATTGATATTATAAATAGATTCTCAAAAAACATCATTATTTGTATTTAGATGTCCTACAGAAATTCAGAGAGCAAAACAAGTGTGTATGAGCCTCAAAAATACTCTAAATAACCTACAACTGAGAAACACTTTATTCAAAGTTTTTGAGTCTCCATGTGCCATATGTACTGTCTGGTCCTACAGAGATAAAAGAAAATAGACCTTCACTTTGCTCTCAAGAAAGTTATAGGGAAGCCAACTCACTTTACACAAATTCTGATGTGGATGAGCACAATATTTTATCTATGGAAATAGATAAGAAAAATTATTGTCTATACTTCAGATGGTCAGAATATATGTATAGGGAGAGGAAATAGCCAAGTATATATGAAAAGAGAAAGGGATAAATACAACTATATTAAAATTAGAAACTTTCCTTTGACACGATAACATTAATAGGGTCTAAATATAAGTCATAAGAATTGTGATATTTATAAAACATTAAGATGATAAATGACTTAATTACAATATATAAAGAACTCCTGTGAATCATTAAGGAAAACAGACAATTCAACTAAAAATAGTCAAGAGATATGGAACAGTACTTTACAAATGTCCAAGATCATCAAACAGTTGTTCAACCCCATTAATCATCAACAAAATTCAAGTTAAAGCAAATATAAGATAATAATACATATTCGCTGCCTTTGCTAAAATCTTAAGAGATTGAAACTGTAAAGATGTGAAATATTTAGAATTCTCCTACTCTGTGATAAAATATAAACCATACAACCACATTAGAAAACTGGCAATAAGCTAGCCTATCAGAATGTATACATATTCTGCAACTTTATTCTTATATTTAACACACATGCAATCATATCAGTAAGAAGACATACTCAAGAGTGTTCGTAAGAGCATTATCATCACAGCATACCCTAGAAGAAGCACAAAGTTCATCACCAGTTGAAAAAAAATGAATACATAAAATATGATCTATTCATCTAATGGTTTATAGTATAACCATTAATATGAGTATACTAGTATGGCACTTAATTATATGCAAGAATCTTATATGTATACATATAATATAAGACATAATAATTGATTGAAAAGCCATATATAAAAAGGTTTTATACTACGAAATTCAATTTATAGAAAATTTAAAACAGGTAAAACAAATCTTTCATATTACAGATCAGGTCATCTCTAGGATGGAAGTAGGGGTAGTTATGAGTAGATAATTTAATAAGTGGGTTTCTGAAATACTGGCAATATTCTATTTCTTGATCACAGTGTGATTACATGAATGAATTATAACTTTGTAATAATTTGTCAGACTGTGACCTAATGATTTATGAAGATATCTCATAACTTGTATAGGAAATTTATTTTTAAAAGCACATTATATATTATGCAGTGAATATTCTTGTCAACACATCTCTGAGCATATGTCTCTCTCAATATTTATGTAAGATAAAGCTCAAAGTGCAATCGTTAAGTTTAAGCTACACATATTGTCAGACCTGGTGAAAATACCAATTTTTTCCAGGAATTTATAATTATAACTGTGATAATTCATCAGACTGTGAAATACTGATTTCTGAAGGTATCTCATAGGTTGTACTAGAATAAGAAATTCATTTTTAAAAAAAAGCAAATTGTATATTGTACAATGAATATCCTTCTCAACACATCTCCGAGCATATCTCTCAATATTGATGTAAGATAAACTCAAATTGAAATGCTTTAATCTATACTATACATGTTGTCAAACCTGGTGATATATTTCATTTTTTTTTCCTTGAACTTAACCTGCTTTTTTTTTTTTTTCCATCACAGCTATAAAAGCCCATATCTCTTCATGCCTCCAACAGTTCCTATTAATGGGCTTGTTTTAAATCACTGTAAGCAAGCATTTGCAATATTTTTAAGTAATCATTTACCTTTCTTATTTTCACCTATGTTGACTTCTAATACGTGTGTTTTTCTCATACATTCACTTTTGTTCTACAAAGATATATTTGGCATAAGCAATTGACCAAAGATGTATCTGGTAAAGACTTGTTTGGCAATCTTCCAAAGCTTTATTTGGTAAAGTCAGTATCTATCATAATTTTTTTCAGTATGTATTGATAACCAATATTTAATCATTCTTTATTAAAACATCCATTTTCGGCCGGGCGCGGTGGCTCAAGCCTGTAATCCCAGCACTTTGGGAGACTGAGACGGGCGGATCACGAGGTCAGGAGATCGAGACCATCTTGGCTAACACGGTGAAACCCCGTCTCTACTGAAAAATACAAAAAACTAGCCAGGAGAGGTGGCGGGCACCTGTAGTCCCAGCTACTCAGAAGGCTGAGGCAGGAGAATGGCGTAAACCTGGGAGACGGAGCTTGCAGTGAGCTGAGATCCTGCCACTGCACTCCAGCCTGGGCGACAGAGCAAGACTCCATCTCAAAAAAAAAAAAAAAATCCATTTTCTCCAATTGATTTGAACATTCACATTTATTACACATATACTCATTAGAAATATAAAATGATAAAACCACTTGGGAAAACTGTATATTACTTTGCTTCATTTATCTAAATTAAAAATTTATGTTCTTTTACCAAACTACTGCATCTGATAATGCAAAATCAGATTTCATTTATCTAAAATCAAATCAATAAAAAAGGACTACTTTGTTATATGTGTTTCATATTTGTTGTCCTTGTTTTATTGCCTTCCTATTTAGTGAGGAGGCCTTATCTGGAGAGATTGAAGGTGAAAACCCTAAGGAGTGCTCAAACAGTCCCTGCTAGCAAGGAGGTCCTGGATAGAATTGTGATTTGACAGTGAATTGAAGTCATCACAAAAACAGACATCTCCTGATCTGATGAGAGCACACAATGGGAACCACATCATTATTATCATTGAAATATTCACACAAATATAATGAGACTAAAATTATGAACAAATAAATTCTCCCAAGATTGTCTCCTTATCTTCATGATAAAACAAACTCTGTCTGCTCAATGTCTTCCTTTCCTCTGACTTCCAGAGTGGGTCATGCTTCTCAAAATCTTTTGGAGGATTTTTGATGTACATGATGGGAATGAAGGGGAGGTGAATAACAAGAAGATTTTGAATTAGCCCTGAGGCAGTGTGAGAAGTAGGAACAAGAATAGGTGTTATAGAAATGGATAGGAATGCGGGAAAGGGATGTAAGACATATTTCTACGATCTATGTATCCTTCTTACAACATCTGTGAAATGCATATTCTCAAGTTTGAGTTATTTGGAAATCGATTTTTGATAGTCAAAGCCAACTTGATTGCAGTAACGCTTGAGACTTTGTCACTTGGACAGTGTGGAACAAGTCACCAATCTTGAAGATTTTGTTACAGTCTTTTATTATTTATTCATGGAAAATAATTACCAAGTTACCCCCAGCCAAGGTTTTTATTGCCTGTCTAGAAATCATTTGATGATCCATAGACAAGGGAGACATATAATCCCAGGTAAACAAACTTTAAAGACAAAGACATTCAAGGAAATATTTTGAAAATAAGAGAAGTATCAGTAAAAGCATCCAAATATGCAATTGAGAGGATACTGAAATGCACATTTTGGAAACAAATTCAGTCACATTATACAAGAAAAATTTACACATACGTGGTAGAATACAGAGTATAATATTGGAAGCGTCATAAAATTTGCTCATGGAAATAATAAAACAAGGGTATCTTCTGTTAGCTCAGTGAATTTTTGTTTTAATATGTGATATGAAATTCCAATGATTAGGCATGACGTGTTATGATTTTCACGAATCATAGTTATATACATATCTCAAATGTGTTCTTCGCCCTTATCAAAAACCAATTGAGGAACTTTGATATATGTAGTATATCAGTTTCAAAGATGTTTGTGAATGTTCAACTTGTATTTCTTCCATAACAATACAAAAAGTTCAAAGTAATTGACTTGGCCCATACTACTCACCCCAGTTAGTTACTCTTTTCTACAATAATCTCACCAGGAAAAACGTTTCAATATGTCTGATACTTTTTCAAACAATTGGATATTTCTGACTTTTGTAAAAAGCAAAACTAAGCAAAGTGAAAACAGAAATGGTCGTTGGGCCTCTAAAGGGAATATAGAATTGTATTTATGTCTATATGAAAGTGTTTGAGAAAAGTTTTGATTTGGTCTAATTCTCTGTGTCAGTAACACATGGAAGAAAAGCAAGAATCTGGCTGAAAATGATCAAGAGCTTTGAGGAAAATAGTGCATTTACAATGTAATATGAAATGAGAATAATAATGTTCACTGACTTTTCTTACATGCAGTAGAAATCTTTTGTTAAAGGGAGTGTAAAAATTGAATATTAATGACTTTAATGGAGATTGAAAAAGTACCTATTAAAATGTAAAGAACACATAAAATTATGAAAGTAATTAAGGACTAAGTAATAAATTCAATAACTTAGGTATTAAATTATATAGTTACTAAGATTTCAAATCACTTAATTATTGGTCTTGGAATACTTGCAGCATATTTTTACTATGTTATCATGACTATCCTTTCTCCAAATACTATGATGTTATTACTTGATTAAAATACAGTATAAAGAGCTAAGCAATGATAAGTCTAATATTATATAATACATCCAAATTTGGCTTTTATAAAAACAGCAAACTATGTACTTGTATGAACTCAGATTACATTTCCAGGGATGTATCAGAATATATTGTTTCTTGAAGTTAATTATAATGTCTTCAGTTAATTTGAAATACTTGGGCGCATTCAGTGTACTACTATGTATACATTACTCAGATGAAGATGTCATTCAAATGTCAAGTTGAGAATATTTAGCATTTTAACAATGCTTCTATTACCTGTATCTCAACCAAGGCTAGAAGCTTTAATAATCTGTCCGCAAAACGTCTTTTTAAAAAAATTTACTGATCTATCAACTTGTGTAAATGATAGATATTATTTCTCATTGGTGAAATGAGAAGTATTTTAAAAGTAAGAACTGGTTTCAAATTATTTTCAAGACATCCTACCCATTCATGAAACAGTGAAAGTCATATGCATTATGTATCCATTTAACATTAGCGATGACATAATAGGTTAAATCTTATCGTTCTATGGGTCATGCCTTCTGTTTACCTGATATAAGCTAAACAGTGAATATATCCAATGTCTGAAATCTGAGTGTTTCTCTTGAATGTACCTTTTATGCAAGAATGTAAGATAATGGCTTGAACACCTAAAAGACTAGAAAGCTGAGATTTTCTTTTCTTTTATTGTCTTTTCTTTCTTTTCTTTCTTTCTTTCTTTTTTTTTTTTTTTTTTTTTTTTTTTTGGAGACAGATTCTCACTATGTCGCCCAGGCTGAAGTGCAGTGGCGATCTCAGCTCACTGCAAGCTTCGCCTCCCGGGTTCACACCATTCTCCTGTCTCAGCCTCCTGAGTAGCTGGGACTACAGGCGCCCACCACTACACCTGGCTAATTTTTTGTATATTTAGTAGAGATGGGGTTTCACCGTGTTAGCCAGGATGGTCTCGATCTCCTGACGCTGTGATCCAACTGCTTTAGCCTCCCAAAGTACTGGATTACAGGAGTGAGCCACCGCTCCCGGCCGAGATTTTCTTAAATCTACAACAAAGCTTCTTAATCTTTTGTGATTGCTTGCTATTATGTTTTTATTAATGATTATATATATATATTATATATATATACATACACACACACACATACACACACATATACAAAACAGAATTCAGACCAAAAGTTAATTTTCAATCTGGTAGTGAGGTTGTATGAGGAATAATTAACCCTCACTTGCATCAAATGCTAATTGCCTACTGTTATCCTCTCAGAATAATACAACAGTTGTGCTTGAAAACGTTACTTTAACGTTGCTCAAAAGAGAAGGTGTGTCTCCAGAAAAGCTAATGAAAGGATGCATGTATTCATAATACAATAATCTTTGGGTTTATAACCATATAATTACACAGTGTTTTTACAGAAGACTTTTTTTGTTATTGTTTAATGATTTCTGTGATTAATTTCACAATATGAATCTTTTTATATGGACCTAATTCACTTTAGGTATGTGTTCCCATGACTAAGACAGGGAAGGTAGCTTTGACAGTTCAAACAGCAATGAAATGCAAATCTGCTATCCTGTTTGCTTCTATTATATGCTTATCAACGGGAACAGAATTCAGGAGACATGACCTCTTCTTGAAGACAAACGAGACGGCAAAGAAGGAAGCTTTGCTTCAGAGGCAAAGTATAAAAGAGCCTTCCAGGGTTTGGGGGGCTCATTTTGTGTTTCTTGACTTGATAACAAAAAATTGTTGAAATATTTGAGGCACTAGGCTGAGGGTTATAAATACAAATAAAATATTTTCTGCTCACAGACCAATAAAGCTTTTGGTAAGAAAGATAAATGTAGCAATTATAATAAAATAGAAGAACCTTTTGATACTTTCCTTAAAGGATACCCAAGCATATGTGAGCCATGGGTGGACTTCTGATTTCTTCAACACATACACTATTTCCTCTCTAATCTAGGCAGTAAAGTCAAAAACTAAGATAAATGAGGACAACAGAGAATAAGCAACAGCAATTACTACCTATGTGAAGAGACTCTGTTCTTCAGAAGAAACAAGTCACTGAATCAATCGCCTTTTCAGAACTCTGGAAGATCTGGCAGTAGCCACAGATGGACTATTTTCTGGGTAGTGGATATCACAAAGTTAACTAGAGAGTAGTGATCTCTTTGGATAGCTCAGTAGACTAAGTTGGCAAAAATACATTAAATATCTGCTATCTGCTAAATCTTGTAAGTGATTACATTACCTGAATTCACGGACAAGAATAATTCTGTTCTCTTCATAGAGATAAGGTGTGTTCAATGAAAAAGAATTGGCCGGAAGTGGTGGCTCAGGCCTGTAATCCCAGCACTTTGGGAGGCCGAGGTGGGCGAATCACGAGGTCAAGAGATCCAGACCATCCTGGCCAAAACGGTGAAATCCCGTCTCTACTAAAAATATAAAAATTAGCCGGTCATGGTGGCGGGCACCTATAGTCCCAGCTACTCAGGAGGCTGAGACAAGAGAATGACGTGAACCCAGGAGGCGGAGCTGGCAGTGAGCCGAAATCATGTCACTGCACTCCAGCCCGGGCGACAGAGTGAGACTGTCTCAAGAAAGAAAAAAGAAAAGAAAAGAAAAGAAAAGAAAAAAGAAAAGAAAAGAAAGGAAGGAAATAAATAACAGATTTTAGAAGGTAAAGTAACAGAATTTAGAAGGTAAAGTACACCATTTATTACTCTCCTTTTTTTTAGCCTTTTATTAGATTGATACTCTAGGTTTAAAGTCCAAGAACTGACCTAAAACTAACTTAGGAAAAAAGAGGTTCATTATAAGGATACTACTTTTCAATAAATTCAAGGACAGTAATATGCTGGCACTTGGTAATCAAAGACTATTTCTTCTATCTGTTTCCTTTGTTCATCAGCATTGGACACTTCACTACCACATAATGCTTCCACACCCCCCCCCCCCTTTTTCATTTTATTTTTGCTCAGTTTTCTTTGGATTTACCCTGTTGTTAAAAAAAAAAAAAAAAAAAACAAAAAAAAAAACTTGAACTGAATACGTACATAATATTATTATTTGACCTCTGTTCTCTCTGTAAAATTCTCACTTATTCTAAGGAACCATTTCCATCTGGGTTGTTCTTGCTTATATGAATACCCCTCCCAGGCCTGGTTCTATCTACTGTGGAGATTGTGGTGGCAGACAGAAGTTCAAACATAATGCATGTTATTTATGTTGTTTCTTCTAATGAATGCATATGAATTGTCTACCTCTGATTTCAATGCTACATGTCTTTATAAAATTTGTTAAATATTTAACAAGATCATCCTAAAAATCCTATTTTTTAGTATTCTTTAATGTCATGTATTAATAATATTTTAAAATTTCAAGCTTCATGGAGCACAATTTACTTGAGAGGTAATCATGCACATAATATTTAAGAAATCATTCTTTTCACCTTTAATCCTAGATTATCTGACAATCTCATTTCAGGTAGCAGAAGGAGAAATAAATATATTAAAATAAGTTGCTAGTCTCTATAGGACAAGAAAAAATGTCAATTCTGATAAGTTATTTAAACCACACCATTTCTTTTAAATTTCCAGAAACCTATGAAAGCCTTTATCAAGAGAGTTTATTTTCTTTTATTCTCAATACTATAATTTATTTATTATTAATGTTAAAACAAATAGTACAGGGTATGGTAATGACATAGTCACACAGTACCAAATGACTTTACGTAAAATATTTTTTATCCCATCTTCCCTCACTTCCATGCTCAATATCCTGAGATACAGTTTTTCACCTTCTGATTATCAATATAATTCGAAATAATATACTTGTTTCTTTTTATTTCTTCAGTTCTTACTATATATATATAATATTTAATTAACAAGCAAATGTGTAAGATGAGGAATTTAATTTTCTTTTCTTTTTTTTTTTTTGAAGGAAAATTTGTATTTTAATTATTTTTATGTACAGAAAACTCAACAGTGTACATTTAACCCAACTTAGTGGCAAGTTCTTTAGCCTTTGCCTTTTCGAGCTTGGCAATACGAGCCACAGACTTGGGACCCAGGACATTGCCGCCCCAGTGACGGCGGATCTCATCGTATCTGTCGTTGTAATTGGTCCTCATAGCTTCCACCAGCTTAGCCAAAGCGCCTTTGTCTTCCGAGTTCACCTGTGTGAAGGCGACAGTGGTGCAGGTGTTCCTGTGGACTAGACGGCCCAGTCTGGCCTTCCCCTTGATAATACAGTAAGGGACCCCCATTTTACGACACAGGGCAGGCAAGAAGACAACCAGCTGGAAGAAAGCATTAGCTGAAGAATGTATTTTCACCAAAAGCAGTAAATTTCAGAATTCACTTGGTAGCAATTTTAATTTTCATTTCTCTCTTCCTCTTGGTTTTGTTAGATGTGTTATTTTTTGTTTTTTATGTTGCTTATACAACAATTCATTGTAAATAAATTCTGTTGCTCATTTCAACAACTCTATATGTTATAGAAAGAATATTTTATGCTACATTACTAATTAACAAAGCTAAAGCTGCTTATGTGTAGGTAACTTAGCAAATCTATAGAAATAAATAGGTGAAGGTGATCAGCCAACATATCCTCAAATATTATGATTTGCTTACATTTGGCATTCCAAAAGAAAAGCTAAGATTCAATTTTATTTTAATTTCTAGATAAGAAATTACTTATTTTATAATAGCAAAAATTGTTTAGGAAACATTGGTATATTTTTCTGCTATGAGAATGGAACTGCAGAAAGTCCTCAGATTTGAAATGCTTTCACAGGATCCTAATAGAGCCTCAGTTTTGGAAAAATTACTGCAGGTTTAATTATATGAACCAGGAGTGATACAGCTTAATCATAAGTTGACTTTGGCTGATGCAAGCACATTCCTCAGAGAAATGACTAGAAAGAGCTTGTCAACTCTTAACTCCTATGTTCAGACATACATATTTCAAAGAACTTCAGATTTTTTATTCCATTTAGGGAACAATACAGGTATTGCATACCAAGCAAATTGGTTATTGTGAAAGTGCATGTGTGTGTGTGTGTGTGTGTGTGTGTGTGTGTGTGAGGGAGAGAGAGAAAAAAAGGCAGTGTGGGAGGAAAAGTTCAGTGAGAGTTGTGTGAGACGAGCAATATTCTTCTGGATTTAACTGAGTAATTTTGATATTGATTTGATATTTTCATGGTTCTGATTCCACATTTAAAGGAGAGAATAGAGTTAGTAAGTTGCTACTACCAACAACTTTTTATTTTCAGGAAAATATTGATAACATTTATACTGCTTAGGACCTATTAGTGATAATGAACTCAAGAGAAACCTCTACAATGTCTACGACATTTGAATTATTGGTCAATAATTATCCTTATTATACTTTCATCATAAAATTAAGTATTATAATGTTTTAATATCATTGCTCTTTTTTAGCATGCCATCACTATACATTTTTGCTGAGAACTGAAACTACTGACTTTTTATAAAAGTACATGACATATATTTCAATGTTCTGTCATTTCAGAAGAAATAATGTGAGAACATTGCAGTAATTTTTTAGAATGTAAAGTTGTCAGATATTGAAACATACTAAGTGTTTGGGAACCAGTAGTTTAAGTTTCACAGCCCTCAGCCCAAATATGTAATGGAATTTCCCTTTAGAATTACCCTTTAGAATTATTTCCATTTAGAATTACCACTGGCATATTTGGGATGAGGGCTGCAAAACTTACTTAAAGTAGTGTTTCACAAACTGTGTTCTAAAGGTATTATTTCAAAAAGAGGTTAATGGGTGTTTCTTGAAAGTGAGCAAATAATATCTTTTTCTGAGAGAGTCAGTATGCAGATTAGCATAATTAAGTCTGAAAAGATTTGCGGTACAGTTAATTGGTTTTCAAAACTGTATTTAATATCGTATTTCCCAAGTTTATCTGTGTTGATAAAATTTTTATTATTTTTCGACATACCTATTATTGTACTTTTAGCATACTATTATCACAGTGGTCAGTAACCTCATATCACTTACCACCTGTTTTTGTAATGTTTTATTGCAACAGAGCCATGCCCACTTGGGCTTTTGTGCTATAGTGGCAGAGTTGACAGTAGCTGCAACATAGACCATATGGTTGGCAAAGCCTAAAGATAGTTATTATCTGGTCCCTTACAGAAAAATGTTTGCCAGTCCCGATAGCACAACAGACTAGTACTGGACATCAAATTGGGAAACACTGAATTAAATAAATATGTTATAATTTTAAACATTATTTCTTATAGACCATTGCAAAATACATGTACATACCTGCATAATATAAAATCAATTTTCATTATATGAAATTTGCAATAATGTGACTTTTATTTTTATGAAATTATTTACTTTAGGTATTTATATTTTAATATAATTAATGTATATGAAACTAAAAAATGATTTAGCAAGGAAAGAATACAAGTATTCTTACAAATTTTGTCTAAGGAGAAGAGAAAACATTACTTCATAAACTATTTGGTAGCCTGCTATTTCTTTTGTGAAATCCTCTAGAGAGGATTAAAAATGCATTATCATTCTTCCTTGCTTTCCTTTTAGGAGTAGTTACTGATATAAATGTCGATGTGCATAATTACTGTGTCTTACCATTTTGACTTTGAGGATATTTTGCTTCCTCTTAACGTTCAAAATTAACTAGCGAAAGGTATTAGATTATAAATGTTGAAACTTGAGTTTACTGTCTCAGATGTTGTATAGATTTCCAAACTAAAACATCCGTCTCAACTCTTCATGAAATATTAGTAATACAGCTAAAGAAAACTCTCTAATTTTTTTTTTTTTTTTTTTTCAGGAAGAACTGAACCCCCTTGTTGTTACGCCACCAATCCAAGCCGTAGATCAGGACCGGAATATTCAACCGCCATCAGATAGGCCAGGAATCCTCTATTCTATCCTTGTTGGTTTGTATCTGCTAACATTTTACACTATCAGTTACCATTCTAGAATCTTATAGAAACACATTCTCTCAATTCCAAGAAAATATTTTAAATAATTTATTATTATTATTTGACATGATTGTTACTTTTGTGTATAAACAAATTTTAAAATAATAATTCAAGATATTTCCTTCCTCAATTAGTTGGACTGAAATGTGTAGAATGATAAATAAATAACTTTTATGGAAAAAGCAAAACAATTCAAAGTATTAGAATATTAACCTGCATATTGGTATTTTTCTACATATCAACTTACCATAGAAAGCATTCTCTAGCACCAGGTTTTAATATAAAATGACAAACATTCCACTTGTATTTTATCTCTGGGTGGACGCTATACATAATTCTAATAATATATGACTGAATTTAAAAAGAGCTATTTTGGAGCCATTTATAAAAAAAGGACAAGAGAGCATAATTATCCAAGGGAATATGATACATGAACCTTTGGCAAATATTTTTCTTGAAAAATTCCACAGAAGCTGTTCTAATCCATCCCTACGCATATACTACTGATTGTACCAAAAGCGAAAATGATGAGAAATTGATTATACTGCTCTTCTTAGATTGCTTTTGCTAAAATATGGATGTTGCTGACTTGCATAGCCTCTAGACAGACAGAAGCAGGTGAGACAGGCTGTATATCTTTTAAGGAAGAAGGGGCCTCTTTTGAAGTGTGCTTGAAAAATAACTTTAATGCAGTTTAGCATTAGCCCTCAACCCCTTTCTGTTCTCTTACTTGAAGTCTATGTGCTACACACATACACAACAACCAACAGATATTAGATTTGCAAATTTTATACTGTATCCTACTTACAAATGCTGTCTGTAAAGAAAATTTTAGCAACTCTGTTTCAAGCCTTTGGTCTTTATAAGGACATAAATATCATAAGCAGAGCTCATATTATTATATTGTAAAAAGCTTTCATAAACATAAAACTATTTTAAGTCCATAGAGATTTTGGTATAGATAATAGGAAATAAGCATCATTTATTTCATTAACTGAAGGCTTGACTATATGTCAATCACTGTACTAGATGCCAAAGACACAAATATGAGAGATGAATGTTCTAGGTTAGGTTAGTCATGGAGTCTGTGGCTAAAAAAAAAAAAAAAAAAAAAAATAATAATAATAATAATTAATAGAAAATTAAAAGATAGATGAAAATACAATATTTACGGCACTCTAAATAAAGTTTGAACCACATGTAGGCTCATGGGAGGAAAGCATTAAGCATTTTATGAGAATTGCTTAGGAAGAGTCATTTTAGCAGAAAGACAGGAGTTTCTAGGTGGAAAAAGAGAGAAAAGTATCTATATAGATAATGCAGCATGCGCAAAAGCCAAAGGATGAAAGTTTAGAATAGACTTGGAGAATTATGGTACTCAGAGCCAGTTAGATGCATTGGTGTTCAAGTTTATTTCACTTTTAAAAGTTATTTGCATTCTTTTTCTCAACAAATGATCACCTACACTTTGAAGCAAGCCGTATCACTGACTTTGTGGAGCCGGTTTTCCGGCAGTAGAGATAGGCAATAAACAATTACTATAATAAATAAGTGTTTATTATCAAAGGTAGAAAAGTGTGAATGCTATGGGGAAAATCGATCATATGAATGGGATTGGAAGAGCAGAGAAGGACTGTAGTAGAAGTTGCAGTATTAAGTAGTATCATCAGTACTTGCATCATCAAAAGCTAAACTATTCACAAAAACTTACAGAGGCTGAGGAAGTTATTCAGGTTGACATCACTGGGAAGAGTTTCTAGGCAGAGATCAAAACTGAAGCTTGCCAGGTGGGTATCAGAAACAACAAGGGGGCCAGACGTATTGGAAAGAAGTGAGTGAGGTAAAAGTAGAAAGGTGACAGATAAGAAGAAAGCAGAAACTAGAGAGCCTTGTATGTTATTTATGTACTTTGCATTTTTCTCTGAGTGAAATGAGGAGTCAATGAAAAAAAAATTAACAGAAAAGTGACACAGTGATGGAAAGTTTCATCAGCCTACAACTGTAGGATAATGAATTGTCCCAAACAATGGATATAAACTCTTACAATTATTTGCTCTCACAGCTAAGGTAAATGAATAATATCCCTTTACACTATTTACATTTTTAGAAGGAAGTGAATTGTGAATTGTAGGGGTTGAGAGCATAGCCTCTGGAAATTGTACCATCCATGTTAAAAATCATGACTTTAACTCACACTAGACTTATAATTTTAGTTGAGTTATTTAGCCCCTCTTTACCTGAAATTAGTCCTTCTTTTTTCTTCTTTTGAGACAGTGTCTTACTCTGTCACCCAGACTGGAGTGTAGTGGCACAATCATAGCTCCCTGAAGCTTCGACCTCCTGGGCTCAAGTGATCCTCCTGCCTTAGCCTCCCAGAGTGCTGGGATTACAGGCGTGGGTCACTACCTGACCAGATTATTCTTCTTTAATATAGATTTAACAAAAATAGATCTTTGTACAAAAGGGTTGTGAGAATTTGATCCAATACATTGTAATTGTACATAATAATGCCCGGAAAAAAACTTAATGCTCAATACATTTTGGTTGACATTGTTATTACCATTAGGAAGGAAAATAAGACATGTTACCTAAGTCACATCAGTCTGGTACAAATGGAAACACAAAAACAAAAACCAGACACAACACAACACACACACACACACACAGAAGAGAATGTCCATAACTCTGACTTCATGTACTTTGTCAAAACTCTTAATTTTCCTTAAATCCATCCAAATATTTCTGAATATATGTGTTTCTCCAAGCTCATGTTAAGTTACCACATGGAGGGCTCCTCTCCTGCTTACATTTGTTATAGACAGTCTCTTGTTTACTATATATGAGGATATGGATGTTGGTGTCTATGACAAAGTCATCCAAGGACTGTTGTCAGCCTATTTCAATGGTCCTACTGTCATGATCGTCAATGGCAGAATTATTGACTAGCCAAAAGTCTTTAAAGGAAAAGCTAGAGAATGATGTTCATAGGGAGTTTATAAAAGTTTAATATATTTCTGGGAATCTAAAAAGACAAGAGCAAACTATATATACTCAGGAAACACTTGGAAAGGCCCTAAGCTGTCAACTCTGGCTGACCTTGAAACTCTGCAAATGTAGTCAGTAAGGGTCAAGATAGAAAAACTCCATAAAGCAGCCAGACCTAAAAGATATATCTTTAAAACACTCTACCCCCAACAGCAGAATAAGTATTCTTCTCAAGTGCGCCTAGAATGTTCTTCAGTGTAGATCATGTTAGGCCATAAAACCAATATCATTAAATTGAAAATGATTGAAATAATACAAACTGTATTCTCTGACAAAAATGGAATGAAATTAGAAATTAATAATGAAGGAAACTTTGGAAATTCACAAGTGTGTGGTAATTATACAATATTCTTAAATTGTATCAGTGACTCAAGGAAGAAATTTAAAAAATCAGAAAAATACTTTGAGACAAATAAAAATACATTATAACTTGTATTTTAATCTCTAATCAACAATGTAATCTTTATCACAAAGACATTGGAAAAGGTTAAGCAAACTAAAGAAGAAGAGCAGAAGAGAGGTCAGCTGTGGTGGCTCATGCCTATATTTCCAATATTTGGGGGGCTGAGGTAGGTGGATTGCTTGAGCTCCGGAGTTTGAGACCAGTCTGGGTAATATAGAGAAACCCCATCCCTACCAAAATACAAAAATTAGCCCGGTGGTGTGCACCTGTGGCCTCAGCTACTAAGGAGGCTATGGTGTGAGAATCACTGGGTCCAGGAAGTCAAGGCTGCAGTGAGCCATGATCACACCATCTCACTCCAGCCTGGGTGATGGAGGAGGTTGTAGGTGACTCTGAAAAACAAAACAAAACAAAACAAAACAATACAATAGAAATAATAGAGACTTCAGTGGAAAATAATAAAAGAGGGATTAGGAAAACAGTAGAGGTAAAAAATGAAGCCAAAATCAATTCTTTGAAATCATAAACATAATTGACAAATCTCTAGCTAGACTGACCAGGAATAAAAGAAATAAGATGCAATTTACTAACTTGGAATGAAAGAGAGGACCTTCTATTTAGCTTACAGGAATAAAAAAATGTTATCAGGGAATATTATATACAACGTATGCCAACTAGACAAACTAGATGCAATGGACAAATTCCTGGAGGCAAACTATTCAAATTGACCTCAGAAAAAATAAAAAATTGGGGCAGACTGATAACAAGTAAATAGACTGACTTAGTAATCAAAAAGATCTTCCCACAAAGGAGAATTCTGCATCAGATAGATGCTTTACTGGTAAATTCTACCATTAGAGAATATTTAATAACCCTTCTCTGTTAGTCCGTTCTTGCACCGCTATAAAGAACTACCTGTTACTGGGTAATTTATAAAGATAAATAGGTTTAAGTGGCCTCAAGAAACTTTCAATCATGGCTGAAGGTGAAGGGGAAATTGGCACATCTTACATAGCCAGAGCAGGAGAGAGAAAGGATGGTGCTACACACTTTTAAACAAACAGATCTTGTGAGAATTCACTCACTGTCACCACTGTTATCAGAAGAGCAAGGGGGAAATGTTTCCCCATGATTCAATCACCTCCTACTAGGTCCCTCCTCCTACATTGGAGATTACAATTTAACATGAGATTTTGGTGGGGAAACAAATCCAAGCTATATCATGAAACCACTGGCCCCTCTGAAATCTCATGTCCTTTTCACATTGCAAAATACAATAATCCTTTCTCAACAGTCCCCCAAGTCTTAACTGATTTCAGAATTAACTCAGAAGTCCACAGTCCAAAGTCTCATCTGAGACAAGGCAAGTCCCTTCCACCTATGAGACTGAAAAAATCTTACAAGATATAATGGGAATACAGGTATTGGGTGAATACATCCATTCCAAAAAAGGAGAAATCAGCCAAAGCAAAGGTGCCACAGTTCCCATGGAAATCCAAAACCCAAGAGAGCAGTCATTAAATCTTAAATCTCCAAAATAATCTCCTTTGACTTCATGTCTCATATCCAGGCCACACTGATGCAAGGGGTTGGCTCCCAAGGCCTTGCACATTTCTGCCTCTATGACTTTGCACAGTACAGCCCTGTTGTCTGCTTTCGTGGGCTGGTGTTTAGTGCTTGTGGCTTTTCCAGGTGCACAGTGCAAGCTATCAGTGAATCTACCATTCTGGGGTCTGAAGAATAGTTGCCTTCTTCTCACAGCTCCACTAGGCAGTGCCCCAGTGGGAACTCTGTGTGGGGGCTCCCACCTCACATTTCCCTTCCACGGTGCCCTGGTAGAGGTCTTCCATGAGGGCTCCACCCCTGCAGAAGACTTCTGCCTGGACATCCAGACATTTCCATGCATCCTTTGAAATGTAAGCGGAGGCTTCCAAGCCTCAACTCTTGTCCTCTGTGTATCCACAGGTTTAACATCACATAGAAGCTGCCAAGGCTTATGGCTTGCATGCTCTGAAGCAGAGGCCTGAGATATATCTGGGGACCATGTAGGCATGGCTAGAGATGGAATGGCTGGAGGCAGGGACCAGTGTCCTGAGGTTGCATAGGGCAGTGCAGCCATGGGCCTGGCCCACAAAACCATCCTTTCCTCCTAAGCCTCAAGGCCTGTGATGGAAGAGGCTGCCATGAAGGTCTCTGAAAGAAAAGCATAATCTGTGGACCCCTTAATCATATATGTAGATGAAATTTCTGCTTCTACTTATGTTATCGAGTCTTACCATTTTTAATGTAAATGCTAATAGCTATCAAGCACTGTTTCAGCACTGTCATTAATAATGATATCATACAATATGTATTTATTTCTAATAATATAAGAAAGTTTGCTGACTTTAGCTTGTAACAGTAGCTTGTAATATTAGGTACTTTTGTATGAGCACCTAATGTGTGAAAAGTAATATGTATTAAATATCATATATATGATGTATATGATACATACTAAACTATAAATATTATAATATTGTTAACAGTATTTTTTCTTATTTTTCAAAGTATGATTATAATAATATTGTTAATATTCTGGCAACTAAAATGTTGGTGCCACGCATTAAGAATGGCGATACCAGAGCCAGAAACCTTGGTTTAATTTTTTTTAATAAACCTTCATTAACTCTGGTAGGTATTATCAAGTATTAGCACTTTCATGGCCAGGTATACAGTATACTCATATTGGAAATATGAAGAGAAAGACATATTTTTTATCCATTCCTCAATGCATATATCACATTGAGAAGGGATGAAAATGTTCCTGGGTCTTAAATTTCTTCTATTATGTATTTCATATTTCACAGTTATCAGAAAGAGTCCATATTTTTTCTTTGTATCTTTTTTTGCTTTCTTATTTTTTGTTTATATTTTCTTTTGTTTCATCATCCTCGTGCTACACAACTGAGTTCTTTTAACTGAACACTTATAGCTGAGCACATGTGGTTTTTCAAACATTATATAACTGTAAATATACCCCTGAGGTGCATTTTTCCTCATGCCTTACCATTCTCCAGAATGCTTCTTCTAATTTTACTGTACTTCTACATTTTGGAAATTATTTTTTAAAGAAAATATTCTTTATAGAATTTATTTAAAATAGTCTGTTTAATCACATGTGCACCTGACTTTTAAGAAGGCAAAAGTGAAAGCTACAAACTTCTGAAGGCCTGATTCCAGAACTGATTCAGTAGAAATAATCCACCATCATATATTGGTCAAAGCAAGAGCAATTCCTGTCCAGATTTAAGGTGAGAGGAATAAAAGAGTATTTTACTTGTTAGGAAACAACAAATGTTTTCCATCTAAGATCTAATTCAAGTAATTCAAGGAGATGAGAAGGTTCATAAAGTGTAGCTCTGAACTTAAAGATGTAAGTTTAGTCAAGATTGTGTGTGGATGTTAGTTTATTATTCCATTTTTCATGCTTCTGATAAAGACATACCTGAGACTACGCAATTTACAAAAGAAAGACGTTTAACGGACTTACAGTTACACATGGCTGGGAAGGCCTCACCATCATGGCAGAAGGTTAATGGCATGTCTCACATGGCAAAACAAGAAAAGAGAGCTTGTGAATGGAAACTCCCCTTTTTAATACCATCACATCTTGTGAGATCTACTCACTTTCACGAGAAGACTACGGGAAAGACCCACTTTCATGATTCAATTACCTCCCACAAGGTTCCTTCCATGAGATGCGGGAACTGTGGGAGTTACAATTCAAGATGAGATTTCGGTGGGGCCACAGCCGAAACCATATCATTGTTAATGATAGCTACATTTTATAACGAATACATAATTTTTCTGATCCTTCATCCCATGAGTTAAAAAAAAATTTTAGAGTACACACTCTTAATATTTATGAATTATACATGTATTTTATTAGTCATTAAAGTTTCAATGTTCAGATATCACATACAAAATGATTAATTGTATTACATATAAGTCAACGTTATAAAAGATTGTATTAATTACATCAAAATTGCCAGTCTGACTTTATTTACGGTCTGCCTGGATCACCATGGTTTTGACCATGGTCAGTAATAACATGACTGATTAAACTGTTTTAGCAGAGGAATGGAAAGTGATTTTTCCATCTCTGTTGGTGTTCACTTCTGCACACATCATTAATGTTACCTTTAATCTCAGGTTTATTTGCGGACATATTTCTCAGCTATTTCTTCATTTTTTGAGCTTTAGTTTGGTGTAAAATTAATACTGTAAAATACAGATCCCTTTACCTGGCCAAATGTAAACTAAAAGTCATTGCAATGTATTGAAAGCAAACAAACAAGAGAGAATGCTGCTTGTGATGCTTACTTTTATGTGTCAGCATGACTGGTTTAAGGCACATAGAAAGAGCTGGCAAAACATTATTTCTGGGTCTAAGAGATTGTTTCAAAAAGACACTAATATTAGAATCAGACGACTGAGTGAAGAAGATCTGCTCTCGCCAATATGGGCAAGCATCATCCAGTCCATTGAGGGCCTGAATAGAACAAAAAGACAGAGGAAGGGTGAGTTCTCTCTTCTTGAACTGGAACTTCCATCTTCTCCTGCCATCAAACATTAGAGTGCTTAGTTCTCAGGCTTTCAGATTCTGAGACTTATACCAGTGGCTCCCCTGGTTCTTAGGCCTCTGGACCTAGCAAAAAATGCACCACCGATTTTTCTGGTTCTCTAATTTTCAGATGGTAGATGGTCTTAGCATTCATAACAAATGATATGGCTTGGCTGTGTCACCACCCAAATCTCATTTTGAATTCCCACATGTTGTAGGAGGGACAAGGTGGGAGGAAATTGAATAATGGGGACAAGTCTTTCCTGTGCTGTTATTGTGATAGTGAATAAGTCTCACAAGATCTGATGATATTTTCAAAAAGAGGAGTTCCCCTGCACAAGGGCTCTCTCTCTTTGCCTGCTGCCATCCATGTAAGATGTGACTTGCTCTTCCTTGCCTTCCACCATGATTGTGAGGCTTCCCTAGTCATGTAGAACTGTAAGTCCAGTTAAACCTTTTCCTTTTGTAAATTGCCTAGTCTCTGGTATGTCTTTATCAGCAGTGTGAAAATGAACTAATATAGTAAATTGGTAACAGAAGTTGAGTGTTGCTGAAAATAGACCCAAAAATGTGGAAATGACTTTGGAACTGGGTAACAGGCAGAGATTGGAACAGTTCACAGGGCTCAGTAGAAGACATGAAGATGTGGGAAAGTTTGGAGCTCTCTAGAGACTTACTGAATGACTTTGACCAAAATGCTGATAATGATATTAATGATGAAATCCAGGCTGAGGTGGTCTCAGATGGAGATGAGGAACTTGTTGGTAACTGGAGCAAAGGTGGTTCTTGCTGTGTTTTAGCAAAGAGACTGGCAGCATTTTGCCCCTGCCCTAGAGATTTATGGAACTTTGAACTTGAGAGAGATGATTGAGGGTATCTGGTGGAAGAAATTTCTAAGTAACAAAGCATTCAAGAGGTGACTTGGGTGCTGTTAAAGGCATTCAGTTTTATTGGGGAAATGGCATAAAAGAACAAAAAATTTAGAGCTTGATAATTTGATAGAAAAGAAAATCCCATTTTCTGAGGATAAATTCAAGCTGGCTACAGAAATTTGCATAAGTAACCAGGAGCTGTATGTTAATCCTGAAGATAATGGGACAAATGTCTGCAGGGTATGTCAGAGGTCTTGATGACAGCACCCCCCCACCATCAGCCTGGAGGCCTGGGGGAGAAAAGATGGTTTTGTGGGCTGCGCCCATGATCCCCGTGCTGTGTGCAGCCTTGGAACTTGTTTTCCTGTGTCACAACTGCTCCAGCTATGGCTGAAAGGGACCAACATAGAGTTGGGGCCCTGCCTTCAGAAGTTGCAAGCCACAAGCTTCAGCAGCTGCCACATAGTATTGAGCCTGTGAATGCAGAGAAGTCAAGAATTGAGGTTTGGGAAGCTCCACCTAGATTTCAGAAGATGTGTGGAAATGCCTTGTATGTCAAGGCAGAAGTTTGCTTCAGTGGCAGGGCTCTCATGAAGAACCTCTGCTAGTGCAGTGCAGGAGGGAAACTTAGGGTCAGAGCTTCCACACAGAGTCCCTACTGGGGCATCACCTAGAGGAGCTGTGAGAAGATGGCCACTGTCCTACAGAACCCAGAATGGTAGATCCACCAACAGCTTGAAAGTACATCTGGAAAAACCACAGACACCCAACACCAGCCCATGCAAGCAGCCAGGAGGGGGCTACACTTTGCAAAACAATAGGGGTGGAGTTGTCCAAGGCTGTGGAAGCACACCACTTACATCAGTGTCACCTGGATGTGAGAAATAGAGTCAAAGGAGATCATTTCAGAGCTTGAAGATTTGACTTATCTGCTGGATTTTGGACTTGGGGGCTGTAGTCCCTGTGTTTTGGCCAATTTTTCCCATGTGGAATGGCCGTATTTACCTGATGCCTGTATCCCCACTGTATCTAGAAAGTTACTAACCTGCTTTTGATTTTACAGATGCATAGGTAGAAGGAACTTGCCTTGTCTCCAGTGAGACTTTGGACTGTGGACTTCTGAGTTAATGCTGAAATGAGTTAACACTTTGGAGGACTATTGAGAAGGCATGATTTATTTTGAAGTGTGGGGATATGAAATTTGGGAGAGGGCAGGTGCAGAATGATATGGTTTGGCTGTGTCCCAGCCAAATCTCACCTAGAGATGGGATCTCATTATGCTATGCAGGCTGATCTCAAACTCCTGACACAGGTGATCCACCCATCTCAGCCTCCCAAAGTGCTGAGATTATAGGCATGAGCCACTGCGCCTAGCCATAGATCTCATCTTGAACTCCCGCATGTTGTGGGAGGGATGATGTGGGAGATAATTGAATAATGGGGGCAAGTCTTTCCCCTGCTATTCTCAGGACAGTGAATAGTCTCAAGAGGTCTGATGGTTTTAAAAAGAGGAGTTCCCCTGTAGAAGCTCTCTCTCTCTCTCTTTGCCTGCTGCCATCCGTGTAAGAAGTGACTTGCTTCTCCTTGCCTCCCACCATGATTTTGAGGCTTGCCCAGCCACCATGATTTTGAGGCTTCCCCAGCCACGTGGAACTGTAAGTTCCAGTTAAATCTTTTGCTTTTGTAAATTGCACAGTCTTGGGTATGTCTTTTCGGCAGTGTGAAAATGGACTAATACAACAAATTCCCATAACCAATCAGCCAATTGATTGAGAGAATCTCTCTCTCTCTCTTTCTCACTGTCAGTACTAACATGTCCTTATAGCCTATTTGTTTTGTTTCCCTAAAGAAATCTGAATAATACACTGCTGCTTATCCCTTCACACTGTATACTTGCCACATCTCCCTCAAGATTCCTTGCTTGTCTCTCAAACATACAGAGACATACTGTCAGTCAGTATATAAAGAATTAGCTAAGCTTACTTTTGTATTATTTTATTTAAAGATAAATATAAAATTAAAGTCTGAATAGGAGTAGTAATAACATGGGTCTATGCCCCTAAAATATTAAAGATTAAGATCTGTGCATTTCACTATATGTAAATTGAATCAATCAATAAAGAAAAATACATTTATACTTTTTTTTCTCAATATGATTTTAGGGGTTACCACAGTACACAATAGGAAAAATTTTGTCTAGATGATTGGACAATAAAAATAGCATTTTAGAAAGTTTCCTTCAGTTATTATAAGGGAATGGAATGCCAGAAGATATTAGTAGGCTATCACTGTGGTACAAGTATGAAATAACAAAGTTCTGAGTAAGGTAAGAGATTAGGACTATGACAAAGAAACACATCAGAGAGACTTTCTAAGGTAAGAAAGAATCACTTGGAAAATGTATAGAAAATTGGCTAGTAAAAGTAACTTGGGGATTTGAAGCCACATAGTCAGAAAAAATGGTGGTACTATTAGCAATAACATAGTTACTGAATTTTGTAATTATTGATATGTTTAAAAAATAGATATGAACGTATCATGTACCATGAAGAGGTGACTTTCAAACTTTAAAGGCTACAAGAATTCAGTGAGATTATTCGAAGTGCTTTCTCTTGACCTCCCTTTTCAGAGCTTCTGATTCAGAAGATCTGGGACAAGATCTTGGTCTTTCTAGTGTGGGTATACCTGAACTATACTCTCAGAAGCATTGTCATAAATATGCATAGGAAAAGCAACCCAATAAAATCTTTGATAAAATTTTTTGAAGTTGAGATATTGGCTACTAATATAAGAATTTTAGTTCTCCTTAATAATATGTAAAATTTTATTTGAATTAGTTTGGTGGCTATTACACAGTTATTAAAAACGCTTTGGATAAGAAAATGAAGTTTGTTATTTATAACAAACAGCTGACAAATAAGTTTTGCAAAGGAGATAGATTTAGAACTGAAGATTTTTGGAAGATATAAAAGCAGGACAAAGGTAGTTTACTTTTTGCATTTATAATTATCAAAGAACGCACTAAGAAAACGTAGTAGCTGAAAAGAAAAAGTGGTAAAGTTAAAATTAATGGAAGAAAATAATGAAAATTAGAGGTAATATTTCTAGTATACATTTGAAACTAGGGATTACTTGATACAAAAACAAATGTGTTATTAGGGCATAGATGAAAATAATGGTTAAAATTATCAATGAAATTCTAGTTACATAAAAGGGGTAGCAGATGCAGAGGAATGGAATATTAATATAATTAGTCCCAAGATCAAATAAAGGAATAACTAAAAAAATAAAACCCTTTGGAGATGGTTCAGAAACAGCTATATTTTTAGATGAATTAAGTTTTGCTAAGTAGAGTTGATATTACATTTTCTAAGTGGGATAAATAAGGGATTCTGTAGGGTCCTTGAACTTAGACAGGTATTTCTATTCTTGTACAATGTTTTTACATTTCAATACCTTGACTTCTGCTGGGTATTCAGCATTCATGGGTCATTAAAAGGTTTTCCCCAAAAAATTACCTGGAAAAAAGTTACATGTTATAATTGTTTTTGTTCTACCAAAGGAAATTGTGGGTCTTTTCATAAGCAGTATTTTATTGAAACTGACCATAATTTCTATATATCTATAATGTGGAAATTTGAGGAATTATCACAAATCTTCATGGCACCCAGAAGACAGTGTTCTCTTTTATTTTTGTGTTAATCAGGTTACTAATTTTATATGTAAAGATATGCATTTTCAGTGGGGAAGGGAAAAATTTGATACTGTATTTTTTGAGGTAGTGCTCCTTTGAAGTATATTAGATGCACATTTTCAAATATATCAAGTATTTAAAACAAATGTTTTCCTGAATGGGACTCTTTGGGTAAAAATTACAGAGGTGAACTTAAGTTCATCTTGGCGGTAAAGGAAATTCATTGAAAGGACTTTGATTTCTTCCAGAATTCAAGGAACTATCAAAAACGATAACATTTTAAGAAGCAGAAACAGGAATTTCAAGATGAGGGATTAGAGGGCCTTTCCTCTAGATGCCCATTATTTTTGTGGTACAGATTGTACATCCATCTTCTGATTCTTTGCTCTAAATAAAAATTGTTGAAAGATGAAGTGATAATTATATAGTTTAGGTCAGGCATCCACACTTCCTTCCATTTACTGTATGTATGGAATCAGAAGTTCTATGCTAATAAATGATGGGCAAATACAGCTATGAGAAAAAACTGTTAAGGTATAAACACTTTAAAGATAATATGAAGCAAAAGGCAATTAAAAGAAGGAAAAGTTAATCTTTACAATCAACATTGCAGAACAATTTGGACAGCCATATGTAAACAAATAAACTGTAATCCATACCTCACACTATGTGCAAAAACCAACTTGAAAGACTTTCTATATAATGTAAGAGCTAAAACTATAAAACATCTACAAGATAATATTGGTAAAAACTTTTTATGCACTTAGGGTTGGCAACAATTTTTTTTGTTTGTTTGTTTGAAGATGGAGTTTTGCTCTTGTTGCCCAGACTGGAGTGCAATGGTGCAACCTCGGCTCACCACAACCTCTACCTCCCAGGTTCAAGCAATTCTCCTGCCTCAGCCTCCAAAGTACCTATGATTAGCGGCATGTGCCACCACACCTGGCTAATTCTGTATTTTTAGTAGACACAGGATTTCTCCATGTTGGTCAGGCTAGTTTTGAACTCCTGACCTCAGGTGATCCCCCGACCTTGGCCTCCCAAAATGCTGGGATTACAGGTGTGAGTCACTGCACCCAACTGGCAACAATTTATTAAATATAACAAATGCAAATCTATAAAAGAAAAAATTTAAAATTTGACTTCATCAAAGTAAAAATGCGTTTGCTCTTCAAAAGACACTGATAATAGACTGAAAAAGCAACTGACAGAAAAGGAGAATATATTTGCAAAATGTATCCAACAAGTGACTTGTTTGGGGAATATGTGAAAACACAATTTAATAAAAATGAGACAATTATAAAATGGCAAAAAGGTTTAACAAATTATTACAGATTTCCAAAAAAAATAAGAATGTGAAAAGTTGCTCAATATCATTAGCTAATTGGGAAATGCAAACTAATACCTCAATGAATATCACTACATACACACCAGAATGGCCAAAATTTTAAAAAGACTGACAATATCAAGTGTTGGTGAAAATGTGGGGGATCTGAAATGCCCATACATTGTTGGTAAGAATGTAAAATGGTATACGCACATTGGAAAAATAGTTTGGCAATTTCTTTATAAGTTAAACATTACTGAACAATGAAAATATGATATTATCGATACATAGCAACTTGGATGAATCTCTCATGCTTTATACTGAGTTGAAAGAAGCCAATCTCCAAATCTTTATACTATACAATTCCATCTAAATATCATTCTCATAAAAATGAGAGTATGGTGGTGGTGAACAAATCAGTGGTTGCGAAGGATTAAACTTTGGTGTTGGAATACACAAAGTAGTTATTTCATCATAAAACCATTCTATATCCTGATTGTGGTATTAACCACACAAACGTATACATAACTGAAAATTAATAGACTTGCTACCTGCCCCAAAATTCTTTTGTTTTTTTATCTTTTGAGACAGAGTCTGGCTTTGTGCAATGGCATGATTTCGGCTCACCGCAACCTCTGCCTCCTGGGTTCAAGTGATTCTCGTGCCTCAGCCTCCCAAGGAGCTGGGACTACAGGCACGCACCACCACGCCCAACTAATTTTTGTATTTTTAGTAGAAATGAGTTTTCACCATTTTGGCCAGCATGATTTCAATCTCTTGACCTCGTGATCCGCCCACCTTGGCCTCCCAAAGAGCTGGGATTACAGGCGTGAGCCACTGCACCTGGCCCAAAAATTCTTAATACAACATTTAGACGTACACATATCACATAGCCTAGCCATTACACTCTTAGATATTTACTCAAGATAAATGAAAGCAGAGATTCATTCAGAGATGTATACAAGAAAGTTCATAGCAGCTTTATTTGTGACTGGAGGCAACTCAAGTGTTCATCAACATGTGAATAGATAAATGAATTGTAGTATATCCATACAGCAGAATAACACCTAGGCAATAGAAATAAATAAACTATTGATAAACGAAACAACATGGACTTCACAATCATTATGCCAATCGAAAGAAGCCAGACACACCTAAGAAAAGAATATATACTGTAAGGCCGGGCAGGGTGGCTCATGCCTGTAATCCCACCCCGTTGGGAGGCTGAGGCCAGTGGATCACCTGAGGGCAGGAGTTTGAGACCAGCCTGGCCAACACGGTGAAACCCCATCTCTACTAAAAATACAAAAATTAGCTGGGCGTGGTGGCAGGCACCTGAAATCTCAGCTACACAGGAGGTTGAGGCAGGAGAATCGCTTGAATTCAGGAGGCAGAAGTTGCAGTGAGCCGAGACAGCACCATTGCACTCCAGACTAGGAGAAAGAGCAAAACTCTGCTTCAAACAGAAAAAAAAAAAAGAATATATACTGTATAAATGATTCCATTCCTATTTTGCTGACAGAAAGTGATCAGTGTTTGCATAGAGTGAGAGATATGAATGGGGAAACGAAATGTTGTCATAAGGAAATTTCTGGCAATTATGGATAGGCTTACTGTCTTAATCATGGTGATACTTTCTTGATAACACATGTGTAATAAAAATTCTACATTTTAAATATATGAAGATAATCATGTAGCATTTTCTTCTTTATCCTACAGAAAACTCGAATTCATGTAAATTCACATGTTGGGATTGATATTTCTCCTAAGTCTCTCTTTTTTTTTCTTGAGTCAGAGTCTTGTTCTGTTCCCCAGGCTGGAGAGAAGTGGTGGGATCTTGGCTCATTGCAAGCTCTGCCTCTGGGTTCACACCATTCTCCTGCCTCAGCCTCCCAAGTAGCTGGGACTACAGGTGCCCGCCACCATGCCCGGCTAATTTTTTTTGTATTTTTAGTAGAGACTGGGTTTCACCGTGTTAGCCAGGATGGTCTTGATCTCCTGACCTCGTGATCCGCCTGCCTCAGCCTCCCAAAGTGCTGGGTTTACAGGCATGAGCCAATGTGCCCGGCCCTAAGTCTCTTTTAATCTACAGTGGTTTTCTTTCCATTTATTTATTTATTTATTCATTTATTTATTTATTTATTTATTTTTAATTTTTTTTTTTTTTTGAGATGGAGTCTCACTGTCACCCAGGCTGGAGTGCAGTGGCCGGATCTCAGCTCACTGCAACCTCCGCCTCCCAGGTTCACGCCATTCTCCTGCCTCAGCCTCCCGAGTAGCTGGGACTATAGGCGCCTTTTTGTATTTTTTAGTAGAGACGGGGTTTCACCGTGTTAGCCCGGATGGTCTCGATCTCCTGACCTCGTGATCCGCCCGTCTCGGCCTCCCAAAGTGCTGGGATTACAGGCTTGAGCCACCACGCCCGGCCCATTTATTTTTAAATTGTTTTCTTGTGATTCATTTATTGAGAAGTCAAGTTGTTTATATTATGGAGTTTCTCATCATCTTGATTGTACTTTCCTTGGTTTAACTTTACGTGTTACTCTGTCCCATATGTTTCCTATAAATTTTGACACTTAATCAAATAACATTTTTTGTTTGTTTCTTTGTTGGGTTTTCTCAAAACTGTTTCATAGATGGTATAATAGCCTGCTTGGGCTGCCATTAAAAAACACACTAGACTTAGTAGCTTAAGCAATAGTAAGGTGTTTTCTCACAGTTCTGGAGTCTGGAGGCCTGAGATCAAGGTACTTTCGTGGTTAGTTTTTGATGAAGCTTCTCTGGCTGCTTTCTTTTGTCTTCACATAGCCTTTCCTCTGTGTACCCTTGGACAGAGAGAGAGGGAAGAGAGAGAAAGAGAGACAAAGAGAACACCAGTCCCATCAGATTTAAGAGCCCACCCATATAAACTCATTTAGTCTGGTTACCTTCTTAAAAGGCTCTATCTCTCTGTAATAGTCACACTGGGAGTAAGGGCTTCAACATAACATTTTAATGGTGAGGGGGACAACTCAGGCCATAGCAGATCATATTGAATTAATTATTCTATTGAGAGGTATATATGTGGCTTTATCTCTTTTTTGTGATATTAGCAGCATTTGGTGCTCAATGCCATGATCCATTCATTTATGAGGGGTTGTAAAATGATGGCACTCTGATATTATTACTCTTCTTAAATTATTAGCTGAAATTATTTCTTAATCAGACACTTTTTAATCATTTATTTGTTTACCCCATGCTAAGATCATATGGAAAAAGCATGCTATGTTTTCTTATTTACTAATTTTCAAAATATTTCTCTAACATGCTCCAAAAGTGATCAATATGTTATTTTGCAACACTGCCATAAACTTATGAATTTAAACATATTTGATCTGTTCCAAATCATTACTGATATTATCCTTATTGATGCTCAAATTGCCTTATCTTTAGCTAAAAAACACCTTTTGGCTCCTGAAAACTTTTCACATCAGTTTAGTAGTCTTGGAATTCTTTCTTGCTACTTGGTGTGAGCAGGTGTTTCACAGCCATTTGTTGATTTTTGTGCCCTGGACCTGAAATCAGCTCTCTCTCAGAAATCTTAACTGCTTTTATTAGTAAATAGTATTTCAAAACCATAGTCTGATCATTAGAAATATTCATTGCTTCTTTAATGGCCATTATATTTAGTTCTGTGTTTCAGCATTCAGAGCTATGTTGTATGCATTATGTTTCTTAAGATAAACTACAACCTGAGTTTAAACTTCCACTGCCAATTCAAAATCAAAACCATAGATTTTCTATTTTACTTCTTTAATTTTTAATTTCTATCTCTTTATCATCCCCTGCCAAGAATCCAGCTTTCAATACTGAAAAGAATAGAATTAGAATGCCACATAATAATGTACTTATTTAATTTATTGTAAAATACTCCTATAACTATCTTAGAATCACAACATACCACCAATATGATTACTGTAGATAGTTTAACTTTTTGTGTTTTATAATTTCCTTGGTACTTCAGCTATTTTACACAGTGGGTGTGATGTCAATACTAATTTTAAAATTCACCTGGGATAGTTCTTTTTGTTTGTGCTTATGCCAACAACTGAATATACATTTAAATTGAATTATTTTATTTTATTTTTAGAGAAGTCCTTGAATTTAGTTTTAAAATAATATGTAACATATGTAGCTCTAAAATTTAAAAAATGTGATATAGTTAATGAGATTTAGTTTCAACGTCTATCCTCTCCACGTATTCCCTCTATTTCTTGTAAACAACAATTTTTTATGTTACAGTCTATCTTTGATTTTTTAACGTGTATATGTATTCCTTTGTAAATATGCATATGTATGCTTCTTAAAAGTTAGTATATTATCGGCCCTTATTTCCAAATTGCTTTTTTTACTTAATATAGCTGAAAATAATTCCATAGTAATAGGTAAAGATGCATATCACTTATCATTACATTTGAATTATCATCTGCTTTAGGATGTATCACCACTTATTTACCCAGACCACTATTGATGTATATTTAGGTGGTCATTTATCTTCCATTATTATAAATGGGAAAATGTCCAGATGTGGGATTTATGGTTTAAAAAGCAAACATTAATATCATTTTGATAGCTTATGCCATACTCTCCTTCATAAATTTTATAACACTCATATTAACACCACCCGTGTCCAAAGTGTCTGTTTTCCCGTGGGCTCACCAACAGAGTACAGTGTCCAACTGGGACAATTGCTAACATAAGCAGCTAATGAAATCGTAATGTAGGATTAATTTAGTTTCCTTCTTATGTATAGAGATAAGCATCTTTGCTTAACTTTGCTTAACTTCGCTTATGATCAAGAGTCATTTGCCTTCCTCTTTCTGTGAACAGTTGTATCTTTAGCCCCAAACTTTTTTGTTTTGTTTTGTTTTGTTTTGTGACAGAGTTTGGTTCTGTCACACAGGCTGGAGTACAGTGGCACAATCTCAGCTCACGTAACCTCCGCCTCTCCCAGGTTCAAGTGTTTCTCCTGTCTCAGCTTCCTTAAGTAGCTGGGATTACAGACACACCATCACGCCCACCTAATTTTTGTAGTCTTAGTAGAGACAGCTTTTCACCATGTTGGCCAGGCTGGTCTCACACTCTTAACCTCAGATGATCCGCCCACCTCAGCCTCCTAAAGTGCTAGGATTACAGACGTGAGCCACCGTGCCCAGCCAGCCCTACACTTTTTAAATCCCTCACTAGCCCTCTTTTTAGCTAATTTGTAACTCTGTCTACATATATTAGCAATATGAACATTTTGTCTCTACATAAATTTCAGGTATTTTCTCAGTTTGTCACTTGTGGTTTTACTTTTTTATTGTGTCTCACCATGCAATTTTGCAATATCATTAAACTTATCTCTCTTTTTCTTCATGACTTCTTGACTTTGAGCCGTAGTTAGGAAAGGTTTACCTACTCTCACGTTAGAGTAAAATTCATCCACATCTATGACTAATGTCCTTTTTTTATTATTTATTATGAATATCTTCTTCATTTGGGGTTTACTCATGTATATTCCATGAAGAATGTAACTCCTATATAACCCCTTTATCATATGTTACATTTCATCTATAATTTTGACTATTTGTAGATTTTACAGTCGGTTTTAATGGTGTAAAATATGTTTCTGTTTTTTGTTTTCCCCTCATTTACTGCCCAGGAGAATTTCCCTTCTTGTCTCAGAGTTGAGGCAAATAAGTAGTAACAAGAAGCCCATTTTTGGATATGTTGGAACATCTGGCAGTCTGGATTTTTAATGAAAGCTCTGTTTCAGATCGTCCCTTTAACTTAAATACATCTTTTAATCTCCCCAGTCTCCCAAGTCATCATCTGTAAAATGTAAATGATTTACAGAGTTATTGGTGATTATTTATATAAAGCATTTAGCACAGAGTAGGTTTCTGTAATTGGAAGCTATATTATTTTACTCTTATGGTTATTAATTTTACAAATGTGTATACTATACAGTTTTATGATTTGACTTCTTCACTTTGGGAAAAGAATGTTGCAGTACACAAAGGAAGATTATACAATTAGAAGAAATTTCTTCATGAAGAAATGTATTTTGATTATTAAAATACATTAAGAAATACCATCTTGGCTAGGCGTGGTGGCTCACACCTTTAATTCTAGCACTTTGGGAAGCTGAGGCGGGCATATCACCGGACGTCACCAGTCTGGCCAAAGTGGCAAATCCCTGTCTCTACTAAAAATACAAAAAATAGTCAGACATGGTGGCTCACGCCTATAATCACAGCTATTCGGGGACTGAGGCAGGGGAACCACTTGAACGAGGGAAGCAGAGGTTTCAATGAGCTGAGATCAAGCCACTGCACTCCAGCCTGGGTGACACAGCAAGGCTACATCTCATAAATAAATAAATAAATAAATACCCTGTCTAGACATTAAGAGTATCATCAGAACCTATATTTAATTTACTATGGTTAATATAATTAGCTTGATATTAATCTTAAGAAATAATATATGAAACAAAATATGTTCATATTAATTTCCAAGTATCTCACTATTTGGTACAAATTACTAATAGTTTATTACAATATATGTTGAAAGACCAAAGAGCTATAATTAAGATATATGCACCATTAAAATAAAATTTCATAATCAAAAATGTACTCTCCCTCCACTTAATATCTATTTTCATGTGATGAAGTTTCAAATTAATTAGAGCCCTCTTAAGAAAAAAAAACTTCAAAAATCATCCAAACAAATATTTCCATTTTCTTACTGATACACTAATTATGAATAACTAAACACCACATTTGTGTCTGCTTTCCCTGGACTGCATAATTTTGAAACTTAATTTAGTAATGAAATTGTAACTTTGTTCCTCAGTTAATGAAAGGAAATAGATGAAGCAGATACACATATTACTTATTGTTCTCAATTATGTACTGAAATCTCAATGTCTTCCAGGGACTCCTGAGGATTACCCACGGTTTTTCCATATGCATCCTAGGACAGCAGAACTTAGTCTCCTGGAGCCAGTCAACAGAGACTTTCACCAGAAATTTGATTTGGTTATTAAGGTAAATTAAGCTAATATCTTATTTCCTTGTGTTTATGAACTGCTAATCAGATAAATTTGTAGAGGCTACTGTAGGCAGTTTTATGTTATAAAATTAAAATTAATGTGGACAGCAACCAATTCTTGTTAAAAAAATGTGAAGTCCAGTTTTAATATATGGCATTGCTTTTCTCTAAAATAACTTTTTATAGTACTATGGGATAAAATACTAAATATTCTTATATGTAACCAATGCCTTGGTTAAGTGTATACAATTCTACACAATTCATTACGTCTTCTCACATTTTTTTTCTACTAAAAAGAATTATCGTTCTACCACAAAAACATGACCAATTAAGACATCTAAAATGTGCTTGATTTATATCTGTTATTTTAATTTTGTTTTCATTTTTATTAGTTAATTTTATTTTAATGTGTTTTTGTGTTTTTAATGCCGATTTTTCCAACATAAAAATAAAAGGTCTTGCCTATCCAAAGATGCATTCAATACACATCTCATTGTTTTCTTTATATTGAAAGATGATCTTTGACCTGAAATAATTTTGAAGCTAAGTTAATCTATTTGGCATTTCACTTTTGGTTTAATAGTATATCTGTATTTTAATATAATCATTAAATAGATACTATAAAAATGCAGATATTCTTCTAATTAATTTTGATGGACTTCATTGAGATGGTGAGATTTAATCTAAGCAGTGAAGGAAAAACAGGAATTTGCCAGGCAGAGATGAGGACTGGGAAAATTTGGGCATTGTAAGTACAACAAAAGGCAAAAGCAAAGATTCAGCATAAGTTTTGTATATAGTACACAACTTTCTCATATTTAAGTATGCAAAAAAACCTCTAGAAATGCATCCCAATGGTATTTTTCTTACCTTTTGAAAAATGTAAACATATTAAACGAAAAGGAAGTAAGGTAAGGAAGCTTACTGAGAATGAACATTGTTTAAGCTGCTTTATGTGCATTTTTCATTGAATTGTTGCCACAACTTTAGTATTACTCTCATTTGCACAAAATGTGGAAACTAAAGTTCAGATAAGGTAAGTGATTACCTTAGATTTAATTACTAATAAGGGGCAGAGTTGAGATTCAACTTAGTTTTATATACACTGAAGCCATGCTCTTTTCACTTCACAAATATGCACATACTTAGAAATGGTTGTCTGGTTAACAATTAATAGATATGTCTTTAGCACAGAACCTGTGTTTATTCAGCAATCCTTGTCCTTGAAAAAGCTTATAGCCTAGAAAGGGAAACAGTCATATAATGAAATAAATCAGATATAATACATCAAATGCTAAGAGGAAGACATGTAAAGAATGGTAACGACACACGGAATAGGGACATTTAAATTAATCTGGAAACTCATGGAAGATTTTCTGGAGATCACCCCAAGCTAAATGTTGCTGGATTGAAAGAGTATGGCCAATGAATAAAAGTAGGGAATATGTTTGAACATAAGGAGGTGCAGAAGTAAAAGCTTGGAAACATAATGCACAGGCCACAAGCAGTTAACAGGGAAATGAGGTATAGAGCCAGACCACGGAGGGAGCCTGAAGGGTGACTGCAGTTTCCTGGGATTTCATTTATTAAGGGTTTGGGAGTTATTCAACAAAAAACACCACTTTAACCGATTGTATTAAATTCCATGCATGAGATTCACTTTCTTACATTGACTATGTTAATTGTTATGAGAGTATATAAAACTCCACAATGTGTACTGATTTTCTATTGTGGATCTCCCTGGAGTCTTGTGGTGCTGCTTTTTATGGGAATTAAGAACTTTGACAAAGCACTGTTTCCAAACTGCCACATGTGAAACCAAAAATCAGTTATTTTCCTTTATTATTGAATTCAGCTGTCCTGGTGTACCTGAGTACAGTGTAACTCAGTCCATCAATTACAGAAAAAAAAAAAAGCAATTATAATAGGTCACAGACTTTTTTGTCTTAATAACACTTTCTTTTATTAATAGAGGTTTTAACAGACATTATTAGATTCAAATTACTATGTTTTGTGTGAGGTCAAGGGCATAATAAGCCAAGGTATCTAACTGTAATAATAATGTGCCACCTGCTTGAATAATAACTGAGTATTGTGGCGTTGTTCAGGGGACTATTGAAATGTTACAATCTCGCAGTTCTCCTCTACAGTAAATCTTTCAATTTCTTCTCTCTCTCTCTCTCTCTTTTTACTTTAATAATACTTCATTTTTTCATTGGCCCTAAAAGTTTTTGTTGGACTAGATCCCAATTTATGTTTCAAAAGCAGAGAAAAAATAAAGTGAAGTATCGTCTCCTACATTTTGAAGAAGAATTCTGCTTTAAAAAGTTATGTGTGTATTTAACAGCTGGTGAGTGCTATGAATTAGAGATTTATCATGTTCATTTGTTCCTCTATTTCTCCCAGTGATTTATTCAGCATGCTGACAAATAAAAATGTAAAGGTGAAACTTGGAAGACAAAGTGGAATAGTTCACAAACTTTAGAATCTGAAAAGATTAAAATATGCAACTGAAAAAGTTTGTTCCATTCCAAAACACTATCCTAAATGTTATATAATTGTAATCATTTAAGCATACTTTAAAATGTGATATACACTGTGAACAAGAATCATAGATTTGGTTTACCCAGGACAGTACATGTTTATGTCTGTTGTCTTTGTGTAATTATTCATAATACCTCTCTTGCTCTTTTGAATGTCCCAGTTTGTATAAGTTATTTGATCACTATACTCATAAAATAAAAACTACCTATGATGTAAAAATATGAAAGCACATTTGAGACGCTGGTAAGAGTGAATTAGTTCATGTGTGGACCATCTATTACAAAGTTCATAAAATCACTTTCAGTATTATAAGTGAAATATTTTAAAGTATTATTAGTTGATTTATTTATACTTCAGGCATCTAACACAAAGCTACTGGTCATTAATTATTAAGATCAATTAAATGGATAAATTATGAATAATTTACTATCTCTCAGTTCTTCAAAGAACAATTGCATGTTTTAATCTAAATCCCTTTAATTAACAATGAAGACCAAAGATCACAATGAAATTATAAGCATAATTGTTTCATGTTTCCTCTGATTTTTATGTTGTTACTTGTTATGCCGACGAGCGGCAAGGATCTTTTACTGCAAGTTCGAACTTGGTCCCTCCATTCCACAGCACATAAGAGGGCCTCGGACAATGCGTGTGCTCGCTTTTTATAGCCCGATGTAAACAGGACTTGTAAGGTTGCAGAGGAACAAGGGAATTCTTTAGGTTACAGCATTACAATTGGTTAACATATTAAGTTATACATTTAACAGTTTTCTATTGGTTCCCACGCTTTCAGTAAAACCACAAACGGCTGTGTCCTTATCAGGGATTTTTCCAGGTGGTGTTTTTTCTAAAGTTGAGATATATGGTGGGACGTGTTTGTTCTGGGCTCAGGAAATTGAGAGATATATGGTGTTTGTACTGGGCCAAGGAAATTGAAAGATATATGGTGTTTGTACTGGGCCCAGGAAATTGAGAGATATATGGTGTTTGTGTTGAGTCGAGGGCTGAGGAATGTGCCTGATTTCTTTCATACTCACTGACCTACTTTTTCTGTCTAGCATGCTGCCTTTTAACTTCTTTTCCTTCCAACTCATGAGCTCATTAACCCTGAGCTCTCACTACTTCCCTTGCACACCCTCTGTTCCAGACATACCTCTTCCAGTGCTCTCCACTGACCATACTGTTTCTGACATCTAAGCATTTAGAGATACTGTCCCTCTTCCTGAATCATTCCTCCCTCTTCTTGTCAACAGTCTAATTCAAACTGATGCTTCAGTTTTTAACTAAGAAGACGTTTGCCCTAGAAAGGCATAGCCACTGTTAGGAAGCCTCTTTTTTGCAGCCTGTTGGCCCCTAGAGTGGCCCCGATTACTCTATTGAATGTACCTGTTTATTTTCTCCCAACTTTTACAGGAAGACAGATTGTGAAACATTTAGTTACACTGTATCCCATGCCCCTACACCTACCTATATACAGCACATAGAAGCTGCTTAATAAACATTTGTTGTAATGATTTTCTCCCTGACACAGTAAATCTTTTCAGACTATTGAATCTGTGTACCTACATCTTCACTCTATCCAAATACATACACTTGAATGTGTATGCATTTGATAAAATTTGATCTTGCATCCCTGTCCAGAAAAGAAAAGAAAAAGATGCAAATGCGGCAAATAGATTTCCATATAAATTTAATCCCTGGAAAAAAGGTCAGACCTTTGTTACGGCACAACTAAAGCTATTTATGACTGCATCAAAAAAAGTGTTGTGTTTCTTCTAAAGAAAAAATACATACCTGTCATATAAAATGAGCCAGGGAATTAAAAACTGGTGAGCTTGACTCTTAGTGCTGATGGGCCTGATGCCCTGGCAAGGTGTGGTCTTTGAGTAATTTGAGAGTTACAGGAAAACAGTATTTGAGAAATGATTGAGGGCTAAGAGGACAGCTACTACAACTCCTGTCCCTACGTGAGTCACTAATGCCACAACTCTAGAAAATGTTTAGTCACTATTTGAGTAATGATAAAAATTGTATTTTACTTCATAGAAATTTAACAGTAAACCCTGATTCAATGATTTTAAAGCATATGGCATTTGCTACTTTTCAATTTGTCTAATCCTTGTTGAGAGCTTCTTAGGTACCTGGCATTTTTCTTGGTGCCAAGGAGACATATTTTACTTCTGATGTCTACAGACATCTTTTCAATTATTGGTTGGATAACTGCTCCTAGTAGTATTTAATTATGACAAATTAAAAATATAGCAAACTATATATATCCTTTAAAAATTCCAAACCTTCTATTTTCTATTCTCTTTTTCAGTTAATCATATTTCAGTCGGTCACCCGCCGAAGCTAGACACTGCCACTTCCTCAAAGGTCTTTACTCTCGCATGTTCCCACTCAGTCACCAATAGAATCCCTTTTTGATAACTTTGAAATTCTCTTGAATATCTCAACTCTGCTTATCCACTGCAATTCTTTAGTTCACATTTTCTTGGCCCATCTTCTTACACAAGCAGTCTCTAAAACCATAGCTTCATTTCTGTGCATCTTTTTTTTTTTTTTTTTTTTTGAGACAGAGTCTCACTCTGTCGCCCAGGCTGGAGTGCAGTGGCTGGATCTCAGCTCACTGCAAGCTCCGCCTCCCGGGTTCCCACCATTCTCCTGCCTCAGCCTCCCGAGTAGCTGGGACTACAGGCGCCCGCCACCTCACCCAGCTAGTTTTTTGTATTTTTTGGTAGAGATGGGGTTTCACACTGTTAGCCAGGATGGTCTCTATCTCCTGACCTCATGATCCACCCGTCTCGGCCTCCCAAAGTGCTGGGATTACAGGCTTGAGCCACCGTGCCCGGCCCATTTCTGTGCATCTTATCCATCTTTTCACACTGCCAGCAGAGTATCACTAAAACAGCAAAAAATAGATCATATTGCTGCATGTTGCCTTCAAGCCAATTTATAATTTGCCCCCTACCTGAATTTCCCACAGAGACATTGTCAAGTTGAAAGATCACAGGTGTCTAAGTCAGGCAGAGTAGCAAGTCAAAGATCATCAGTCATCACTTCTCAAAATGAAAAGGATGGGATCTACTGTGAAAATGAAAAAGCTAATAAAATTAATTAAATCTGTTATGGAGATGTGAAATATAAGTTATGTTCTTTCTACTTTAATGTGTAAATCATCAGTTTTCAAAAAAAAAAAAAAAAAGAGAGAGAAAGAAAGAGAAATGGATTGGCACTCCCATAAGGTGAGATTGAACAGGGGCCATCAGTGACCCAGAGTTAAGACAAGAGGAAAAAACATCAGGGCTGCTATTGCCACGCTACAAGAAGGAAGACAAATGCTGCGAATGGCATGTCTTCTATATCTGGAAATATTCTAGCAATATATTCCTACTCTTCTTCTTATGGCAAGAATGAAACACACACACACACACACACACACACACACACACACACACACACAATCAGTTCAGGCCACTCTAACAAAGTACAAAAGACTGGGTGGATTATGAACAACAGAAATATATTTCTCACTCTTCCGGAGACTGGAAATCCATACTCGATATGGCGGGTTCTAGTTAGGTTCCTTTTCTGGGTTGCAGATTGTCAACTTCTGTTTGTATCTTCAGTTGGAGGAGAGAGGGTGAGAGAGCTCTCTGGGATACCTTTTGTAAGGACAGTAATTACTTTTATGAGAGCTCTATTCTCATGACCTAATTACCTCTCCTAATTGCATTACATTGGGGATTAGGATTTCAACGTATGAATTTGGAGAGTTACAAATATTAAGTCCATTGCACATCACATCTCAGTTCAATAGATTACTAAATAATATAATAAGTTTATCTTTTCTACCCCAGTAGCCAGGTCTCTAAGGTAAGGCAAAGTAAATTAAATGTCTCTTATACATTTTAGAGAAACTCATTCCACAGAAATTTCAGGCATTACTTGTTCTTAGTAATGAAATAGCAGTCTTTCCATGAATTTCCAAACAAGCATTACAGTTTCTGAAATCAAT
Source organism: Piliocolobus tephrosceles (assembly GCF_002776525.5). NCBI lineage: Eukaryota > Metazoa > Chordata > Mammalia > Primates > Cercopithecidae > Piliocolobus > Piliocolobus tephrosceles. Next base: position 50,115,389 of record NC_045442.1, on the reverse strand, counting down.
TCATCTTTGATACACTGATAAGTGTTTATCTTTTAATTTTGTGTTCTCCTTTTTTTGCTAAACTTAGCAGATTGCCACATAAAGCATAATTTTTGTCATGATGTGTCATAGCATCCAACTAACAAAAGGGGATGTTATCAACTGGGTTAAAATTAGAGGGCCAAGAACAATTTGAGAGAAAACTACTTTCCACGAGACTCTCTATATAAGATCACTAATACTTCTAATTAATGATGAAGAAAATCCTTCATGTTAGGAAATTTGAACATGTCACTGAATAAGTGGGAATGGTTAAAACAAATGACTATATCTGTTTTATCTTAACTGTAACAGAGTAAGTAAATGAGCTCAGAGGTAGAATATGAAATTTTAACTGCGTAAGGATGAAGTGATGCACGTGGATAGAATTAAGGGATCAAATGCCAGAGAAGGCAGCTAAGAGTATCCTTCAAGTTTTCTGCTACAGTGTGACGTTGTACACCACCTCCCACCAGAGAGTTCCTCCACAAGGTGCCTGATACCACATCCAATAACACATCATGAGAACAGCAACAATTTGACTCAGATAACATGTTGAAATACATCACAGAGGATGTAGAAGCTCAAAAAGAAGTCAATCTAAAAAAACTTAAACTTTTAAAATTTTTGTCTTAATGAGTTAAGTTTAATCAAACAAAAATATTGCTGAAGGGTAACGCTACCATGACTAGAAAAGAATAAATAATACCAAAACACAAAACAAACAAATGAACAAAAAAAAAAAAAAAAAAAAAAAAAAACCGGATTTGTGTTTCTTCAGAAAGAACACTGTGTCTTTTTATTTTCCACTGGTTGGTCTCTAAAAATTCTAAGTACTGGCTTAAATTAATTAACTATTATGCCAATTATGGAAGCTAATAAAAGGAAAGGAAGTATGATGTCCTCATCTCATAATGTTATTCATGCAGGAGCATTAGAACAGAAATAGAACGTAGCAGTTGAATATAGTGGCTGTCGAAATGCACAAACTAACAAAAGACACACAGAGGTGACATTTTACTTGGCCTTTTTTCTTCCTCACAAGGTGACCTGTAACTGCTTGGGAAGAAAAAAGGCAATTTATCCATTCTCATCAGAGTACCTTCCTTTTTGCCAAGGCCTTCTTGTCGGCAATGGTCATCCTAAGAGTACAACAGCAAGACCAAACATTGTAAAATGTTCAAAGGAAAGGCACTTTCTAAACCCTTACCATGTCTCCCCACTCTGCCATCCTCACACACATAAACATCCTTAGCACTCTGCACATATGTTCCCAAGTAATCGTTCTTCATAGGTTTCTTGATTCCACAGTAATATAACAATGAAAGAGCATACTGAAAAACTTGTAGGCTGAAACTGTTATTTTTTGTCTCAAGAACAGTCTGGTAGGTGGAGGAACACTGACCTCTCACCCTCACTATCGTCTAGGTTCTGAAAAAATAACCAATTTAGATATAATTTTTATGTTGATGAAGTTTTAAAATTTGCTTATTACAAAATGCATCATTCTAGTTGACTAATTCATAGAAGGTACTTTAGTGAAATTTTCTCCTGGTTGAGAAAAAACTAGGAATGGGATCAGACTCCAGTGTAGGATAAGATGGCTTTGCTGGTTGGGGAGGCAAAAGGCAGGATAAAATAATAAAAATAAAATGTAAGTTGGAAGATTCACAGAAAAAAAGTTATCCCTTTCTCACTATCATAATTTTATATCTAGCTGACCTTGCTGTTTATACCCAAGATGATTTTCACATTCCAAACACCAGCCAAATCATTCAACATGTTGGTGATAAGTGAGAGTTTTCAGAATCTGTGGTCTTCCCCAGAGTGGCAAGGTTTTTTCTTTAAATCATTCAGAATTCCTTTAGTCATTCCAGTGTCAATTTATATCTCATTCTCTAAGCAAAAAGAAAGATTTTTATCACTGAAAGGTATACAAGAGATTTAAGGATTCATGTTTTCATTGTAACAAGTTATAAACAGAATGGGCATATTCTTACTTGAAGTGAAGATAGAAAGTATTTTATTTTATTAAAAATATTCCCTAGGTATGAAATGTGTCAGTATTATTTCATTGTTACATTACAAAGCTTTTTAAAGTATGTGCCTATATTCTATCTAGTGAAGTTATCTTTTTCTTTTTGTCATACAAAAATATGTGTTTGTTTCCAACCAAGAATGTATCTCTTGCTCTATAACCTTGCGAAAAAACTGTACAGCATACAACAGTTATTTGTATTTTATCCCATGAAGTTTATATGTTTTTTGAATTTGTTTATAAGTTTTTGAGTATGTTTAGTAATAGAAATAAATTGGCTTAGAGTCAAACTGATTATGCATCCTTTAATTTTTAGAGTATTGAATTTTAAGTAAAGGAGGCTTCTGTAGGTTTTAAGGCAGTTAATTTTACAAGTAGGGTCAATAATCAATAGTATATTCTTATTTTTATTAGGATGTTGCAAACATAATTGTGGTGTTTGCCATTACTTTTAATGGCAAAAACCTAACAACTTTTAATTAGTTGATAATATGTTCATTGATTCATGGAGCACAGGTTTTTCACAGTCATCTCTCCCTAAGACATTTTACATACACACACACACACACACACACACACACACACACACACACACACACGAAATATAACCTGATAACCTATTACCAATTACTGTTGTTTGGACCCCTAGTTTTTGTAGAGCTTCAGTGAGCTGTGGGATCCTACAGAGAGTTCCCTTACATAAATGACTCTCCTCCATTCTGTTTCCAACTAAATCCAAATTAAGAGATTTTGCTGAAAGTGAAGAAGAGTGATAATCTAGCCTTACATAAAAGGCTAGAGCAGAGTTGGCCTCAGCTGCTCACCCTAGGCTTTTTTAGTGTAACAGCTACCTATAAGCCTGTGCGAGAGAAGCTAAAATGCCTGATCCAACTGATCCCAAACGACTACTGATTCTACATATCAGGACCATGGGATGTGCTCCTTTTGGAAAGGCAGACTTCAGGGCTATCCCTACAGAATCAAGATTTACATGTGATTTTCAGGATGCTAAATTTTGAGAGCAAATTATATATTAAAATTACTTGAAAACTTAGGAAGATATGATAAAATTAAAATAATAAAGAAAACAAGCAATACAACAAATACATGTCAAGTATTTTGGCTGAGCCCCTGGGAATCTGCTTTAACGATTACCTTGGATTATTTTAAGGCAGCAGATAAGAAGCAGGACTTTGGAAACCACAGTGTTTGGGAAATACTAGTGGGAAAGTGCAAAAGGCCAAGTCTACTTTTGGAGTCTATCTTTAATGAATGCAGATGGTTGAAGTGGGGGGCATCTTTAATTTTCATGTATCTTCATAATGCTGGTTTTCCATGTCACTTCCTAGAGCAGCCCTTATTAAATTAGCACTTGGACTTGAGTGCCCATATCCTGCTTTACTGTGATAGGAGAGGGAAGGATAGTCTAGGTACACTTTTTTGGGGAGAAAGTTCATAGCTTATTTTTTTAGTAACATTTTAATTGAAATGCTGACATGCTACTGACATACAGGAAAGTGTGTATCTTGATGAATTTTCACAAAGTGAAGTTAATCATATAACTACCAACCAGATTTTTGTTAAAAAAAATTACTACAAACATCCTACATGCCTCCTACACCTCCTCCTAGTCACTAATCACCTTGCCAACACCTGACACAACCACAAACTTCCACTATAGGATTCTAACAGCATAAATTACTTTTCTCTTCTTTTTTGCAACATTTTATAATTGGATTAAGTGTTGATGTTTTTAATCAGATTCTTAAGAGTTTTATCATTCCTTCTATTTTTCTTTACTGTAACCAACTCAGGAAACATATGTTCCACAATCATATACTTTCCACCTGTGAAAAAGCTCCATGACAATGAATTGTCTGCTAAAGGAAAATTTGAGACTTTTATTAACATTTTGATTTCAAAATAAAAGTGCAAGTAATTCGCATTTGAATCCCAAGACAAACATGTCCAAATGTCAGGCTATTTGAAGGTTATACACTAATAATGTTATTGCCGAAAAAAATAAATTGGTTGAAAGCTTAAGTAAACATATTTTACCTGTCTAAAGTGATTTTTAAAATGTTAAGCAAATCCAATTTCTATCAATAAAGAAAGAGAGGATGTATAATTTAGCTCTCCAACAAAATTAACCGAAGTGAACAATCTTCTTTGTCTACTTGAGAGTTGAATTTAAAATTGAAAATAAAGCAATAAAGGGATATGCATGAATGATTGGTAGTTTGGTTGACTTGCCAGTTTTTCAGAATCATTCTCATATAAAGATAAATATGCAGCCTGTACCTTGCTGGGTGAAGAAACTTGGAAAAATTATACCCTTGTATATTGAAGGCTTTACTGAAGAACTGTTTAGCAAGAGGTGTGGTCTCCAGGAAGGGAACAGAGGAAGAAGAAAATTTTGAATTAAATGGTAGCCTTATATCCTATGTTTAGAGTCATTAGCAACAGGAATACACTATTACTCAGAACATTGTCATTATCTGCCTTCAGGGTACATTTTGTATGCATCTGTCTTTCTCTAACTAGACACCAGAAACCTTCTGTATGTCAAATTACCTTCGCTCTGCTTTTTGTTGTCAATCTGAGGTCCTTTTATTTAAAAATAATAAAGTAAAAACGGTGGCTTACACTCAAGACTATATTGATACTATGTATACACATACATACATGCACACATATACCAACATACCTAAATTCTAATCAATTATGAATAATGGAATGCCAAGAGGATTTGACCATAACATATGAATAGTAGCTAAGACTGAGTTTATTATTTGTAGAGTATTCCCACTGACATGCGAGCAATCCTTTGTAATGCTAGAGTCATATGACAATTTTCATGTTGTTGAACCTACACAGTTGATGATTGTATAATTGTATGCAGTTTCAGTTACTAGACTCTAAGTCTTCTGGTGTAACAGCATTGGCTCTTGGATGCACTGTATATTCCGGAGTTTTTACTCCAGATAATAATGACTATCCATTAGTAAAGACTGGTCCTCTTTACTAATGAATAGGGCTAAAAAGAAAGATTCTCCAACAATTGGAGTTTGAGTAGCCACACCCAGAATGATGTCTGTCAAAGTACATGCTGCTCACATTATAACCACCATAGAGAGTTTGATAAAAATGGAGATTCCTTGCCTCTAACACCAACATATGAACCAGAATCGTTGTGGATTGGGTGTGGGAATCTGCTTTTTTTTTTTTTTTTTTTTTTTTCTTGTTGCTCAGGCTGGAGTGTAATGGAACAATTTTGGCTCACCGCAACCTCCACCTCTTGGGTTCAAGCGATTCTTCTGCCTCAGCCTCCCGTGTAGCTGGCATTACAGGCATACAGTGCCACACCTGGCTAATTGTGTATTTTTAGTAGAGATAGGGCTTCTCTATGTTGGTCAGGCTGGTCTCAAACTCGCTACGTCTGGGGATCCACCCACCTCAGCCTCCCAACGTGTTAGGATTACAGGAGTGAGCCACGGCACCCGGCCCAGGGAATCTGCTTTTTATTAGTCCTTCCATTCTATTCTTATGCACATCAGAATTTGAGAATGATTGCCTTGTGTGGTTGCCATGATTTTTAACATTTATCTGTCCCTTACCTCTGGTGAAAAGAGAATGCCATTTGTTTTCCTTACCCACTCCCTCCATCCTTTATTCCCTCTTTTTCTTCCTCCCTCCCTCTTTTTTTTCTTTTCCTAAGATATCTAATGTTTGCAAAAATTGGCCAAGCAGGTTCTAAGAACTAGGTGTTAAAAGCTATAGTTCAGTAAGTAAAGCAAGTAAGTTACATTAATAAATTAAAATGTGTTAAGTGGAATGTAAGAGTACACACAGTCAAAATCATGCTAAAGTCCTCAATTTGCCTCATTCTGACAATAGTATCTAAGCCATGTGTTAAGAGCAAAGTCACAACAAACATCTCATTCTTTAAGCCACTGTCCATTTAAAAAATCATATAAATAGGCCTTTTTCCATAAATATTATATGTAAATGCATAAACTGTCTGGAAGATTATACGTTATTCTGTTCACAGCACCACCCCTATAGAGATGGAATCATAATTGATGATTGAGGGGGCTGGGTGAGGTCCATTCATAAGACTGGTAAGAATGTGCATCAGTATCAATTACCAGTAGGTAAACTTGTAGATATCGCAAACCTTTAAAATGCATGAATAGAGACATTCTATCATCTAAGGTGTTCGTGTTGTACATTCACATTAATTAATTTCTACTTTGTGTATGTTCACACACACACACACACACTGAAAAAAAATCCATAAATATCCATTGAATGGGAATTAGAATGATGTCACATTCACTTAATTTTTTAAAAAACATTTAATGTAAAGCCTATTAAAATTAAAAATACAGAAAAGTAAAAATAAATCTATATTTGAACCTCTTCCATATACCAGGGATTGTCTGAAATTTTAGCAGTGAATGATACAGATACATTTACAGTATTTATGCTCATGGAATTTAAAAATCTAATGAAAAATGAGGTTCAGAGTAATTACAAGAAAGGTTTAGGTTTTCAATAGCATTGGATGATGGAATTTACTATACATGCAATATGATTATATTTCTATTTTTGCATGCTATAAATACAGAAAAATATTTCATAAACTTATAACATTAGCCAAATTAAAATGTGGTACTACCTTAAATTTGAAAATTGCAATATTTATCTTTAATGTTTAAGTAGGGTAAGACCATAATTCGCTACATTGATATAAGACTTTTTTTCATCTTAAGTTTACTAACAAAATATTTCTTGGCATATATAATCTACTAATACTGTATTGTGAAATGAGAAGATGGGACTTCAAATTCAATTTTTAAAAAACTGGTTTTCACTTTTTCCACATCTATCACCTGAAGCAAGAGGTGACTTCAAGTTTCTTGTTTTCTGTACCTGTAAGTATGTAGCTGCCATTAAAGTGGGAAAGACCATGAGTACAGGAGGTTCGTGGAGGATAATCAGAATTTCATTGTTGCAGGTATTTGTATCTGAAATGTCTGTTAGATATTTAAGCAGTGTTATGCAGTACACAGCTGGATATGGATTGTGGAATTCAGAGGACAAGCCCAGGTTGGAGATTAAAATTAGGAGTCATAATAGTACTGACATTTTTAATGCTATGAGATTAGACTAGATGAGCAAGGGAGTAAGTATAAAGAAAAGATGAATACCACCTCATTTCTGGGCCACTCCAAAATTAAGAAGTAGGGGAGAAAATGGGAAACCACGAAAAGAGAATGAGAAAACATGGATAGTAAGATAGGAAGAGAACTGAGAAGGTGTTGCCATGAAAGGATAGTGAATAATGTTTAAATGCTGAAGATAGGTCAAGTAAGATAAGGACTGAAAATAAATATTGCTTTTAGCAATGTAAAAGGCACTGGTGATTTTGACAAAAGCAGCTGGCTTTGCGTGGCTGAGGCAAAAGTATGATTGAAGTGGATTTAAGAAAACTTGGGAGGGTGAGTACAGATGAAGGTGAGAACTTGAGATCTAAGAAGTGGGAGTTGAGCAATAAGAACACATGGACACAGGGAAGGGAATATCACACACCGGGACCTGTCAAGGGTGGGGGCCTAGGGAAGGGATAGCATTAGGAGAAATGCCTAATGTAGATGATGGGTTGTTGGGTGCAGCAAACCACCATGGAACGTGTATGCCTATGTAACAGACCTGCATGTTCTGCACGTGTATCCCAGAATTTAAAATACAAAAGAAAAAAAAAAAAAAAAAAAAAAGGTGGGCTCTGTAGATGAACAATAAATAATTCCTGGAAAACATAATTTCTTTCTTCTATCCTATAATTTATTTAAGTGATAAATAATTTTATAAGCTTTACCATTATCTTTTTTAAATTGTTGAATCTACTTGAAAAGTCTCATATTAGAGACTATGAAATTGTTAAATTGTTTGCCACTGGTTAGCAAGAACAAAGCTATTCTGTAGTCTCAGTCCTCCATTACAAGGTGCTCAGAAATTATCAGTATTTCCTTTTTTTAATATTGAAAATGGTTTGTCTTTTTCAGTGTTTGCCTTCCAAAGTAAAAAAATAGTGTGCTTTTTATACTTCATTATTTTTTGGCTTTAGTTTTACTTCGGTCTCATTACTGAAAATGAGACTCATGCCTAGACTCTTTTCAAACAAAACCCTAGCATTTAAATATAATGTTTAACTCATGACCATAGACTCTGTAGATACAAATAAGGTTACCTTATGAAAGTAAATGATTTTTAAAATACCATCTTGTTTCAATTGAGCTGTTTTTAAAATATTTCTCATTTCATCCACCACGGATTTCAGGGGAACAGAATAATTCAGATTTTTGAGAACCCTTATTTATATTATATGGAAGAAAAGATAATTGGATCAGCGTTTTCATGCATGGACCCACTAAAGAGCAAAGTATACTATTATTATTGTTGTTGTTTAAATTCAACATTTTAACTCCTACTTAACAGAAGTATTTATCACAATATTTTTTCCTACTATTCATTTGTCTGCTCTATCTTGCTTTTCAATATTCATTTGCATTCTATAAATTTGAGATATATTTGAGGAATCTTCCTGTGTAGACTCTTAAAAATTGGGAGACCTGAGTCTAGCTAGGCCCATGCTCTGTATGTTACTTACAACCTATGTGGCCTTGAATATAAAACTAACCTTTCTTTTTTTCCATCAGTTCAAAAATATACATTTTCACATCTGGACAGATAAATGACATAAAGAAAGTGGGCTTTGGAGACAGATATCTGGTTAGCAAATTGAAACACCTCAAATAAAATATGCAGTAGCAATCCAAAAATATTAATCATTATTAACACTAAACTAGTATTAGAGTAAAAATAGGCAGAACCTTTATATGTTATTTCTGTAGATATGAGGAAGTTATGAATTAGATTATTTTCATAGATCTAATTTGAATTTTATTTCTCTTTTCATTGAATCACTTTGTTTTCATCATGCAAATAATACATATTTTTACTAGCTTCACAGTTGGCAGTAAAAACTAACGACATATGATCTGAATGTAAAATGTAAGCTTATTTCATTATTATACAATTTTGCTTTTTTCATCCTCCTCACCCCCTATATATTGTGTGTGTTTGTGTGTGTTCATTGGGGAAAGAGGAAAAATTATAGAATTTATGACTTTTCAAAGCATTATTTTGTCCTGGATATGACATGCTGGTTATTAGAATAATTAGATCTAAAAGAAAGAGAGAGATAAAAGAAGAGAGAAAAAAAATCTGTTCACAGTGCCTTGCATGTATGAACTGCTCTGAGCCTGTAAGAGTGAAGCAGAGGATTCCTGCTTAAATCATTTCAGGGTCATTGGGTTGGATGCCCATATGGACCAATTAGTTGTAAACAGTGAAAAAACAATGTTTTCCAGGCATAGACTGTACCTCTTGCCCTGGTCAGCTGTCTCCAGAAAGTCTGATGTATGCCACAGAGGGAACTCCTAAAAGAACACCCATGGCTCAGCACAAATTAATCACAACTGCTAGATGCAGAAAGACCTCATCCATACTGATGGTGTTAGCAGCATGCCTGCTTATGTGCAATGGATACATAATCCCAGACAGGGCCAAACATTATTCCAGTACTGTTCTTCTTAATGCAGAGCAGGATCTCAAAGCATTATGTGCCATGGACTAATTGGACATTCTGCTGCCAAATGAAAAGTTAAATGCATAAGAAAATGTAGCATATTATTTAATTAGAGATATCAATATATTAAAAATCAAATATAAGGTTTTTAATCAATGCATGATGTGACATTACCTCCCTATGGGTTTATTAATTACCATAATTTCACATTAGTAATTGGCATAAATAATATTTCAACAAATCTTCAATATAAATAATATGAAGGAAAATATATTGTGATATTTCTTGGTGAAAAGTCAGCAATCCCTAACAATATCACTGTAGTTTGTTACCTACCTTTTTAACAGATGAAAATGTTAAATTATTATTAGAAGGAAGTGAAAAATTGTCTTTTCGAGACCGAATTTCTTTCCTTACGTTTTAACAGAGATCTCTAGCTGAGCTACTTATAAAGTACTGTCACTGTCCGTCTAGAAAAGCACACTAGAGTTTAATATCAAATATTTTATTTTCATTTTAATTGATTTCAAAATACAACTATTCTTACAATGGGGAAAACATAGCAACAAAAATTAAAGACAGAGTTTGAATTCATTTTAATAAATGTATATGCTATTAAATTATATCCATGTTTTCTCATAAAAGTTGGAGGAGATTTTCTAGAAGTCAATTGTGATGAACTCTTCCTTTAAATTAAACTTTCCAATACACATATAATAAAATATATGTATTTTTAAAAACAGAAAGTCTATGGATAGCATTTTCCTATTCACAGCATACCATGCAGAGATTTTCTAAGAAAATGTATCAGAAATAGAAATTTTTATCAATTTCTTAAACTTAAACTTAAACATTAAGTTTCTTAAACTTAATGGGAGAAAAAAAGAAAATTTCTATATAAGAATATTAATTTTACTTGAAAAACATTTCTAGTTAAATAATACTGAAATTCCACAGTTTCTATAATGTTACAATTAAATTTATTATTTCTGTTCTTTTAGGAAGCTTTTGGGGATGTTCAGTGGGCAATAAATATAACTTCAATCTATTAATTTTATATAGAATTATGAATTATTTGGGAATTGTCTACGTTTCTTTAGGCTGCAATAACAAAACACCATAAGCTGGATGGCTTATAAACAAGAAACATTTATTTTTCACAGTCCTGGAGGCTGGAAATTCCAAGAGTAAGACACTTGTAAATTTGGTTTCTGGTGAGGGCCCACTTCCTCATAGAGGATGCTACCTTCTTACTGTGTTCTCGCGTGGTGTGAGGCAGGGAAAAGGAGCTCTCTAGACCCTTTTCTATAAGGGCATTAGCCCCATTAATGAAGGCTCTGCCCTCACCACCTTACCACCTTCCAAATGCCACACCTCTTAATATTATCACCTTTGAGATTAAAATTTAGATTGATGAATTTGGGGGGTACAACAGCATTCAGACCATAGCAGAGATTTAAACATTAGTGTAAAATGGGAAGACACAGAAGAGACAAAGTCTATACGTATAGTTCTTTATTTGTGTTATTTTTTTTCTGTCTTTTATTTAAATATTTTATCAACAGTACACTCAAGTATCTCCATTTGTAATTTTCTGACTGAATGTATTTAAACACAATTACCTCTCCTACTGTATTCAATAAAAATTACAATAATTTGGCCGGGCGCAGTGGCTCAGGTCTGTCATCCCAGTACTTTGTGAGGCCCAGGAGGGCAGACCACGAGGTCAGGAGATGGAGACCATCCTGGCTAACACGGTGAAACCCGGTCTCTACTAAAAATACAAAATATTAACTGGACGTCGTGGTGGGCACCTGTAGTCCCAGCTACTGGGGAGGCTGAGGCAGGAGAATGGCGTGAACCTGGGAGGCGGAGCTTGCAGTGAGCCTAGAACGCACCACCGCATTCCAGCCTGGGCGACACAGCAAGACTCTGTCTCAAAAAAAAAAAATTAAATAATTGATTACAGTGAATTTTTAAAATATACACTGGATTTTAAAACAGGAGGCTGAAGCAATTAAGCCTCTCTGGATTTTCATTTCCTCATTTATATTTTCTAAAGGCCCTTTAAAGTATTTTTTCCTCGTGTAATGATATTAGTTAAAAAGAGAACCCTATATGTTGCATGAAAAGCGAAACTCCAAAAAGATAGCATAACATGTACTTTTAAAATCTCTTTTCTTTTTAATTTCAGGCTGAACAAGACAATGGTCATCCTCTTCCTGCCTTTGCCAGTCTACACATTGAAATACTGGATGAAAACAATCAAAGCCCATATTTTACAATGCCCAGTTACCAAGGCTATATCCTGGAATCTGCCCCAGTGGGAGCAACCATTTCGGACAGTCTCAATTTGACCTCACCTTTAAGAATAGTAGCTCTGGACAAGGACATAGAAGATGTAAGTTAAATACATATTTTGCTCTTGTTTGTGTAACAAATCTCATGTTATATTTCCATTAATGGGAAATATGACAAAGATACGGCTACATAAACTAGAGAAGAGAGAATTAAGTCACCATAATTGAGTTTTAGTATTATAATTTAATTCCAAAACAAGGATATTTTTTAAAAGTATCTTTGAATTCAATAACTATTCCTTTTCAGCTTACAGATATTCAGTATACGTAAGAAAATGAATGTTTTACCTGATGTTTATTAAACGAAGAGGGCAATATTTTTATTAACATATGTTGAGAACTGTTTCATATAATTGCTGATAAAGCAAAAATAATGGTGTTACTGCATGAGTAAAAAATCATGAAAGCACCCCTAGATTGTGATTCTGAGAGTCTTTTCTTCAAGTCTGAGGACATCATTATGAAATAAAATATATTTGAGGCAGCTGACCCCATCATAATTCTGCCAGTGACTGTGTGGATGCTAACACTTCACACATCATTGTCCTTTGTTTTTCTGGCACTCACACTATCTACATGAGTAGGAAACGGTCCAGGCTGAGCAAATCAGAACACTTTACCTCCTTAGCCAGAGTCAATGTTATAAAGGGACAGAAAATCTATACCAGGCTAGCCAGAATCCTCCCGGGAATTTAAAATGGAGAACAGAAGGGCTGAAAGACTTTGGCATCATGTATTAGAGAAGTGGAAATGAATCTGAGGCCTTTGTAGCCACGTTTGCTGACATCATGAGAAAGCCAGTTATCAGTGGAAGAGAATGAAGCCTGAGAGATACACACAAAAAAGAGAATCCCATTGAGTCTCTGTCTTTTAAGTTGTAAGTTCCCCAGAGGTATTCTAATTCCCAAAGATTTTCCTTTGAGTTTGTGAACTACTACAGTATCCTCACTGCAAAAATATGTATACATATGTTTTGTGTATATATATAGAGAGATATATAGATATATACACAGGTATACATACACAGAGATAGATATAGATAGATATAAATATATACAGAGGTATACATACACACACAAATACATATATATTCTTACTTGCTGTTATATATATATATATATATATATTCATTTTCTGAATATTGTGTTTGGATTATAAACATACCTATTTGTAAAAGATTCAACTGTGTTTGGATTATAAACATACCTATTTGTAAAAGATAGTTGTATTTCTTTTCTTTTTTTTTTTTTTTTTTGAGACGGAGTCTCGCTCTGTCGCCCAGGCTGGAGGGCAGTGGCCCGATCGCGGCTCACTGCAAGCTCCGCCTCCCGGGTTCCCGCCATTCTCCTCAGCCTCCCGAGTAGCTGGGACTACAGGAGCCCCCACCTCGCCCGGCTAGTTTTTTGTATTTTTAGTAGAGACGGGGTTTCACCGTGTTAGCCAGGATGGTCTCGATCTTCTGACCTCGTGATCCGCCTGTGTCGGCCTCCCAAAGTGCTGGGATTACAGGTTTGAGCCACCGCGCCTGGCCCGATAGTTGGATTTCTTACTTGCTGTTATATAAGTCTTGACTCAGCCGTTTCTACATTAACAGTGCTTGCTCTTAGATAGAATTTTTTGTGATGAAATTACTGTGTAACTGTACTGTCCAATATACTAGCCACCAGCCTTATATAGCTATTGAGTACTTAAAATTTAACTGGACTCAAAACATAACTTTTAAATTTTGCTAAATATTAATGAAATTAAATATAAATACTCACATGTCACTCATAAAGCAGCAGTGCTCTAGAATATTCCCTAGCATCTCATTACACATAGCTTTATAATCACTTTAGGAAATTAGGAAGGTACTTTCAGATTTTTTTTTCTTTTTCTAAATAAATTTCGTAACACTACGCAGAGGATATGACAATTCTTGTTGGCACTCCACCTCTTTCCACCATATGCTTTATTTTATTCTTTTATTTATCTTGGCTTTGTTTTCTTCTTCCATTCCAGCTTTTTTTTTTTTTTTTTTTTTAATCTTTCCTGGTCTCTCACATTTAGTGTCTTCTTAAACCATATATATAAAAAGATATAGGTTTAATAATATCTAGCTGTCACTGAGTTTTCAGTACATGTCAAACAATACAGTAAATACTTTTTTCTTGCATTAATTCCCTTAAATCTCACAACAAACATAATAGATGCAATTATCCATATCTCAGAAAGAGACATTAAAGCTAGTTTAAATGCCTTACCATGATCAGAGAGTTAGTAAACAGTAGAGATGGACCTTAAACCAAGGTTTATGGAAACCAAAGTTCTCAATTTTAAGCACTCTATATTTTATATACTTTGATCATAGTCTGACTATAATGATAGCTGAAGAATGCTGTAGGTTCTTTTCCTAGAAAAGTGAACACATTAATCCATACACAGTTTCATATGCCATTCAAGAGAACTTAGGGATTCTCTGACGTATAGTGAGTTTCATGAGTCACAGGAAAAAACTCTTTACTGAATCCCCACTAGAAAACAAGTAAAGTCACCTTAATAACATTAATCCAGGCTGAACAAATATAGTTTGTAGATCTAATAATATCCCACAAATTTTAGTGCAGATTTTGCTTTTCAGTTGAATACATACTCATATTTGAAGTAGTGACTAATCAACTTGAAAGTGTACGACAGCTTAGGTCATACCTTAATAGATATGTGGTTAGAAAAATATTAATTTATCTTAATATATAGGTGGTTAGAAAAATGTAAATCTTAAAGTTATGTAGTTTTAAGTTTACATGATAGCAAAATTTATGTATTTATACTTTCTCAGTGTGTTCATAATATCTAATGGTTACACACTAAGCCATATGTTTGCCTATGTGTCCCCGTACTTATCTGGATTGTCTGTTCACTTCTAAATTACAAATGTTAAAATTGTGTTCCAAGTAACTTTGTAAAACACAATAGTACTCGCAGGGCATTGAAGAAATAAAGTGGAGAGAGCTCAGGGTTCTAAAACCTTTGAGGAACGCTACTTATAATTCAACTCTTGCAGATTTACCGTGCCAGTTAGTCTGTGACATGCTCTGAGGTGTTTTTAAGGTATGTCTTCTTGGGGGCTTGGGCTTTGGATTTAGACAGATCTTGACTTGACTCCTGGTTCCGTCATTTAATAGCTGTATAACATTGTGAGTTTCATACTCATCAGGTACCCCCTCTTGTCCAGTCATCTATATGGTAGCAATCATTGCTGCCTTGGCATGTATCTTTTGTTGGGACTGGCAGGAAAGGGCATGGAGAGAAAATTTCCCTGAAATGATGCCATGTACATGGAGAGTGACATGCTTCATAACTATTGTAAAAGTGCAAAGAAACTAATCAGTATAGCTGATCATTTGTTTATTACTTAGACTCACCCTCTTTCTAAAATAATCTATGGTGAGTGACTGTCATCAGGTGTTCAGAGGGTGAACAATTGTGCCTAGTCCCCTAGTAATAAAAGTTTTAAAAATATCATATGTAGTTTCTGTATATAAAATATAAATAAGCTCATAGAGTATTAGAAATAGTTTAAACTTCCAATGCTATATGAAATCCTCTCCTAAAACCCATTTCCCAGAAATTGATAGATGTTTTATTATGGTATGCAACCTAGAAACCTAGAAGTCTTGCTTGATTTTTATGTTTTCTTTATTCACCACAACTAAGAAATTTTCTAGATCTTCCTATTTTGTCCCCAAATTATTTATTTAATCTCTTTTCTTCTCTCTGTCCTTATAAGCATCACCTTATTGGTCTGTTGTTAGAATTACTTCCTGATGTTCTTGTTCACTTGATTTCGTACTCAAATCTATCTTCTGCAGGGCCATTAGAGTGATTTATTCAAAAGCTCAAATCTAACATGTGACTATAACCTTCCTTCCTCCCTCCCTCTCTTCTTTCTTTCTCTTTTCCTTTTCTTTTTTCTTTTCTTTTCTTTCTTTCCTTGTCTCTCTCTTTTTCTTTCTTTGTCTTTCTCCTCCCTCCCTCCCTCCCTTCCTTCCTTCCTTCCTTCCTTCCTTCCCTCCTTCCCTCCTTCCCTCCTTCCCTCCTTCCCTCCTTCCCTCCTTCCCTCCTTCCTTCTTCTTTGTTTTCTTTTTCTTTCTTTTCTTTCTTTTGACAGAGTCTCTTTCTGTCACCCAGGCTGGAGTGCAGCATCATGATCCAGGCTCTCACTGCAACCTCTGCCTCCCTGGTTCAGTGATTCTCCCACTTCAGCCTCCAGAGTAGCTGGGATTACAGGCTTGTACCAACATGCCCGGCTAATTTTTTTGTTTGTTTGTTTGCATTTTTACTAGAGACAGGGTTTCACCATTTTGGCCAGGTTGGTCTGGAACTCCTGACCTCAAGTGATCCACCCACCTCGCTGGGATTTACAGGCATGAACCATGGCATCTGGCCTACATTTCTATCTGATGTAGTTTTATGACACTTATTCCTCTAGAGAAGAAATTTAAGCTCAGGCAGTTTTCTGTATCTTGATACCTGAACATGTTTGCAGCCTGAATCTTGGAAATTTCCTAATTCACCTATAATATTTGGCAACTGCTTGTAGTTTCCTGCATGTGCCAAGCTACATCTTGTCTAATTATGTTTGCTCATTACATGTTCTAGGCTTTGAAATCTTTCATCTGTTGCACAGACTGGCTTGGATAACATACTCAGTGTTTAGAGCTCACCTCAAGCATTCCTTCATTCAAGAATCTTTCCACAGTATGCATTATCCAATTTTAGTTGCATGCCCCACTCAGTGCATTTCTCTAATTCTATACTTCCAACTTGAAAATAATGTCTTTCTCCCTCATGAGTTTACATCTGTTCAGAATAGGTCCTATATCTTAGCAACTTTTGTATCCTGAAAATCTCACACAGTTTTCAGCACTTAATAGGGTTTAGGAACTCTTCCATAAGCTCATAAATCCAGTCATTATTGAATTAATGAGGATATCTAATATATGCTTCAAAAATCCTAATGATGTTGCATTAAATATTTCACATGGTGGCCCATCCCATGTCTGAAAAATTCTAATTCTTAGAAAACTGTTCCTCATACTGAGTTGAAACCAGTTTTCTTATAATTCATCCATTATTCCTTAAAACTTCCATTTGCTCACACACAAAATAAATCTATGAAATAATCATTCATATATTAGAAGGTGGATTTATGTCCTGATTCGTCTGTTTTTTACAGACTGAGCACCTTTTATTTTTATAAAGTAAGTTAGTTCATTTCTGGGATTTTCAAAATATCTGTATTATCAAAAGAAAACTTTAAAGCCTTTTTAGTTTATGGGCATGAATTTTACTACAAGGTAAAATCATGCCTCTCTCGGCTGTGTGTGGTGGCTCACTCTTGTAATCCCAGCACTTTGAGAGGGTGAGGCTGGAGGATTGCTTGAGGCCAGGAGTTCCAGACCAGTCTCGGCTACATGCGGAGATGCAGTCTTTACAAAAATAAACAAAAAACTTAGCCAGGCATGGTGGTTCATGCTTATAGTCTCACTAATTGGGAAGCTGAGGCAGAAGGATCACTTGAGCCCACTAGTTTGAGGCTGCAGTGAGCCACGATTGCACTACTGCACTGCAGACTAGATGACAAATTGGGAACCTAACTCAACAAAATAAAACAAAATCCTGTTGCTTTTGAGTGTCAGAATTAGTGACAATACTCATTATAGGGATAAACTCTTTGAGAGAGAGATCATACCACCTCATACAATATCAGCATAGTATTAGAGATTAAGCCTCAAATGTAAAAGTGGAAGTTGTCATTGCAAGGGTGGGCTCTCAAGAGTTACTTCAAACATAGCTATTCCAGATGGTAAATGCCAAGAAGGGGATAAGTTTGGGTCCATTTGCTTAAAATTTAGGTTGCGTTTTTCCCTTTAATTTAGTGGAAAGTGAAGTCATGTTTTAAGAAACAGTAGCCAGGAATGTGAGTTGTGATAGTATTCACAGTGTAGATTTTAAGTAAGAAAGAACCCCAAGGGCCACAGTAATACTGAAAAGGAAGGAAAGAAAAATATTTGCACCAGTGTACCTTTTTTATAGCTATACAGATGTATTCACGTACATAGATATATATATATATATATACACACACACACACACACACACGCATGTATACATATATGAATCATATCGGTTTATACAGTATGCATTTAGGGTACTTGTACTACATCATAATTTCAAAATAACCCACAATATAAGTAGAATAGGTAAGGCACAAGGTTTTAAGAGACGTATCTGAGTCTACCAGGTTTTCAGTGTCAGAGATGCTAAAAATTGATTATTGAATTCTGATCGTAAAAAAATGACAAGGAATAATAATCAATAAAGATTACCCATTTGGCTTGTAAAAAGATACTTATTAATATTTAATTTCATATAAATTTGTTCCCCTGCATAAAGTTACTTTAATATAAAGAAGTATCTTGGATATTTAATTCAATATACTCATAAAGCAGTATTTATACGCTTCATAAATATTGTTATTCCATTATATGTGGGTCACAATGCTAATAGAATAACTGTATACTCTGAAAACAGTTGTCAATCTAGTGTGCTGGAAGTGGTTTGCTTTTTCTTCATATGTGCGGTTGTGATCATTTACATTTACAATATTTATTTCATGTTTAATTTGCATATAGGTTCCACCCAGTGGAGTTCCTGTAGGTACTAGGTGTTAAGCTTGTGATTGTTCTTTTGTTAATTGCTGTGGTTTATTTCCTTGTTCTTTTTCCTCTTCACTAAAACATGTAGCTTTTACTTCATTATCATTTATAAGGATATTTTCAAATACTTTATATAAATTTAAATATACTTTATTGGTTTAAAATTTAAAAATATTTTAAAGTTAAAAAAGGTAAAAATATTTATATAACCTATCGGTTATAATACTATGAAATTTTGTAAAATCCAAATTTAATTGTCAACTGAGACAAAGACTGCTTAATTACTAATGTTTACTCAGTCCACAACAAATATTGATGGTTTATCATGGCATTCTTTGTAAAACATTGTAAATTTGAAATTGAATTTTTTTGAACTAAATACTCAGGCAACTACTATCAAGTAATTAAAACTGGCTGAGGAGATAATTTTTTTTTGTCATTTTTCTCTTATACTTTGTCATCTATATGTAAGCTTATATATATGCATACATATATATGTGCACATGTCTATACATGGCTGTGTTGTATGTGCCTATATATGTGCATGCATATAGTCTTATGTGTTTGTGATATATTTATTCCCATTAGAAACCCCAAGTTGGTGTTTAAACAGTAGACTCTCATATTTGAACATAGTTTTAAATGATAGAATGCTTGCTTATTTTGCATTCATTTGTTTGTTTACCCGTGTGTTTGCATATGCATTTACTTTTGCATTTTTTTCTGTTTTTATGTGTGCATGTCAGAGCTTATTTTATCCTCTCAAAAAATAAGATGCAGATAAGTGAATTAATATATCATACTTTTGGTATATACTGCATGGATATTTTAGGGTAAAATAAATATTACCTAATATCAGGGGAAACTAATATTTTTTAATCAACTCTCTCTGTACTTATTGATTTAACACTGAAATCCATTTTAAATAAACTTATAGACATGACAGCTACCTAAATTCTACTACCTCTATTGGAATATTAAGCCAGAGCATTATTTGTCCATATACATCCCAGTCTATGAAACTTATAAGCTATTAACTCTAACATGATTAAAAGAGTTGCAGATATACAAGTGTTGACTCAACTTACTCTTTAGGAATTGCAAAATTCAAATATATTTGTGAAATTCAAACTGTTATCAGAATGCAGCTTGACAAGAAGGAATTTAAGTTTACAAAGAGATTTAGAGATGGATATTTGCACATTGTTTCTTACCAAAAATTTGATATGCCTTTCTTGTGAAGAGTAGCAAAGCCTTTAACTGTAAATAATGTCAATCAAAACAATAGGTTAGTTGGTACTGATATGTATCTATTAACATTTTATGTTGATATTACATAAAATTTTCATAAAACTCAAAATGATATGCTGTAATATTTGGAACATAAATATATACACAATATTTGAAACTTGCACTGTCTTTAAAAATGAATCTAAATTATTAAACATTGAGTGACAAATTGTAGAACATTTCCAAATCTGGCTTCCTAAATTTTTGTACCTAATACAAGGATATTTACCAACAGCATTTATATTTAAGATTATTATTTTAAATATACATAAATGTAAATGTTATATTTTGATCAGAGATTAACTATACAAAACATATTAGAATGAACTATAATATGCCATGTATAGTGCTAGCTTTCTGTGATACATTATCTTCTTCATAAAAAACAAATACACTGTAGTTCTGGAAAATATTATCTTTCTCTAGCTAGTTATTATAAAACTACTCAAGAAACTGAGACAGTTAAATTAACAAAAGGTCTTTAATGTTTCTGGTTATCCAATATGAGGACGTCTATTTATGGAGTATTGATGTGTGCATTATCTTCAAGTGAAAAGCATTTCGCAAACAAAACCTTTAGATTTTCTTGAAAGTGGTAAAATGTAAGTGCTGTTTGTGACACAAACATACTACAGTCACATTTGGATGCACTAGTTCACAACTCAATACTTATTGAAATATTGCATTATCAAAATACTTGACACAAAAACGCTTAAAAAGATGTGGTGAAGATATGAGTTAATAAACCTAACAAATGTATTAACAGGTTACAGTTGAAAGGAAGAAAATAAATTGAGAGAGAATTAAGGTATAAAGGAAGTAGAGAATGATGGAAAGATTTGATCAAAAGGAACAAAGTAAATATTTGGTAAACAAGGTGGATAGCAAAACTTCCACAGCTTGCATTTAGGGTTTAAAGGTCCGAATAAATTAAGGCATGCCAGATGGCACCATTAGTGGTACATTTAGAGAAGTGTATATGTACTTAAAAGCCCAGTGATTAGGTAAATCCAGGATAAACACAAAACAAATGGCAGATATTCATACTTAAGAGTTTCTTTGACTGAAACTGCATGTTAACTGAAACTTTTTATCAACTCTAAAGTAATAATTGAATTTAATCACAATTCACTCTAAAGTGTAATATAAGAATCCTTAAAATATCATTCAAAATT
Source organism: Piliocolobus tephrosceles (assembly GCF_002776525.5). Classification (NCBI taxonomy): domain Eukaryota; kingdom Metazoa; phylum Chordata; class Mammalia; order Primates; family Cercopithecidae; genus Piliocolobus; species Piliocolobus tephrosceles. Next base: position 50,094,153 of record NC_045442.1, on the reverse strand, counting down.
GACATCTGCAGTTTCTAATTGACTTCTATAAATAAATTATTTATTTGTAAAATTAACTAACATGTTAGATTTTTTAGAATATCCCACTTTCTAGCTATACTGAGTAACTGGATTCATGATACTGAAATGGAAACAACTAAGGTGCCTGTTTGAAAACATCAGAGTGTGGGCCGGGCGTGGTGGCTCACGCCTGTAATCCCAACACTTTGGGAGGTCAAGGCGAGTTGATCAAGAGGTCAGGAGATCGAGACCATTTTAGCTAACACAGTGAAATTTCTTCTCTACTAAACACCCACACACGCACACACACATACACACACACACACATAGCCGGGCGTGGTGGCGGGCGCCTGTAGTCCCAGGTACTCAGAAGGCTGAGGCAGGAGAATAGCTTGAACCTGAGAGGTGGAGCTTGCAGTGAGCCGAGATCGCGCTACTGCACTCCAGCCTGGGTGACAGAGGGAGACTCCATCTCAAAAAAAAAAGAAAGGAAGGAAGGAAGGGAGGAAGGGAGGAAGGGAGGAGGGGAGGAAGGGAAGAAAATATCCGAGTGTGAAGCCTCTTGAACTTTTTCTCAATATTTTTGATCATTTTATAATAAATACACCAATTGGAATTATTATCTATAGTATTAATTTCTTATTGTTCCAGGATAAATGTAGCACAGTAATGTTAAGTCAAAATCCTGAACATAGAAGCAACTGCAGAATGAGATATTATGAATACATAACTTATTTTAGGTTCAAATGAAATCATTTATTTCAAAGTTATTTGAAATCAACACATATTGAAATATTTAAAAGATGGGCAGACTCAAGTATATTGTGGATCAAATCATGTTCACATTTTATTATAGTAGTGTGCGTTACAACTTTTTTATTTTACATAGAAGTTTTGAAATTATGAGTTTCTATTATTTTCAAATTAAACACATTCAAAAGTTTTCTACTGTTTGTTCTTCCCTCAGCCCTTGACACCAGACTTAAAAAAGTGTTTTATGATATTAAATCCATTTCATAACATGCTATGCATACTTTAAAAGATAGTATAATCTAGAACAACACCTTACCTCCCTGTATCACTCCTTTTTCTTTTTTCATAGCCTTTGTAATAGTCCACTCTCGGAATATTCCTTTTTTCTTTGCTCTACCTGCCTTTCTTTCCTACTATACAGATATCAGTGCTAGCCTTCTTACTTTATATTGCTGTTCTTTCTCTAAATTACAGAGTAGGTTGTCTTCTCTTTCAGGGGTGGCATTGAAATTGCAAAGGGTCTTCAATGCTAAGTTGATTCTCTCTCAGAGTTGAATTTTGAAATCCCTTCCTTTTTAAGTATATATCACTTTTTCTAGACTTTCCTATCAGACACATTTGCTAAATTCATGCATATTTTAAATCAAATTATCTGAAATATTTTAATTAAAGTAAACATGTATCCATTTGGAGAATTTTACAGCATTAAAATATGAAAGAGCAAATGAGATATTTATAGGTAATGAATAATACATAACCAATTTTATTTATATTTTGCATTATAAGTAAGAACAAGATAGTAATATGCATATATGTAGTTTATTACTACAAATCAAGTAATTGTAAAACCTTATTGCTAAAATTTTGAACTGCAATTTTCTTTTCTTGCTTTTATTTCTTATTTGCCTAGTCCAATGCTATTTTGGAAAATATTGATGACAAATAATCAGTAAGAATATATTTAACTAGGAGTTTTTATATTCTTTCTGTTTTTCAGTTATTTTTCCTTTTTACCATATTGATTATACCTGTGTGTATTTCAGTATTTTGTATTCCATGATATAGGTCACCATCTTTTGAATAGTTTAGATCATTACTGAGTAAATATCTAGTTAAATATTTTTTATCTTTAGAAATTCTTAACATTTTTATCTGGATTTTTGCTATAAATTTCAAACATTAACTTCTAGGTGATGAACTAATAGCTACATTATTTATTCAACATTTGAAATTATGTCTTTTTTTCCAAAGACAAAAGACCCAGAGCTTCACCTTTTTCTGAATGACTACACCTCAGTCTTCACCGTCACACAGACTGGTATTACTCGTTACCTCACCTTACTTCAACCAGTGGACAGGGAAGAACAGCAAACTTACACCTTTACGGTAAAGAGCTTTTGTATAAATATACATACGTATGTATGTATGAATATATGTATGTGTGTTTTTATGGAACTGAAAGAGATGTCTGGTTAAAACTGAAAAGGTCATCGACTTGGGGGAAAAATACATTATTTTCAATACCATAGAGAAGATCAATGAAAAATTATTTACATGTATCGCTCTTTGTTTATAATTTGTGTGGTTATATTAACATTCTTCCTCACAGAAAAAAATACTTTTCAAAATAAAAAAAGAAAGTGCAAATTTCAGTCTTTACCAAAGTCATAATTGTCTTAAATTGAGATACAAATAATTATTTCCTAACCTTTTTTGTTGTTGTTCTTGCATTCTTAATTTAGTCATAAGGTTGAGCCAGTGGTTCTCAAGAGGAAATACATTTTCCCTCCAGTGAACATTTAGCAACCTCTGGAGGCATTTTTGTTTTTCACAATTGTGAAGGGGTATTATAGGCATTTAGTAGGTAGACATAAAGGATGCTGCTAATTGTAATACAGCGAACAGCCCCCCACAATAAAGAATTATCTGTCCCAAGGTGTCAATAGCACTGAGGTAAATAAATCATGGGTTAGGCTAATTAAGGGGGGAGAAAAGTAAAGGTTATTAAAGTTGTGATTGTAAGTATCATGAGACAGGGAAATACACACATAAACATACATACACATGCACACAAACACGTAAATAACAAGTATAGTAGGGTTGACAGTTTAATAAAGATAAAATGTAACTTCTAATTATATTCCAATTTTTGAATCAGACACAGGAGAAAGATGAGCTAAGAGAAAGCACAAATTAAGATATATAGAAATTATTTCTGGAGAAGCCTGCAGAGAAAAAGATGAGAACTTCCAGGAAAGTTTATGTGATGGTTAAAAGTTAGATACAAAATGGATTTGGCAGTGCGGTAGCACTGATTTGGCAGGCATTGTTAAAATGTTGATAATGTATAAAATATCACAATTAAATGATGCCATTTAGTCCTTTGAAAATTGCCATTGGGTGAGTTACTGTGATACAATGTGCATATAGGGCGTCTACCTTCCCATGGTATAAACATATTGATTGTAAAAGGACTATTGTATACAAAATATGTAAATGCAAATAATATTTTCCAATTAAATTTTTAAGGATTAAATTGTAGTTAATCCTAAGAGTCAGCAATGTTATTGGCCCACTTTAAATGATATTTTGCATATCTGATTATTTAAAATATGCCAGGAGTTGAATACCTTAAAACAAAATCTTCAATACTTGCTTCTTACCATATTAGAACACTTTTAGTATGTGTAATACATCTTTATTACCTCCTTTTATCAACAAAATATTTTTGCACCCTTTCAAATTGTAAGATTTCCTGTAAGAAACGTGTTAAACTCTATGAGCAAACTCTGTACTACTTATATTTGCAGAACATCTCTAGTAAGTGTGTTTTTCTACTCCCAAAGATAACAGCATTTGATGGTGTACAAGAAAGTGAGCCAGTCATCGTCAATATTCAAGTGATGGATGCAAATGATAACACACCAACCTTCCCTGAAATATCCTATGATGTGTATGTTTATACAGATATGAGACCTGGGGACAGTGTCATACAGGTAACTACTCATATAATATGAGTGCACACTCAAAGTTGCTATTTACATGGGCATTATACAATGTGTTCATTAAGAAATTACTTAAGAAACAAAAATTGATTTCACATTTATTGTAGAGTGTAATTAGTTTAAATAGCTTTAAATTTCTGTTACTTTTCAAATAAAAGCATATCTGGCAGGGCATGGTGACTCACGCCTGTAATCCCAGTACTTTGGGAGGCTGAGGTGGGCGGATCACAAGGTCAGGGGATCCAGACCATCCTGGCTAACACGGTGAAACCACGTCTCTACTAAAAATACAAAAAAATTAGCTGGGCGTGGTGGCAGGCACCTGTAGTCCCAGCTACTTGGGAGGCTGAGGCAGGAGAATGGCGTGAACCTGGGATGCGGAGCTTGCAGTGAGCTGAGATCGCATCATCACACTCCCCCCTGAGCAACAAGAGCAAAACTCCATCTCAAAAAAAAAAAAAAAAAAAAAAGTAAAACAAAACAAAACAAAAAAGCAAACACATGCATAAATAAAAGCATATCTATATGGACTCTAAAGGAGACTTAACTGGTTATTAGAGGTAAACATAGCTATTTGTTGGTAGTAAGTGAATAAATGCTTGGTTGTTACTTTAAAAATAAACATAGCTATTTGACCAGTTTATATTTTATTAATATACTGAATATATTAAATCTTCAAATTACTTTTCACTACTGTAGAAACTGGTTAAATTTCACTTGGAGATAAATACAAAAAACTGCCTCAGTAAATTGGTGCATAATTCCACTAGATATTGGGTACCTAGATAAAATGTAATCATTACAGCAGAGAAAATTTAAATTAGATAGTAAATGGTAAAACACGTAAGTCAGGCAACATCTTTATTCCTGATTTATCTTATTTTTACCATTATCTGTGTTTATTACATTTAAATAAGTTATTTCAAACACACACACACACACACACACACACACACACATACACACACACACACACACACATTTTTCCTCTAGATCTTTTCCTTTCTCATCAAGGTCATATCCCTTATAATATCTGAAATTAACTTATTTTCTTCTTTCCCTTGCTCCAAATTGAAAACTCAGGAGTTTAGCAACTTTGGCTGCCTTGTTTGGCACTATAATGCCAGCACATGGCAGACATATTAGCCATGCAGTACATATTTATTCCAGGGATAAATCATCGCTAACTTTGCATTAATTGCTCATTAAAATTAGAAATCACTCAATGCGGACGGACGTGTCGGCACACATCTGTAATCCTAGCACTTTGGGAGGTCGAGGCGGGCAGATTTCCTGAGCTCAGGAGCTGGAGACCGGCCTGGGCAATATGGTGAAACCCCGCCTCTACTAAAATAAAAATGTTTTAAAAAATTAGTCAGACATGGCGGCGTGCGCCTGAAGTCCCAGCTACTCGGGAGGCTGAGGCAGGAGAATTGCTTGAACCCGGGAAGTGGAAGTTGCAGTGAGCCAAGATGGTGCCACTGCACTCCAACCTAGGGACAGAAACAAAACAAAACAGAAACACACACAAAAATGCGAAAGAAAAAAGAAATCATTCAATTTTGTTTTAAATTTATTTATGAAATAAGATATGCTTTCTTGAGTTCTATAGAAGGGGTGACATGATAGCCTGGGGACTGGGAATTCAACGGAATGTTTATTCCATGTGTAAGTAGCGTCTGCTGTGTATTTAGCAAAGAGAGAAAAGACGTTTCAAACTGCTACAGTAATTTTTTTTTAAATATATTGGTATGGTACTTGTCACATTAATGAAATGAATGTGTTTTAAAACATTTGATTTCAGGACAGAACTGTAACTAGTTTATTTCTGTATTTGTGGCATCTGTATCTATAGTTCATGGTATATAGTAGATGTTTAATACAGTAGCTGCTGATGGCAAAAAAGATACTGGGGACTACTATAGAGGGAGAAGGGACAATGGGAAAATTAACTATTGTGTACTATGTTCAGTATCTGGGTGACAGAATCAATCATACCCCAAACCTCAACATCATGCAATATACCCAGGTAATAAACTGGCGTATGTACCCTCTGAATCTGAAATAAAAGTTAAAATTATAAAATAAAATAAATATAGTGTAGCTACCTAATAAATGCTTATTTGAGGATGAAAGAAAGGGAGACCCTTAGACAAGTAATAATGAATGAATAAATATATGAAAGAATGGGAAGCTGTAGATACATGGCTATTAGTTCCAGTCAATTGATGGACCATGAGAGCTACATTTTTCTGTGCTAAAGCCCCTTTTCACAGGTAGAAAAACTGTATTTTACATAAATAAAAGAATGACAATTATTGTCATGTCCTTATTTAATTAGACCTGATTTTCATCTCTATGTCATAAATGGAAATGAAAGTAAGTTTACACAGAAAAACAGCCAGCAGGGAACTACAAAGTGTAACTAAGAGAATCATAGCAATTATATGGAAAAACTGTATCTCAAAAATGTTTGCCTTAGGGGATCAAAGGCTTATTTCTCTCATTTGAAGTCTACAAAAGTTAATTTCCCTTATGTATCTCTTTGTAAAACGGATATTTCCTTGCCTTTAAAGACTTATATTTTACATATTTCCCTGAACTATGCAGATTGTAAAGATAGATTGGTGTTTGTATCAGCATGCCTACAATTTGAAAAATTATTTAAAAGTCAACAAATGAAGCTTTATAATTAGTATTTTAATGTTATTTCTGGTATGTGGTAGAAGGATGGTCTAGCTATAAAACATACTCCAAGAACCTAGACATAAAATAGTTCTCATTGAGAGAATATATCTAAAACAAAGAAACTTGATACAAAACTCTGATCTACATATACCCTTTAAGAGTCACGGCCTAGGTCCCTATGCTACACCTTGTCACAACCCTGCCTTTCCCCATTGACCTGACACAAGATACATCAGTTTACTTGGTGGTGAGTAAACTGATGTCAAAGACTGAAAGTGTCAGAAACAAAAGTGACAATGAGCACTTTCAAAAAAAAAGACACTTGGGCAACAAGTTTCAATTATTGTCATTTTCAATGTAGCCATGATATTCTTTAAGCGTGATGTGAGCACATACTCAATTTTTTAAGTACAGTATATTTTTCTTATTAGGTATCTACCCTGTCTGCAAGGAGCAAATGAGTTGGTTATAAAGTTTTACCCAGATCCTTGTTACAAGTTCTCAGTTATAAATTGAGCTTCTGACTTTATATATGTCTCTTACACTTGATTTTGGCCAAAAGGACTGGAGTGATTCTCACGCACATGGGTCATGAACAACACTTAGAGGAGTGCTGCCTTAAAGCACCAACATCATCTGTAACTGGAGCTGAAGTATAATCACATCATCTTCCATAACTGGAGCTGAAGTATAATCACATTATTAACACATACTTTGTTTGAGGGAAAATTACTGCATGAGATTATTTCATTTTTCATTCCATGCAGACCATTTTATGGGATGTCAATGCAGTCTTATAGGTTGACACTAATAAATACCATGCTCCATAAATACCACTCCACACATTGCTCGTTTTCTTGAAAAGACAATTAGTCCCCATAAAAGATACAGATTTTGCTATTTTGAAGATGTAGATTTAAATACTAGTAGCTAGCTATCCAATTAATGCTCCATAAACACTATTCGTAAACATCTGCAATTCTCTTAAACTGCGATTCTCAATGACAATTGAATATTAGCATTCTGCCTGAGGAACTTTTAAAATATTGATGCCAGCACTTTATTCTAAGATGTTTGTATTTAAATGATCTGACCACCCATAACAGAGTCACTTAGACAGATTTTATTTAAGAAAATGAAACAGTTCTAATATGCAGCCAATTTTGAGAATTACAGTGTTAAACAACAACATTTTAAAAGTACCACTGAATAATTGTACTTCTTAAGTCATTAAGATAGAATCCCACATAGAGTTGAGTCCTCTGATCCTCACCCCACCTCTTTTCATTGTTCTTTTGTTTTTTAGTTCTCCTTCCCTTCTTCTATGATGCTTCCTACTCCTCTTTCCTATCTTAGACTCTACTCCTTCCAATTTCTGTGTGAACAAGTAGCCTGAATAGCATTATATAATGTACCAGAAAAAAAAAAAAAAAGGATAAAGATCATTCAAAGGATCAGATGTGTGGGTAGAATTTTATTTGTTATTTTCAATAACTTTATTAAGGTATAATTTACATGTCCTCATATATGTATGTTGCCAAAACATCAAGGGTTTTGTCTAGGTCCTGCTGCTTGCTTCACAAAATGCCAATTGCTGAGACAACAAATATTGCTAGAGAAGAAAGCTTTAATCAGCTGCTGCAGCTGAGGAGAACAGGAGATAAAGTCGCAAATCCATCTCCCCAAATGATTAAAATTAGAGGTTTATATAACAGGGAAAAATACATGTGCAAAAACAAATATTAGGGAAAGGTAAGGGAGAGGAATTGGTAAACTGGAATCATGATCCATGGATGAAAGATCTGGCATCTCATTTTCTGGATACAGTTATCTGGTGAGTTTCAGTTCCTTGATTTCTAGGAGGGTTGAGGGTTAGTTTCCTGAGGAAGAAACTCAGATGAGACAAATGAAAGTTTCAAGCTTCAAGACAGGGTGTGGTTGGGGGGTGGGTGTCAATTTCTGTGCTTATCCAAAAAACAGTAAACATCAGTTCCATGAAAGAGTTGTGCTGGTTTTAGTAAATTTAGATGGTAGTGCAACAATGACCACAATCTAGTACTATGTATTTCTTTCTCTTCCAAAATTTCCATCACCCCAAAACTTTACTCATGACTGCTTGTAGTCAATACTCCCATTTCCAGCTCTAGACACCCTCTGTTTTGGTTTCTGCCTCTAAAAGTTTTCCTTGTCTAGGAATTAAAAAAATATGGAGTCCCATAGTTTGTATCTTTTACTTTATTTTGCCTGGCTTTTTAAATAGCGTAATGTTTATGTAGTTCATCTATGCTGTGGCATGAATCAATGCTATATATCCATTTATTTGAATTACTGAATAGAATCCATCATGTGAAAACACATTCTGCTTATCTGTTCACCAGTTGATGAGCCTTTCAGTTGTTTCCAGTTTAATATGACTGCGAATATTCTATACAAGTCTCTTTTTGGAAATATATACACACACACACACTCATATATATATTTATTTTTCTGTTTGTTATATATAGACACCTAGTACAAAAAGTGCTAGATTACATGGTAAATATACACTTTTTAAATAAACTGTCAAACTGCTTTTTAATAACAGTGGCCTGTACCATTTTATGACTCACTACATCCTCTCTGATAGTATTGTCAGTTCATTTGTTAATGCCATTATACAGATGCTTATTAGTATCTTGTTGTGATTTTAATTTGTGTTTCCTTAATGACAAATTAATTTGAGATATTCTCATGTGATTATTAGCCATTTGTTGATCTTCTTTGGTGAAATATCGATTCAAATCTTTCACTCATTTACAAAATTTGTGTTGTTTTCTTAGTACCGATTGGTAAGTATTCTCTATAAATCATAAATACAAGTCATTTGTCATATATATGATCTGCAAATATTTTGCAAATACATAATCTGTATTTTATGTATCATGTTCTTATGTTTTTGGTAGAGAAAAGGCTTTTAATTTTGAGGAAGTTTAATTTTTTTATTGTATCATACTTTTACTGTTATATTTAAGAAACCTTTGCCAACCAAATTCACAAAGATTTTCTCCTATATTCTATGAATATTCATAGTATAGCTTTCACCTTTAAGTCTGTGATACATTTTGAGTTAATTTTACATATGCTGTGAAGGAAATATCTTCATTTTTATTTTTACAGTATTTTCCCCTTGTCCTCAGTTTTGCTTTCCATGGTTTCTGTTACTTTTGGTCAACTACACTCTGAGAACATTAAATGGAAAATTCTAGAAATCAACAATTCCAAAGTTTTAAATTATGTTCCATTTTCAGTAGTGTGATGAAATCTTGAGGTGTACTACTCTGTCCCCAGCTGGGGGGCGTGAATCATCCTTTTTTCCAGCATCTCCATGACGTCTATACTCCCTGCCCATGAGTCACTTAGAAGCTATCTCTGTTAGATTACCTGTGGTGGTACCCTTATTTTACATAACAATGATCCCAAAGCACAGGAGTAGTGATTCTGGCAATTCATATATATCAGAGAGAAGCTATGAAAGTACTTCCTTTAAGTGAAAAGGTAAAAGTTATCATATTAATAAAGAAAAAAATATTATATGCTGAGGTTGCTAATATCTATAAATATCTATGAATCCTGTATCCATGAAATTATGAAGAATAAAAAACAAAATAATGCTCATTTAAATATTTCCCTCAAATTGAGTCTGTCCTCTCTTGATGGAAATATTTACTAGTTAATTTATCTGTATTTTTATTACTTATTGAGTGATTCAATATTATTTCTATACAGGGGCAACTCTACCACTTTCAAGCAATATCTTTGCCTATCATAATGAATAATTATATATTACATTATTGTATTAATGATTACAGGATATCTCATACCAAGATCTCAAAGCACAATAATCCTAGAAAAATAATCAAAAAGCAAACCAAGAAGAGTAGTTAACAATAAAACTATTTTATATAATAGTTATGGTTCTTATGGTTGAAAGACATAATTTCAAAATAAATTAGCATTTAAAAATATGTTAATTTTTTATCTATCCGAAAGTGGTGAATTTGGCTTCAGGCATAAACAGAAACCATGTCATGAGTGATGTTTTCTGCTTATTTCTTGACATGTCTTCTTCTGTGTGGGTCTCAGTCTTAGGTACATCCAATGAAGACCAGAAAACCAGCAGAAACATCAGATATTAATTTAAGAGCTTAGTCCTAGAGGAAGAAAAAAACCACTCTTTTCCAGTAGTTCTACGAGTCACCTTGACTATACCAATTTGAATAACTTGCCTTTTTTTTTTTTTTTGCCAAACAATTTCCAGGCAAGAGATGCCTATCACTGGAGCTAAGTGTCAGCTCCATCCAAACATGGACTGTGAAAAGAATTAATTGCTCCCCAAAGGAAAATAAGGGACTTTTACTGGAAGCAAGAGCCAAGGATGCCCAAGAGGCAAAAACATCAAATGATCAACACATTCATGCATTATCAGTTAAGCCATAATTCACTGTTTTTTGTTTTTGTTTTTGAAATGGAGTCTCGCTCTGTCACCCAGCCTGGAGTGCAGTAGCACAATCTCTGCTCACTGCAAGCTCCGCCTCCCAGGTTCACGCCATTCTCCTGCCTCAGTCTCCCGAATAGCTGGGTCTACAGGTGTCTGCCACCACACCCTGCTAATTTTTTTGTATTTTTAGTAGAGATGGGGTTTCACCATGTTAGCCAGGATGATTTCAAACTCCTGACCTCGTGATTTGCCCGCCTCGGCCTCCCAAAGTGTTGAGATTACAGGTGTGAGCCACTGCTCCGGGCCCATAATTCACTTATAATAAAAAATATATTTATTCATATAAAATACCACATTTACACTCTTGCATTACAATTTATATTCTTGTATATGGTTTATATCAACTGTGACTCTAATTCTGTGTGTCATTTTTGAGACTCCAATTTGAATGTTTTTGTTCAGCTTATGTACAATTCAATCTTCTTTATATTTGTCCTTTTATATCAAGCTTTATTTTTTTTCTCAGAACCAGGAAAGAGCAATTGAAGAGAGTAGTAAACTGCAGCCAAAATTTAAAAGGAAACATTAGGAGAAACTTAGATTATTTTGTGGCAGGATGGGTGATTGATGGTGATATGGTTTGGCTGTGTCCCCACCCAAATCTCATCTTGAATTCCCACATGTTGTGGGAGGGACCATGTCGGAGGTAATTGAATCATGGGGGCAAGATTTTCCCTTGCAGTTCTCATGATAGTGAATAAGTCTCCCACGATCTGATAGTTTTAAAAATGGAAGTTTCCCTGCACAAGATCTTCTGTCTTATCCACTACCACCTTCTGCAATCATTGTGAGACCTCCCCGCCATATAGAACTGTAATTCGGATACCTGTTTCTTTTGTAAATTGCCCAGTCTCAGGTATGTCTATATCAACAACATGAAAATTAACTAATACAGTAGAGTAGGGCGATCCTGAAAATGTGGAAGCAATTTTAGAACTGGGTAACAGGCAGAGGTTGGAACAGTTTGGAGTGTCAGAAAAGGCAAGAAGATGTGGGAAGTTTTGGAACTTCCTAGAGACTTTTCAAATGGCTTTGTCCAAAATACTAATAGCAATATGGACAATAAAGTCCAGCCTGAGGTGGTCTCAGGGGGAGATGAGGAACTTCTTGGGAACTGGAGCAAAGGTGAATCTTATTATGTTTTAGCAAAGACACTGGTGGCATTTTGCCCCTGCCCTAGAGATTTGTGGAACTTTGAACTTGAGAGAGATGATTTGGGGTATCTGGCAAAATAAATTTCTTAGCAGCAAAACATTCAGTAGGTGTCTTGGGTGCTGTTAAGTGCATTCAGTTTTATAATGGAAACAGAACATAAAAGTTTGGAAAATTTGCAGCCTGACAACACAATATAAAAGAAAATCCCATTTTCTAAGGAGAAATTAAAGCCAACTACAAAAATTTGCATAAGTAACAAGAAGCCGAATGTTAATCCCCAAGACAATGGAGAAAATATCTCCAGGGCATGTCAGAGGTCTTCACAGCAGCCTTACCCATCACAGGCCCAGAAACCTATGAGGAAAAAATGGTTTCATGGGCAGGCCCAGGGTCCCTGTTCTGTGTGTAGCCTAGGGACTTGGTGCCCTGTGTCCCAGACATTCCAGCAGTGGCTGAAAGGGTCCAACATAGAGCTCAGGCTGTGGCTTCAGAGGTTGCAAGCTCCAAGTCTCAGAAGCTTCCACATAGTATTGAGCCTGCAGGTGAACGGAAGTTAAGAATTGAGGTTTGGAAACCTCTGCCTAGATTTCAAAAGATGTATGGAAACACCTGGTTGCCCAGGAAATAGTCTGCTGAAGGGTAGGGCCCTCCTGGAGAACCTCTGCTAGGGCAGTGCAGAAGGGAAAAGCAGGGTCAGAGTCCTCACACAGAGTCCCTACTGGGCACTGACCAGTGGAGCTGTGAGAAGACTGCCACTGTTCTCCAGAGCCCAGAATGCTAGATCCACCTACAGCTTGTACTGTGCACCTGCAAAAGCTGCAGACACTCAATGCCAGCCCGTAAACACAGTTGGGAGGGAGGCTGTCCACTGCAAAGCCAAAGGGACAGAGCTGCCCATGACAATGGAAACCCAGCTCTTCCATCAGCATGATCTGGACGTGAGACATGAAGTCAAAGGAGATCATTTTTTAATGATCTTTAAGATTGACTGCCTCACTGGATTTCGGACTTGCTTGGGGCCTGTAGTCCCTTTGTTTTGGCCAATTCCTCCCATTTGGAAAGGCTGTATTTACCCAATGCCTGTAACCCCAATGTATGTAGGAAGTAACTAACTTGCTTTTGATTTGACTGGCTCTTAGGTGGAAGGGACTTTTTACTGTGGACTTTTGAGTTAATGATGAAATGAGTTAAGACTTTGGAGGATTGTTGAGAAAGCATGATTGGTTTTGAAATGTGAGAACATTAGATTTGGGAGGGGCCAGGGTTGGAATGATATGGTTTGGATGTAGTCCCACTCAAATCTCATCTTGAATTCCTACATATTGTGGGAGGGACCTAGTGGGAGGTAATTGAACCATTGGAGCAAGTCTTTCCTTGTGATAGTGAATAAGTCTCACGAGATCTGATGGTTTTAAAAAGGGGAGCTTCCCTGCACAAGCTCTCTTCTCTTGTCTGCTGCCATGTAAGATGCACCTTTCACTTTCTGCCATGATTGTGAGGCTTCCTCACCCACGTGGAATTCCAATAAACGTTCCCTTTGTAAATTGCCCGGTCTCAGGTATGTCTTTATTAGCAGCGTGAAAACAGACTGATACATATGAGGACATTTGGAATATGCACATGTTGAAATACTGAGAGGAAAGAATTATGAAAGGGTAGGGCTAAAGTTCCTGAAAAGAACTATAAAACATCATGGAAAAGAAATTAAAAAAAATAGCTCACAATTTCTTATCATTTAGATATCACAATATTTCAATAAACACTTTAAAGTCATAGAATTGTTTTTACTTTCATCTGAAACTTGTAAGCAAAGTGTTGGCTTCCCCATGTAAATAAATGCCCTTTTCATTTAGGAAGCAGATTTCCCCACTAAATTAGAAATGAGCTTCATTTATTTCCATCTCATAGACACTATCTACTGGTCACAGAGTCATTGAACTATAATTGAATGAAATTCCTGCCATAGCTTAGCTCCAAAATTAGTATCGACAGCTCCATTCAACATCGTCTAATAGACTTCAGAAGGGGACATCTACTGTGTAATATCGTTGAGGTTTTGGATTTTTTTTTTAAGAGTCTCACTCTGTCGCCAGGCTGGAGTGCAGTGGCACGATCTCAGCTCACTGCAACCTCCACCTCTCAAGTTCAAGTGATTCTCCTGCCAATGTTGAGGTTTCAACATTTTGTATGATGTACTCCATTTTGTATGATGTATCATTTTTTACGATAAATACAGAAAATACTGTTGATGTATGTAAAATGCTTCAAAAGGTCTTGAGTTTTCAGGATCTTACAAAGAAGACACTATTATGATTTGGGTACTCAGCTCATTTTTTTCTGATGGTGGACTACCATTAATTTCCTTAAAATATCTTTGTTAGCATACGTGCAAACAAATTATGTTGACTCATAACCCATTATTTTATTTAGTACTAAAATACTGAAAAATAGTGTTATTTAGGTAACTTAAACATAGAATCCTTGTTTTGTCTACTTGTTAAACTTTCTACCTCCTGATAATTTCTGCAGAGCTAATTGTGTTCCTTGAATACCTTAGCTCAACTGTGGTTGACTAGCTCTGCAATGTAGGGGCTGTTTCTGTCTCCTGTATTTTGTAGTATTACTTGGTATTTCCAGCATCTCCCAGGTGGGTACCTTCCTCAATGTAATTATCATCCAGCTTATCCTCCCTTCCAACATCATTTATGAAAATGTTAAGTAAGTCCAGCTATATTGCTGACATCCCTGAAGCACACTCCTTAACACCTTTTCTTAACTTGATGCATTGCCATTTATCATTACATTCCTTTAGCCAATTTAAGTCCCAGGAAGAATGTTAATATTGAATCCAATTTGAGCTAAATTTTAATTAAGATTTCCTGAGACATTTTAAGTGATTTAAGTATAATCAAAATTGATATCTCCTCTGTTATCCCCATCCTCTAATTTTCTAATTTTATCCATACACAAAAGAGAATTAGTTTGTCTGGCTTGAATAGCTCTCTATGAATATATGCCATTCATTTTGACTGTTTCTGCAAATGTTTCTCCTTTGCCTTTAGGAGTATATCTGTCAGGCTTATACAAGTCCCATAATCATGTCATAAAATGCCTTTCCTTCTGGCAACCACATCTGTCCACCCCCAAATACCCAGTCTCAGGACTTAGTTGCATTAATGCCATTTCCTTTTTCATTCTCAATTGTGTTTTGCTGCTATTTATGTGGACATTATCACTCTAAGCGTGACACATAATAAAAAATAGAATATGCATAATATAACCTCTTCAGCATAGTGCAGTGTATAAAGTACTTTGTTTACATTTATTGAGGATATTAAGCATGAACTTTTGAATGGGAAATTAATTAACATGGTGTTCCTGAAATTGAATTCCAGTTTCAAGGTAAATGTACATGTTTACATTTGATCAAGGAAGGTATGTCAGCATCTTCACCGTATTTTCAAAGGAGTCTGCAAACTATAAAAACTACTACTTTTAGAAGTAATGTACTGAAAATATAAATATAAATAAATTAAACATTTCTACATGTTAATTTACTAGAATTACATGTGTTTTCTTCATTCCACAGAAAACTTTTAATTATATTCCCTCGTGTAAATTGAGACCACCTTTCTTTCATTCTTCACGTTTTGTATGATAAATACAGAAAATACTGTTGATGTATGTAAAATACTTACTATAAGATTTCCTGCTATAGTCCCTTTATATCCTTTTTCTCTTTTAATTTATATTTATCAGCAAGTCAAGAAGCCACCTTTAATATAATAAATCACTGTTGCTTTAATGTTGCTTGATGAAGTTAATCATTGTTATCTTTTCATATATAATAACCCAAATAAAGTCTTTTAGATACCAGTTGCTTCAAAATGATTATAGACATATGTAAATTAGTTATGCAGATGTCTACATGCTTAATTTCAAGGGCTCCGAATAGACTTCCTTTCCTCAAAGAAACATTTATTGGACAACGTTACCCTTGATTTTCTTATAAGGGGAGATGCATTTGTTTGATTGTTGACACGTTAATACTCTATGACTTATCAGTCCTTTATAAATCAGGGGGTGCAAGTTAAGAATCTTTCCTAGAGCAATTGCAAACAAAAAAGACACAAAGACGAGAGTCTCTGGGAGGAGACTCTAGGAGGAGGAGAACACTATGGAAGGAAAAATGAGAGTAAAAGGAAGGTTGGGAGAAAGAAAGGCAGACCATGCCTATTTCATTTTTTCCAGGTTCAGTCTGTTTCAATAAGAGTTTATGTGTCAAGAACGCAAGGTAAGATGGAAAAAAAAATAAATTTCCTATAGGGATATTAGATTTTCTGTTAGAGCTTTCCTCTTTTTCCCTTTGTTAAATTAAAATAAAGATAAGTCTTCAAGATCCAAAGTTTATTTCTTATCACCCTAAGAGAAAAAAAAAAAAAAAAAAAAATCAGTCTTATTCTTGTGATTGCTTCAGTATTGTAACAAGACACAGTAGCCTCAGTTTAAAACAAAACAAAACAAAACAAAACAAAACACACAAGAGTATATCTATCAAGCAAACCTCCTTCTGTTTTTTTCTTTGAAAGCCAGCTCCTTTTGTTGGGGGAATAAATGACATGGTGGTGAAAAGTTGTGTCCTAAGTGGATTTATGTTGTGATTTTCAATTCCAGCTCACTGCAGTCGACGCAGACGAGGGGTCAAATGGGGAGATCACATATGAAATCCTTGTTGGGGCTCAGGGAGACTTCATCATCAATAAAACAACAGGACTTATCACCATCGCTCCGGGGGTGGAAATGATAGTCGGGCGGACTTACGCACTCACCGTCCAAGCAGCGGATAATGCTCCTCCTGCAGAGAGAAGGTAATTTATATTAGAACCAATGCAGTCTTTTCATCGGGCCTTTTAACCCTGTAATTAAATTGAAGAACCGCGGCAAGTATTCTTTTATCCTATAAACATCTAAATTAGATCAGAAAAACAGAGAGACCAGAGTCTCAGGAATAGCATGCATAGACTGATTTGGTTAAATTGTGGGAAAAGGACAATATCAGAGGCATATTTCAAATTTATTATGGAAAAGTAAGGCTGCAGACAGAGAGAGAAAGGCTCTTGTCTTCAAAGAAATTAACATGTGTCAGTGGCATGTAATGTTTCAGGGTTTCAAAGTAACTTCTGAGTATCTGGGTAATAATTAGTTATGTAAAATAATATATATATTTAAATATGTATATACACACAAAGACACGCACACAGACACACACACACACACACACACACACAGAGTGAGCTAAAAGATTTCCTGCTATTACAATTGCATCTTTCTAGTCTCCCACCTGAGAAATCCCTTTTGTTAATTTATTATTTATTTCCAGATTTTCAGTATCATTCCAAGAAAATATGAATAAATATTAATATGCTCCTGCATTTTGCTGGGTTTTTTTCCCATTCACAATGAATGTATCCTGGGATCCTCTCTATGTAAATACTAGATAAATCCTTCAAATTATTTTTTTCACAGTTATGTAATATTCCTTAATAAGTATAAAACTATGGAAGAAGTCTATTATTGATAAACTTGTATTCCTTAATAAGTATAAAACTGTGGAAGAAGTCTATTATTGATAGATTTTTCAATTTATCCTCTTTTACTGACAATGGAGAAATATTTAACACTGAACATGCATCAGTTTGAATGTGTGCAAGTGTATCAGTTTTTTATATTGGTATGTTAAGCCCAGATTACAATTATTCTGCATTTTCTACTAGTGTTTATGTGAATTCATATTGTATATTTAAATCCTTATTATATTTGGGGTGTATCCTAGTACACAGTAGGAGGGATTAATGAAGTCATAGTTTTTTCCAGTCAAATACTCTGTGGTACCCACAAAATACATTGTGATATTCATCCAAAGATGAATAACATTGGATAGCTCATCTTTTCCTCACAAATTTGAGATGTTGCATTTATTATATCATATATTTTCTTATGTATTTTGATTTTGATCTAAATGTTCTATTCAATTCTATTATTTATATTTTATGAGCTATTACCACACAATTTTAATGATTAAGGTTATATAGTATGCTCTGTCCTCTGGTGCTACTAACTTACCTCAATGTTGTTTTCCCTCCAAAATGTTCCTTCTCCTTCTGTTAAGTTTTCTCTTTGACTTTAAATAAGCTAGTTCAGTGTTTTTGTTGTTTTTGTTAACTGTGTTTTTATTAGGAGCACAGGAGATTTATAAATTACTTAGAAATATATTATATGTGTTTGATGTTGAATCTTTCTATCCAAGAACATTTTGCATTTGCATTTTTGCATTTGTCCATGTATTTTTTTGTGTTTTTAGCAGGCTTTTTCTCTTTTTATGTAAGTTCTGTACATTTCTTGCTTGATCTGTTTCTACATCTTTTGTTTTAATTGCAAATAGGCTTTTTTCACCCCTAGCCAAGGTCTAACTCTGTCTCTCAGGCTAGAGTATAGTGGCATAATCCCAGCTAACTGAAGCCTCAAACTCTGGGCTCATGCAATCCGCCCACCTCAGCCTCCCTAGTAGTGGGGACTACAGGTTCAGGCCACCAGTCCTAGCTAATTAAAAACAAATTTGTAGAATCAGAATTTTGCTATGTTGCCCAGGCTCGTCTCAAGCTCTTGGCCTCTACTGATCCTCCCACTTCGGCCTCCCAAAGTGCTGGGATTACTGGCATCAGCCACAATGCCTGGCCTCCATTTTCTTTCTTTACTTTCATTTCCTAGTATACTTTCAATAAAAATGCTTATTTCATTTGTGACTTGAATGAGACTGCCTTAGTGTTACCCCATTAGTTTGGTCTATGATTTTAAAAACTATTAATAATACATTAAGAAAATACTCATCTATTTCTATTTTATTGACTTTTTAAAATAGTAATGGTGCTTTTCTCAGATAAAATAAATAACTATCATATATGAGGACAGTAATGACTTTTCTTCTTGAGTTGATGATATAGTGACTGATCTTACTGTAGCTCCTGTTTTGCATCCATGGTTTAGATGGATCTATTTTGCATCCATGGTATAGATTATATTAGGACATATTTTTTTTTCTCTTGAAATAAGCTGATATTATATGCTTGCTGATATTTTATTTAATAAAATTAGTCTGTACTTTTCTTTTTGAGAAATCCTATCAAGATTAGGTATAGTTGTCATAATACTTCATGAAAGAAACAAAAACACAAGAAATCCCCCAAAATAGTTAATAAGTATAATATCAAACATGAATGTATTATAAACATGTATAAAACAAATAAATGAGTCTGAATTTGGTTCTCTGGAAAGACACAACAAAAATAAAGACATAATTAATTGGATAAAATACTATCTAAGCTAATCAAGAAAAAAGAACGAGTAAAACTACACAATAAAATCTAATGAGGAAACTACATAGAAATAGAAAAAAAGTAAGATTCATAGGAGACAACTTTGCTTAAAGGTATGCAAAATTTGAAAACAGAAATGGATGATTCTTTTAAAAGATACAATTTACCAACAGTTCAAAAACAACAACAAAAAAGGAAATCTCAAGAATCAGCTAACTCAATATTACACCAGGTCCAGCAAGCTTGACAGAAGGACTGTAACTAAACTTTGCAGGGTGTGTGATCATCATTAATCACAGAGATATGGTTGGTGGAGTATTAGATTCTCATTTATATTTTTAAACTAGATTTCCTCCTCCTTAATAGTTTGTTTTCCTTTGAATCTCATGTCAAAAAATAATTATAATGCCCATTACCCCTCCTTGCTGTCATCGACAGATGATAGGTCTCTTCCCAATAACTTTTCTTCTTTCTACCCTCATATCCTATTGCCATCTACATAGTGGAAAGTCACACTTATTTCCTACCTGCCTGACATTCACTTCAACAGTACTCCTGTCAAACTTCACATTGACTTTATATCCAATAAGATAAGGCATCTCCCATCTTGCAGTCACTCTGACCAAACTTAAACTTAAACTCTACCAACTGAGCCTCATTGTCAAGATGAAGTTTCTATCATGCTGTTTTGGTTACTGTAGCCTTGTAGTATAGTTTGAAGTCAGGTAGCATGACGCCTCCGGCTTTGTCCTTTTGACTTAGGATTGTCTTGGCAATACGGGCTCTTTTTTGGTTCCATATGAACTTTAAAGCAGTTTTTTCCAATTCGGTGAAGAAACTCATTGGTAGCTTGATGGGGATGGCATTGAATCTATAAATTACCTTGGGCAGTATGGCCATTTTCACAATATTGATTCTGCCTATCCATGAGCATGGTATGTTCTTCCATTTGTTTGTGTCCTCTTTGATTTCACTGAGCAGTGGCTAGCCATAAGTAGAAAGCTGAAACTGGATCCTTTCCTTACTCCTTATACGAAGATTAATTCAAGATGGATTAGAGACTTAAATGTTAGACCTAATACCATAAAAACCCTAGAAGAAAATCTAGGTAGTACCATTCAGGACATAGGCACGGGCAAGGACTTCATGTCTAAAACACCAAAAGCAACGGCAGCAAAAGCCAAAATTGACAAATGGGATCTCATTAAACTAAAGAGCTTCTGCACAGCAAAAGAAACTACCATCAGAGTGAACAGGCAACCTACAGAATGGGAGAAAATTTTTGCAATCTACTCATCTGACAAAGGGCTCATTTCCAGAATCTACAAAGAACTCAAACAAATATACAAGAAAAAAACAAACAACCCCATCCAAAAGTGGGGAAAGGATATGAACAGACATTTCTCAAAAGAAGACATTCATACAGCCAACAGACACATGAAAAAATGCTCATCAGAGAAATGCCATCAGAGAAATGCTGGCCATCAGAGAAATGCAAATCAAAACCACAATGAGATACCATCTCACACCAGTTAGAATGGCAATCATTAAAAAATCAGGAAACAACAGGTGTTGGAGAGGATGTGGAGAAATAGGAACACTTTTACACTGTTGGTGGGATTGTAAACTAGTTCAACCATTATGGAAAACAGTATGGCGATTCCTCAAGGACCTAGAACTAGATGTACCATATGACCCAGCCATCCCACTACTGGGTATATACCCAAAGGATTATAAATTATGCTACTACAAAGACACATGCACACGTATGTTTATTGCGGCACTATTCACAATAGCAAAGACTTGGAATCAACCCAAATGTCCATCAGTGACAGACTGGATTAAGAAAATGTGGCACATATACACCATGGAATACTATGCAGCCATAAAAAAGGATGAGTTTGCGTCCTTTGTAGAGACATGGATGCAGCTGGAAACCATCATTCTTAGCAAATTATCACAAGAAGAGAAAACCAAACACCGCATGTTCTCACTCATAGGTGGGAACTGAACAATGAGCTCACTTGGACTCGGGAAGGGGAACATCACACACTGGGGCCTATCATGGGGAGGGGGGAGGGGGGAGGGATTGCATTGGGGAGTTATACCTGATATAAATGATGAATTGATGGGTGCTGACGAGTTGATGGGTGCAGCACACCAACATGGCACATGTATACATATGTAACCTGCACGTTATGCACATGTACCCTAGAACTTAAAGTATAATAAAAAAAAAAAAAAAGAAGTTTCTATCAACAGGTATAGCCCATGAATCCCACCTCTGTAGCCTTAACTCCTAGTACCGCTTCGCTTATACCCTTCTCTTTAGTTCCACAAAACATACATTTATTTTCTTCAATGCTCTGTAAATTGACATGTGAGTTTTCTTCTGTCTGTTAATGTTCTGTGGTATTTATATGTAAATACATCTTGGATCTGAAATCTCTGCCCCTGTAACTTCTCTTGAAAAGTTTTTTCCTTCCTCCTATGTTGGTTTTCAGTTTGAAGTTTTTGCTCCTGTAGATTTCTATATGTACTTCCCAAATAAGAGAATAGAATCTGTGAACATTGAACTGTAAATATAGCTTTTCTAGCACAATATTGGTGGAAGACAAAGGAAAACAAAAGCAATAATTTCTCTGTCTGATATCTACCAGAAAAAGCAATATAAATATCTGTAATCTTCAT
Source organism: Piliocolobus tephrosceles (assembly GCF_002776525.5). Classification (NCBI taxonomy): domain Eukaryota; kingdom Metazoa; phylum Chordata; class Mammalia; order Primates; family Cercopithecidae; genus Piliocolobus; species Piliocolobus tephrosceles. The sequence goes on along the minus strand of NC_045442.1, from coordinate 50,071,951 downwards.
CTTAGAAACAAGCTAGAAATGCAGAATTACAAATAGACTCCTCATAGCACATATTGACATATTTAATAGAAAATAATAAGATAATACAATCATCTATAAGCCAGGAACATTATCTCATTACTACTAATTACTATTATCATATCAAAAAGTTGTCTATTTTATTTTTTTAATTATACCATTTCCAAACTTAAAGTATCTTAAGTCTATTTTTCCAAAGCTCTTCTTTATTCATATTTTATGTTATTCTTACCACAAATGTTATAGATGAAGTGTTTTTTTTTTTTTTTTTTTTTTTTTTTTTTTTTGAGACGGAGTCTCGCTCTGTCGCCCGGACTGGAGTGCAGTGGCCGAATCTCAGCTCACTGCAAGCTCCGCCTCCCAGGTTCACGCCATTCTCCTGCCTCAGTCTCCTAAGTAGCTGGGACTACAGGCGCCCACCACCTCGCCCGGCTAGTTTTTTGTATTTTTTAGTAGAGACGGGGTTTCACTGTTTTAGCCAGGATGGTCTGGATCTCCTGACCTCGTGATCCACCCGTTTCGGCCTCCCAAAGTGTTGGGATTACAGGCTTAAGCCACCGCGCCCGGCCATAGATGAAGTTTTATTCATGGCATTAATAATTTAAAATTGTGATTTCATAGTCTGAACCTCAGACCTGAAATTATTTATGACTTCTTGTAAGGTAACACCCTTTATTACAAAAAAAAAGTGTTTTATATTCACACATAGATAAGTAAAAATTCTCCAATTTATTTTACACATTTGTTCTTCTAGGATGTAGGGAAAAATGGAAAGCAGATTTTGAATTCAGAAGCCTTGTATTTATCTGCCATCATTAATTAATTTTATAATCTTGATTCAGTGAGCTAAATTTTTCCATTTTAAAATTCTCTTTTGTAAAATAAGAATCAAATTAGATTGTTTCAAGGATCTTTTTCGATTATAAGAGTGTTACCAAAACACCAAGTTTTCAGTCTAGGTCGTGCTGCTCACCACACAGAAAGCCAATCACTGACAGAGCAGTTATTGCCAAGGAAGAAGGCTTGGGTGCTGCAGCTGAGGCGACGGGAGATCAGTCTGAAATCCATTTTACCGATCAACTAAAATTATGGGTATATATAGCAGGGAAAAAAAGTAACAATGTGTAAAAATATAGGAACTAGGAACTAGGGAGGGGCAAGAAAGCAGTCATGATGGATGAGGGGTCTAGCATCTCATTGTCTGGATATGGTGATCTGGTGTGTTTCATTTCTTTAATACTTTTTTGAGAGGCTGCAAGTGGTTTCCTGAGGAAGGAACTCACATAAAACATGTAAGTTTCAAGCTTTAAGACCAGAGGATGAATTTCTATGTTTATCAAAAAAAGTGATTCTATGTTTATCAAAAAAAGTGATCTATGGGACTATTTGTTTGGTTTCAGTCCCCCCTTTCTAATTATCAATTCCTCAATCATGGGGAATTTGGTTGGCAATCTTTCTGGCTGCTTAATGCTGAGGAGGGGCATCATGGGCAGCGTTATACTATAGGTGATTTCATGGTCACCCAGAAATCAAAGGCTAATCTAATAGTGTCATTTTCTTCTGAAGCTCAGTATTTCTTTCCTCAGCCCCCAACTTCCAACAAAGGCAAGTCATAGCAGGACAAATCTACTTTCAAAATAAGCTTCAGGCCCATATGCTTAGCCTGATTAACCACCCAAAGTGCCACAAGAATCATTTTTTATATAGGTCCTACATTGGCTTGGCTGGAACCTTTCACAAGGCCATTTCAGTCAAAGCCCTGAGAAAATAACCACTTCCTCCAATTGTGTCCCCATTGTATAAGAAAACATGTTGTTATTAAATGTATGCAAACAAACACATCACCATCAATTAAGAATATTATTCTGGAGAAATTAGGCAGAGAAAAAATATGCCTCAAATTCTGTTTACAAAAGTATTCTCTACTTAATAAACTCAAAGCATAACTTTATAGGTTATAAATAGCTCTAAAAAGTTATCCAGACTCTGAAGAATAAAACAAAAAATCAGCAATATTTCAAAGATAAAAGCCACAAAAATTATTTCAGTCCTTCATTAGTTTAGTCCATGCAATCAGTTCTTGCCCTGCTTAATACTGGGTTAACAATCTTTATGAACACATCAGCCTTTAAATTACTACCCTGGAATTTTCCTCTCTAACCCAATGGCACAATCTCCAAAGTTATCAGTAACCTGCATTCAAAAGTTCTTTTCACAAACTCCACCAAAGAAGCAAGCCCTGGACTGTAGCTGATTATAAGTCACTTTTTGAGAAGGATCAAAGCAAAATAATAATTGTAGATGACAAAAGCCTTAAGACAGCCATAAAGACACAGCAGATAAAGAAATTTGGTTATTTCTGTGACATACAACAATTTAACATAATAATCATAATTATTGCTGACAACACGTATTGACATATCAGAATTTTAGGAATCTCATAAAATCCTCAATTAATAACCCAACCCTGTAAATATCAAACAAAGGAAGCTTAACATCACCTCAGATTTGACAGTGTCTCCTTTATAACTCTAACATAACAACTAAGCCTAATAAGCCTTATATGTCTCTCTTGAACGTCAGTGAAACTAATACCCAAAAAGGTTAGTATGAGATCAAAAAGACTGAATTTAGAACTTGAAATTTTGCTATTGGAAATTCTGTCAAATATAAAAGGTTTAAGACACTTGATAACATAAAATATGATCACAGGTCACTATAAAATATTCACTTATTTAGCCAAAATAATAAAACAAAAACATTTACCTTTTGATAGAGAGGTGACTGTTTCTTAAGCAATAAGACCTAAAAGTTAAGACAGCATGAGGCCAACTAATTCTATCTCTCACCTCTCCATTTTTTTCCCTGCAGTTTCCTCAAGAAGTGAACAAAAATACCTTACATGAAATTTTTGTTCAAATGAGAAAACCAAATTTTATCTTTGTATGGTATATTATTAATGTTAAATCTAATTTTAATAAAATCTTATATACAAATCTATCTAATTTTAATCAGTCTGACTATAAGATTTTCACAAACTTCTTATAGCCTTTTATGATTACCCATTAAAGAGTAGATCAACGCTCCAAGAAAACCCTGTTATTCTGACACATAGGCCCAGACACTGGCCTTGCATGATTGTGCTTTTGATATTAATGTTTAATTTACAGAAACTCTGAACTAAGTTTATCCCTCAAAATTGCCCCTTACCATCTCACACACCCACAGCTTCCACAATAGTTCCTGGTTCTACAGGGATTGAATAGTTTTAATTTCTGGCCCTGTGTCTCGTGAAAGCAGTTCATTTTGATTGTCACCTTCTCCTGTGTCTGAAGATGAGACTTTGACTGGTATCAGTGCTCAAAATTTAACAGAAGTCAGTGCTTTCTTCAGACCCAGGATTCAAAGACCTGTAAGTTAACAGCACAAGGATTAGTTAATAGGATATTTATACTACAGAAAGCCTATTATTCAAATATGTCACAAATTAAAACACAGTGGTTTGGAGTTTAACAGATACTACTTACAGCACTTCTAACCACTGTGTTAAAGTAGTTTGGTTACTCATTCCATATTTCTAATTGTTAGCATTTCAGTGACAGAACTGTGACCAAAAGCATCAAAGTTTTGATATGTCCTTTGCCAAACTTTTCAAAGTAAGGCAACTAATGTTGTTTTTTT
>NC_045442.1:50013421-50068242 GCF_002776525.5 Piliocolobus tephrosceles | reverse complement strand
ATATGATTCCATTTCATATATAAAACATAATCTGTATAACCATCTACTATCGATGGACATTTGGGTTGTTTCCAGATTTTGACTATATAATGCTTTTCTGACCATCTTTGTATGTGTCTTGAAATAAAAATTTTATTTAACTTTAAACACAAAAATGTTATAAATCACATATGAATAGCAACATAAATTTTCAAAGGGTAAGCCAATACACAGATAAAGAAATAAGCCATCACTAACACCCAAGAATTCCCTGGTATGCATGGTAATTGTTGTAATGACTACTGAAGACTGCGCATGAAAAAACTTATAGAGGCTTGGGATGAAGTTATATTACTAAAAAGAATATTTGCTTTGCTTCTGTTAAAATAGGGGCAGATCACCTTAATCCAATCAGAGTTTCAATACTGGGTTTACATTTGTGTGAGGTCTGGTCTTTTTCCCAAGCACCATAACTCGCATGGTATAGAACTTCCGTGACTCCAACAGAAAGCATTGGGTATTTGCCAAGATCTGTCCTCTTTAGTAGCTAAAAAAAAAAAAAAAAAAAAAAAAATCACTTGACCCCTTAGCCCCATGACTGCTGCAAAACCTCTTCAGCTTCACTCAAGTCACTTCTTAATGCTCAGCATTTTAGCCTCTCACTACAAATCACTTACTAATTCATGGAAATTGCATTTGTTTTAAACAAAAGGTGGATAATTCTCTCATGACAGTATCACCCTGCTTTTTCCTCCTTCTTTTTATTTATAGTTACTAAATATTTAATGCCATAGCATACCAGGTTTCTTACTTTCCAGGTTAATATTCTTTCTCTCTGTACCTTTGCTCTCAGCCTTCTGTGATCAGCCCCACACTGTGACAGAGTTAGGTAGAGGTTCTGTGCTGTACTCAGGCTTTGATTAGAGAGAGCAGTTTCCAGCTTGAGTCACGCATGATGATAGTCATTGATTGTGCAGAAGTCATTGACCTACATAATGTTGACTGGAGCAGGCCAGGGATTTAACTTTTAACTAGGTAGCACACACTATTGGTAGGTTTACCTGCATATCGTTTCCATAACCTGTATGCTTGTAAGATAATCATTTCATGCCTAGTATATGGTACTCAAACTCTTGGTTTAAATGTACACCTAGAGAATTATTAAGGTAGCATTTTCTGATAGCACGAGCTTTCCAGCAAATGCCCATTTGATGTTCCATGCTATTTTATAAAGTACTGGTTTTATTTTTAAACAGTAAAAAAATACAAGCAGCAAAAACTACAGAAATGGCACATTTCAGAGATAAAGCAGTGTATGTGTGTATAAACAAAAGCTTGCCACCCATAAAATGTGAACAAGATAAAGGTAAAACCGTTTTCTGAAAGTAAGCCTCCAGGAAGTACTTGACATTTCCAAAAAGATGTTTGCCCTTTAATATCATCATTTGCTTTTCCCATCTGTTTTTTGGAGGTTGGAAGCTTCTTTGCAAGCTTCTTTTAGTTTTTTAGTTTTATTTATTTATTTTTTATTTTTTGGAAAGCTAAGGATTAGAAAGAAAAATGAGATGCTTTTCAGATAGACAAATGCCAGGATGACTACTTAAATTAATTCTAAGTAAAAATAGCTCTTCTCACATTTAATGCTTGTTTTTCTTTAAGACTTCAACTGCCACAGTAAACGTGGTGGTGACAGATGTCAATGACAATGCTCCAGTGTTTGATCCTTATCTGCCAAGAAATTTATCTGTGGTGGAGGAAGAAGCCAATGCCTTTGTGGGTCAAGTAAAAGTAAGTGGAATATTTATATAGATCTTATATGTATTTTTTCAAAGAGCGTAAGTTTATTACATTTTAATTCTGAAAAGAAACTCAGCTAATGTAATCTATTAAATGACTATGCTGGATATTCTTCAATACTTTAAAAAATGAATAATATTCTATATATTTTAATTAACTTTCAAGGATGCAGATTTACATTTTATAATTATTGTGTAATTTAAACATTGATTAATGTGATAGTATGCTAATTTAATACATATTTTCAGTTTCTGAATCAAAACATTTTACAGAAACATGTAATTAGGTATACTACTGGGTATGGATGTGGACATTTAGACCTCAAAAAATACATATATTTAGATTTTAACTCATTTCATTATGTAAATATTATCTTTAGAGTCTACCATGTGTGTCTAATATTTTGCACAAACCCCTTTTCCAGCACTCAGAAGGTTTACTCTTTGCGTATTCTTCTAAGTGCTTCTGGGACCTACCTGGACATATTAGCCAGTTTCTGTGGTTCATTTGATGAATAATTCCTTTATTGTTAAAGCAGAGACAGTACTTCCTCATTTCAGCCATTCTTGGTCTTAAACATAGTAATTGGTCTAGAAGTCACAGAGAAGAAAAATTTTGAGGAAGATGTGCACAATTTGAAGCATCAGCCTCAGATGAGGTGTTTATGTGGTCTCCAGGGAAGGAAAGAATCTTGCTTTAGTGAGGTGTGAGCCACCCAGATGTTCCAAACTCAGAGTTCAGGGTCCTACTCCTTCCCTCTGAAGTTTCTGCCTTTTCCGCAGAAGGCTTGCTGGTGCTTTGAAGTGAGCCTTCTCTACTGTTCTACTATTCTTGTAACCAGGCACAAGGTCTGCTTTTTAGTTTAATCTCCTTTAAACTGCAAAAGGAGAGGGTTGCTTTAAATGATGTTATAGAGATCTTGTGACGTTCACATCACGTCCTGAGATTTTCACTGACCAGTGTAAGCTTTTTTGAAAGTCATTTTTTTTCCCCTTCAAATCATTGACAATACTTACAACTACCAACTCCACGGTCATTATCATTATCATTGTCACTATCTCAGTCAAATTCTGGAAATACTGCATAAGGCATACATAATCTTATATGTTTATGCCATCCCAATTCACATAGGGAATAATCTTGGTCATTGGGATGTTATAAAATGCCAACTAGTCTTGATGCCAACTGGCCAACAAGCGATTCAACTCCAGCATCCCATCTGAAGGCTCTGCTCCCCACACCATAGTACCTCTGGTGTCCAGTGTCTTACTGTGGATTCTTCAACAGAAAATCTGGACACAAAATATTCATGTATAAATATTTTTTGAGAAGTACAGTTAACAGTGATAAGGAAGTGAGAAAGTGAGGCAAAGAAGAGAAGGCAACCAGTAGCAAGTTTGCTATTAAACCGGCTATCACGAGGAGAACTGAAATTTCGCTCCAAGGGCAAACTCTACAAAAAGATGCAAACTCATGCATCAAAGTTATCTCTCCTGATAATTGTAATTGTCCAGTTCCTGAGAAGTTATGGAACTAGAAAACATATACACTAAATCCTGAGAGTAATTAGCTGCAGTGTTGGGCAATGGGCTGCCAAGTTTTTGGATTTTCTTGCCTCCAGCAGAAGCAGGTAGTCAAATTCCCTCTGCAAAATCTGATAGAAGGGCACTGAGTCAGGCTGTAGATACTGATGGCAGCAGTGGCCCATCTGGAGCAGCCACTGCGAAGACACCAGCTACAACAGAGGAGGTATGACCAGGGCTACATGCTCTAGGGAGCCCGTGGGAGCAAGGAACAGGCAGAAACCTAACCCCCTTCCAAGTTGGAAGGGTGGGAGCCCTGCCATCCTGGGCGTAGCTCCAGCTGCCCAGCTGTGGCTGCAGACCTAGGCATCTCTGTGCTCTCGGGGACCCAGGAAGCTCCCCTACCCCCACAGAGTCGGAAGTACCTGTTCCCCCTGCCTGTTCTCTTCCAGCTCCTGGCAACCCTTCCAATTTTGAAGCAAAGTTGAGGCCGAGTCCAGTTGCTGTCATAACCAGGCTGGGTGTGTGCATGCTGGGGTTGGTGCTGACATGCCAGTCCCCAGCCACCTCAGCCTTCTGTGGACTTTGGGCACCAACGAGCATGGAAGGGAGGCCAAGAGGGGACAGAGGGCTGCTCACTGTGGGCCTGCAGGCACTCCTCCTCACAAACAGCCTGGGCGCCATGAACAACATGATTGATGGCAGCAGCAGACAGACAGGCTCCTGGGTGGAAAGCAGGAGGTCCCTGGTGAAGCCCCACCTTCAAACCAGGGATAGCCTGAAGCCTGGGGACCAGGCTATCAGTTCCGGTGGAGTCCATGGCCCGGAGTGAAAACGTACGGTGCTTTTTCCGGGCCTATCCATGGCCACCCGTGGACCAATCAGCATGTACTTCCTCCTTTCTGAGCCCATAGAAACCCTGGAGCCAGCCAGACACACAGACATCAAGACTACCAGCTGCAGAAGGGAGCTCCCGTCTTCCTGTCTCCTGGGACCACCTTCTGCAGAAAGGAACTACCGGTTCCAAGTCTTCTCTCTGCTGAGAGCTGCACACTCATGGGGGCAACCTGCCTATGAATAGAAGCTACACACTTCGGTCTCCCGAGAGCCGTCTGTCATTCAGTAAAGCTCCTTTACACGTTGTTAGCTCTCCAGCTGTCCGCGTACCTCATTCTTCCTGGAAGTGGGCCAAAAACCCTGGACTCACCAAATGGCACGAATGAAAGAGCTGTAACACAAACAGGGCTAAAACACTGCAGCCACCCTACTCACCATGTTGCGGACAACATAAAGGAGAGAAGACTGACGGCTCTTCAGGGAGCCCCTCATCCATACGCGGGTGCTCACAGCCGAAGCCGCTTGCCGTGTATTTGATTCAATCAAAGGCTTGCCGGGAGAGGGCGCCCGGAGTACCAGTCCCGCCACAGCAGTGAGCCTGCCTGGCTATGCACAGTGACAAGACCCCGCACTTGCTCACTCATGCACCCCTCGCTGCTCTGAGCCTGGCTTGCCCTGGGAAAGTGTGGGATTTCAGCCAGTAGCCTGAGCCAAGCACAGCCTGCCAGGTCAAGTGGGTGATACAAACACAGCTAGTCTGAGCAAAACTCGGGCAAAGGCGCCACCAGCCACAGAGGCTTCTGGCTGGAAAAGCAACACCCTTAGGATCCAGAGACAATAACGGGAGATGGAAGTTGGCCAAAGCATACCAAATGCTCTGAGGGACATGCATAGGGCACTGACAATTTTTGCTACACCAAGAAAACAAGGTAATAAGGTCTATAACAGGGGCATGTGCAAAAAATATCAGAAAAGAAGAAATGCTGAAGTTAACTCATGAAGGAAGAATACAGGTAAGAGGGAAGTTGAGAGGAGTTGGAATCTGTTAGGGAAAGTTAGTTGTATAAGTAAAGGCAGAGAGAAATGAGAGTGTGTTATAGAATAGTTACAATAAATAAGACATACCATGTCATAAACACTTTTCTATACCATGTTGTAGAAGGTGACGGAGGAACCACTAAAGCGTCTGAGATTCGGCAACATCAGATTTGTATTTTATAAAAATTATTCCTGATAGGCCAGACACGGTGGCTCACGCCTGTAATCCCAGCACTCTGGGAGGCCGAGGCAGGCAGATCATGAGGTCAGGAGATTGCGACCACCCTGGCTAACACAGTGAAACCCCATCTGTACTAAAAATACAAAAAAAAAAAAATTAGCCGGGCGTGGTGGTGGGCGCCTGTAGTCCCAGCTACTCAGGAGGCCGAGACAGGAGAATAGCCTGAACCCGGGAGCCGGAGCTTGCTGTAAGCCAAGACAGCACCACTGCACTCCAGCCTGGGCGACAGTGCCAGACTCCATCTTAAAAATAAATAAATAAATAAATAAAATAAAATAAAAATAAATAAATATACTCCTGATATATTGAAATGGGAGATTCTAAATCCAGAAGGCAGAACTAGAAGGCAATTGTAATAACCCAGGCATAATGAGGCTTGAACTAATGTAATAGTCTTAATTAATGCTTATTATATGTTACAGTTGTCAGTTTAAAATGCCACATTGCTGAAAACTGAAAAACTTCATTTAGTCATATATATATTAACTATTCAGTTAAAAACAGGCATTGAAATTATTTACAAAAATGATCTTTCCCATTTTCTTTATTTAGCTTGGAGAGATAAAGCCCATATGGAATATATAAGTAAAAACACACAAGTGGACATCAATGTGATGATTAACTTTTAGTTACATTTCTTTTCCTTTCTTTCTTTTTTTTTTTTTTTTCCACTTTTCCTAGTGATTCTTTGTTCTTGAAGGAATTATTGTGTTAACCTTTTTGTTGTCTCCTGGTTCTTAAATTTGATAAGAAATGGCCTCTATAATTTACTTCAGTTTTTAAAATTGAAATATGGACCTTAGCCTGGTCTTTAGGCAATAACTTGTTTTCATAAAAACTGAAATGATATTGAAAGTAAAAAAGAAGAGGAAAACATCCAAGGCAGGCTGCATCCAACTGATTCTGCACAGTGTAATGTTTATAGGATGGAATTTTGATGCTTATAATGGTCCTCTGTTGCTACCTAATGATAATTATATATTAATTTCACTAAATGACTCATGTTCTGCTTGTAAAATTTAATTTTAATTGTCATCAAAACCTATTAAGACTCACTTAAAACCAAGATACATATTGTTAATTACTATACTGAATTTGATTTACCAAATTTGTGTTTATATTCTATTAATATTTTAATATGAATAATCCAACATTTGAATTAAAATACTGAAGGGAGTTTTCATTTACTTTTTTTGTTTGTTTCTTGAGACAGAATCTCGCTCTTGTCGCCCAGGCTAAAGTGCAGTGGAGCGAACTTGGCTCACTGCAACCTGTGCCACCCACGTTCAAACTTCTCCTGCCTCGGCCCCCTGAGTAGCTGGGATTACAGGCACCCTCCACCATGCCCAGCAAATTTGTGTACTTTTAGTAGAGATGGGGCTATGCCATGTTGGCCAGGCTGATCTTGAACTTCTGACCTCAGGTGATCTGCCTGCCTTGGCCTCCCAAAGTGCTGGGATTACAGGCATGAGCCACCACAACCGGCCTCATTTACTTTTTAAAGGTAGTGTTGTAGTAACAAATAATAACTAAGGAATACTTTTGAAGCAAATTTATGGATTACACATAGCAAAAAGTTTTATCCAGCATATTAAAAAATAACCTACCCAGCAACAGTTTTTAATGTATATCTTTCTATTCACAAGGTATCATAATATACCTTGTGCGTTTAGAATTGAAAACTATGACAACATGTATGAAAAGATGTACTCAAAATAAAACCTAGTAAATACAGTAAGTATATACTCTATGTCAAGTGTCAAATGGGTGATATAAATTCTTTATCGCAAGGAAAAAGAGACATTATAATAGACTGAGATGGCCAGGTCAGGGTTCATGAGAAAAGCAGATTATTCCTGGTTCTTTTCAACTTATTATATAATTGTATATATAACAGACAACTGTAATATATAATTATCATTAAAAAAAGGAAATAAAAATATGAGCCAAAAAATGTAATACAAAATATAATCCAGCTGAAGAAGCAATTTGAGGACTCTAAGTCAATATTCTGACAATAATGGAAGTGCTGTTCAAAGGAGTTCTGGAAAAATTATTAAAAATATGTTGAGTTCAGATGGGGCCTAATGAAATAGTGAATGATATGAAGGCGTAGTCAGTGTAACATTTTGTTTAGTATTCCCCAGAGTATTTCACAGGAGACAGAATCTAGAGGATCTGTATGCCTATCTTGACTGTGGACCACAAGCATGCAAATAATTGATCTTTAGAATGGATCTTAGATATGAGAGGCCTCTTACTAGAGGCCTCATACTCAACTGCAGAACTCTCAGATGATCCCAAGTCTTTGGGGGAGCAGATGCCAGTAGAAGTCCCAAAATGCAGTCACATTCTGATCAAACCTGCAGGCCTGGTCGTGGACCCCACAAGTCTCAAAGGAGCAGGCATTTGCCACTTGGGAATATACAACCGCAGAGCATGATATAACTTCTGTGAAGGTCCATTCAGGCTTTAGATAGATTGACTCTAAGTCAGTCTCCTAATTCTGTGTCCAGCTTTCCAGTCACTTACCTTTAAAAGCCTGTTTTATACTGCAGTATGACTTCTAGACTCACCACACAGGGACTCCAGACTTCTCATCTTACCTAGCAACCCTCACCTCTTATGCTTCTTACATATTTTAATGAGAAGACAACTCCCTGGTCACTTGGTTCATCCTGTCACTAGATCACGTGACTCCATGAATCCAGACCCAGCATCCCAACAAGATAGAGAACTTAATGAAGAGCTTAAAATATAGACCATGGAATAAAACTACCTGAGTTCAAATTTGACTTGCCGAAATAACTAATGCAATCTTGGATAACTAATGTAGCTTTTCTGGGACTGGACTTCACTATCTGCAAAATGGAGATGATAATAGAATTCATCTCAAGTAGTGATTTGAAGGATTAATACATACATGTAATATATGTACAGGTTTAAAATAAGGAATGGAGCTAATATGCACTTCATTTGCATTATTATAATTATGTTAAATACTAAATAATTTATAAAGTATGACTAACTATGATATTATAGAAAGTAATGTTTTTTACAATACTATGAACTAAATGCAGACAATTGTTTATGATTTTTCGAAATACGGTAGTTGCACTCTTGCATTTCCCTAATATTACCATATTTAGAGAACATTTTAATGGAAGTACTGTTCTGAAGAAAGTATAAAATCTTAAATTGATAAATGATTCTCTTCTACTGCATCACTACAAACAATCATAGTCAGTCAGATTGTAAACAGCATTTATCCTTTTTAAGTGTATTAGCTGAAGCTTGGTCTTTGATAATAACAAATGTTCAAATCAACGCTTAGTATATGAACATATATATGTGTATAGTCACATTTGTAGGTTGTTTTAGAAATTTAAAGTAAATGAAAGAATATTTGTTATTATCAAAACAGAGCTCATGGTTGCAATCCTGATTTTTGTATTTTTCTTTATTCATCTTAAAATAAGTCCAGTTAGTGGGATATGTGGAGCTGACACTGAAAAAAGCATATTGGATAGACTGACAGCTATAATAAAAAATCAATAATAATGACTATCAATTTTTAAATTCTTACAATGTGTCATGAACTATTCTAAATGATTTCCATTGTACATATTTGAATTACTTTCAAATGTTTGATCTTAACCACTATACAGGATTCTCCAATAACCATGCTTCCTGTGACTTGCCCATACATATGTGAACTGAGAAAGTACAAACATGCATTAGCTGGCTATCAAAGTGTTTTTCCTGAAAAAGCAGCATCAGCGTCAGCATCATTACCAATGGGAACAGTTTCGAAATGCCAACTGCCATACTCTATACCACAGAGATTAAATCAGAAACGCTGATGTTGGGGCCAGAAATCTGTGTTTTAGCGAGCTCTGCCATTGATTCTGGTTTATACTAAACGTGGCATGCACAAACGCATGTGTATATTTAAGAAAGAGAGAAAGGAAAGGAGAGATAAAGAAATATTATGTGTTAGAGGAAAAATATAAAATTCTTGTATGTATTGTGTATTTACTTATTGTTATATAAGATAAATAGGGTAAAGCTGGGTCTGTTGTTGGGATTATGCATAATTATTATTGTTATTGTTATTGTGCATACTCCCAACAATAGACACAATTTAGCCTAAACTTGTTACTTTACATAGCAATAATAAATAAGTCAATTTCTTGTCAAATGTTCATGTTTAAAAGTGGTATAATCAAAATCATTTCTATTTGTAGCAAAATGAGTGGAAATGGAGGTTGTTATGTTAAGTAAAATAAGTCACGAATAGAAAGACAAATATCACATGTTCTCACTCATAGGCTGGAGCTGAAAAAGTTGTTCTCATGGAAATAGAGAGTAGACTGATAGACACCAGCAGCTGAGACGAGTGCTGGTGGTGGAGGATGGGGCTGATGAAGAAAGTTGTTACAAACATACTGTTAGAAGAAATAAGTTCTGGCCAGGCATGGTGGCTCATGCCTGTAATCCCAGCATTTTGGGAGGCCGAGGCGGGTGGATCATCTGAGGTTGGGAGTTCGAGACCAGCCAGACCAACATGGAGAAATCCCGTCTCTACTAAAAATAGAAAATTGGCCAGGCGTGGTGGCACATCCTTGTAATCCCAGCTACCCAGGAAGACTGAGGCAGGAGAATTGCTTGAACCCGGGAGGTGGAGGTTGCAGTGAGTCAAGATTGCACTGCTGCACTCCAGCCTGGGCAACAAGAGCAAAACTTGGTCTAAAAAATAAATAAATAAATATGTTTTAATGTTTGATAGCAGAGTAGGATGACTGATATGGTTTGGTTGTATCCCCACCCAAATCTCAAACTGTAGCTCCCATAATTCCCACATGTCGTGGAAAGGACCGGGTGGGAGGTGATTGAATCATCAGGGCAGGTCTTTCCCATGCTGTTCTTGTGATAGTGAGTAAGTCTCACAAGGTACGATGGTTTTATAAATGAGAGTTCCCCTGCATGCGCTCTCTTGACTACCACCATGTAAGCCAGGACTTTGCTGCTCATTTGCCTTCTGCCATGAAAGCAGGCCTCCTGAGGAATGTGAAACTGTGAGTCAATTAAACCTCTTTCCTTGATAAACTACCCAGTCTCGGTTATGTGTTTATTACCAGCATGAAAACATTCTAATACAATGAATTGGTACTAGTAGAGTGTGGTGCTGCTGGAAACAGACCCCAAAATGTGGAAGCAACCTTGGAACTGGGTAACAGGCCGGGGTTGGAACAGTTTGGAGGACTCAGAAGAAAATAGAAAAACGTGGGAACGTTTGGTACTTCCTAGAGACTTAGAGGGCTCTGAAGACAGGAAGATGAGGGAATATTTGGAACTTCATAGATAATTATTAAATGGTTTTGACCAAAATGCTGATAGTGATATGGACAATAAAGTCTAGGCTGAGGTAGTCTTAGATGGAGATGAGAAACTTGTTGGGAACTGGAGTTAAGGTCACTCTTGCTATGCAAAGAGATTGGTGGCATTTTGCCCCTGCCCTGGAAATCTGTGTAACTTTGAACTTGAAAGAGATGATTCAGGATGTCTAGCAGAAGAAACTTCTAAGTGGCAAAGTGTTCAAGAGAAAGCAGAACATAAAAGTTTGACAGATTTGCAGCCTGATGATGCAGTAGTAAAGAAAAACTCATTTTCTGAGGAGAAATTCAAACTAGCCATGGAAATTTGCATAAGTAATGAGGAGCCAAATGCTAATCACCAAGACAATGGGGAAAATGTCTCCAGGACATCTCAGAGACATCCATGGCAGCCCCTCCAATCACAGGCCCAGAGGCCTAGGAGGAAAAAGTGGCTTCCTGGGCTGGGTCCAGGACCCCTCTGCTGTGTGTATCCTCAGGACTTAGTGCCCTGTATCCCAGCCACTCTAGTCACAGCTAAAAGTGGTCAAGGTATAGCTCAGGCCGTGGCTTCAGAGGTTACAAGCCCCACGTCTTGGCAGCTTCCACGTGATGTTGATCCTGTGGGTGCAGAGAAGTCAATAACTGAAGTTTAGGAACCTCTGCCTAGATTTCAGAAGATGTATGGAAATGCCTGGATGTCCAGGCAGAGTTATGCTGCAGGGGCAGAGCCCTCATGGAGAACCTCTGCCAGGGTAGTTCAGAAAGGAAATGTAGGATGGGAGCCCCCACACAGAGTCCACACTTGGGCACTGCCTAGTGGATCTGTGAGAAGAGGGTCACTGTCCTCCAGTCCCCAGAATAGTAATCCACTGACAGCTTGCACTTTGGGCCTGGAAAGTCACAGATACTCAGCAGCAGCCCATGAGCCCGTGAAAACAGCCAGGAGTGGTAGCTTTACCCTGCAGAGCCACAGGGATGGAGCTGCTCAAGGCTGTGGAAGCAATTTCTCTAGCATCAGCATGACCTGGATATGACACATGGAGTCAAAGGAGATCATTTTGGAGCTTCGTGATTTGACTTCCCCATTGGATTTTGGACTTGCGTGAGGCCTGGACCCCTTTTATTTTGGCCAATTTCTCCCATTTGGAATGGGTATATTTACCCAATACCTGTATCCCCATTGTATCTAGGAAGTAACTAACTCACTTTTGATTTTGCAGACTCATAGGCAGAAGGAACTAGCTGTGTCTGAGATAAGACTTTGGAGTTGTATTGTTGAGTTAATGCTGAAATGAATTAAGATTTTGGGGACTTTCAGAGAGCATGATTGGTTTTGAAATGTGAGAACGTGGGATTTGGGAGGGGCTGGGGATGGTATGATATGGTTTGGCTGTGCCCTCATGGAAAATTTCAGTTGAATTATAATCCCCATGTGTCAAGGGATGG
Organism: Piliocolobus tephrosceles; assembly: GCF_002776525.5. NCBI lineage: Eukaryota > Metazoa > Chordata > Mammalia > Primates > Cercopithecidae > Piliocolobus > Piliocolobus tephrosceles. Next base: position 50,056,003 of record NC_045442.1, on the reverse strand, counting down.
GCCAGGTGAAGATAATTGAATCATGGGGGCAGTTTTCCCCACCCTGTTCTCATGGTAGTGAATAAGTCTTTTAAGATCAATGGCTTTAAAAATGAGAGTTCCCCTGCACAAGCTCTCTCCTGCCGGCCATCATGTAAGGTGTCACTTTGCTCCTCATTCACATTCTGCCATGATTGTGAGGCCTTCCCAGCCATGTGGAACTGTGAGTCAATTAAACCTCTTTCTTTTACAAATTATCCAGTCTCAGATATGCCTTTTTTAGCAACATTAGAACAGACTGATACAGTGACTGTAGTTAGCAGCAATGTATTGTATATTTTCTTTTTTTTTTTTTTTTTTTTTTGTGAGACGGAGTCTTGCTCTGTCGCCCAGGCTGGAGTGCAGTGGCCGGATCTCAGCTCACTGCAAGCTCCGCCTCCCAGGTTTACGCCATTCTCCTGCCTCAGCCTCCGGAGTAGCTGGGACTACAGGCGCCCGCCACCTCGCCCGGCTAGTTTTTTGTATTTTTAGTAGAGACGGGGTTTCACCGTGTTAGCCAGGATGGTCTCGATCTCCTGACCTTGTGATCCGCTCGTCTCGGCCTCCCAAAGTGCTGGGATTACAGGCTTGAGCCACCGCGCCCGGCCTGTATTGTATATTTTCAAGTGGCTTGAAGAGAGAACTTGGAATGTCCTTACACAGAAATGGTAAATATTCTAGGTGATGGACTCCCCAAATTCCCTGATTTAATTTTTATACATTCCAGCAAAATATCACATGTACCCCATAAATATGTACATATATTATATATCAGTTAAAAATGGCATAATCCCAACAATAGACTTGGATATGCCTCTCAGAATCGTATTTATTCCTGAAAGCAAATTGAAGGATTTCCTGGGAATAATTTATGCTAATGTGTAACAGTCAGACAGATTAATCTGGTCTCATTGTAAACTTGATGTCATCAGATGTAGGAGATCATGATGCATAGTTCAACGTGGTTTCTGTCATTTTCATTTGTTTTCTCAACTAGTGTTTTGTGAAATTCAATCATCAGTCTGGGTTAGAAATCGAGAAGATAAAGATCTATTTCAGTAAATTCTATCTAAGATACATGATCATGAGGAAAACTTCTTTGTACATATTTAACATAATTCAGCATGAAAGAAAAAGAGGTGGTCTTTTACTTAAGCACACTTGTCACACTATATGCTTTAGTGCATTTCTGTATGTGAGACATGGGTGAATGGAGGTTGAGGGGAGGGAAGTGGAGGTAAGAAGGCTTTCAGCTAATATCAGAGGTGTCTAGCCTTCGTGGGAGTATCCCATTGAGGAGTTTGCTAAGGCTAGAATTCTCAAGTTTAAGTACTAAATTATTTATCTCAGTTTTTCATAGCAACCCTGGGCATAAATGCTTGCATAAATGCATTACAGAAGGCACACTTGGCAATGCTCCTGCCTGTTAAGATTAAACAATGTTCTCAGCATTGTATAATATAGAGTAAGCTGATTCCCAGTAAACTTCCATGTAATACCTTGTAGAAATTTTTCTACTGAACTGACTTCTTTGAGGTCTAGGTAACAAAAATAGAACTATAAGTCTACAACCTGTTTTTCCAGTTCTAAATAAGAGGCTGAATTTCTTTAACCTAAAACACAAAGGTATTCCCAATATGAGACCTGCATGCTAAATCTTAGCTAAGATATTGTAGGCATGTTTCTGTCTTAAGCACTTAAAGAAGTTTTAAAATCATTAGGAAACTACAATGTTTAGAAGAGTAGTGATATACTATTTTAAAAAATGATGTTTTCTTCAACTATACAATTTAATATTAAACAAAATAAATCTGAACTTCAGTGGCCTGACTCTGATTACTATAGTTGTTGTCTCCCTGTGTGGGGTTCTAAACATAAAATGAAGGTGGAGAGCATTATGGTGATTTCTTACTTTTTGTAGCTCAGTATGACACTCAACAGTGCCTGAAACTGTCATACTTCTTTTTTAAGTGAGCTGCAAGTGGGAAATTTTATGGGTTCTCTTTTTCAGCCAAACTATATAATGCAAACCCTGTAACTCATTCTGATAGCGAAAAAAAGCCCACACAATTTGAAGAATTGGTTATGTCGATGTTAACATGCTACATAATAATATTTACAATAGAAATAGGGGAGGGGGGAGGGGGGAGGGATTGCATTGGGGAGTTATACCTGATATAAATGATGAATTGATGGGTGCTGACGAGTTGACGGGTGCAGCACACCAACATGGCACATGTATACATATGTAACAAACCTGCACGTTATGCACATGTACCCTAGAACTTAAAGTATAATAATAAAAAAAAAAGAAAGTTACAATGAAGAAAAAAAAAAAAAAAAAAGAAATCTGCCTAATTTCTATGATTATTTTTGAAATGTGGTCATGTTTCAGATATTCAGTTAGCAGCTCATAAATAGATTAGAACATTTTATGAATATATTTTTACAATATTTGTTTAGGCCTACCCCTTTAGCAATGTTTAGTCTTAATATCAGCTATTAGAAAAATACACATTATAGTGTGTGTGTATGTGTGTGTGTGTGTAAATATTTATAGTTGTGAAATCTCAGCTATACAGTGAGTGATATCTGTGTCCACTTTAGGGTCACAAATGACCACTATACTGTTAAATGTTATCTTTATCTGAGTCACTTTACTTCTCTATTGGTATGGGATCTCTCTGTGTCTCTCTTTTTTCCTGAGACTGTACTACCAAGTTGCTGCTACTTTTCATGGTTGAGCACATCTAATTCTGTCTTCCCCTTATCTGTTTGCTCCTTAAACTTTGGATTTTGAAAGTATCATCTAAGTTGCCCTTTTGACTCTATGCATTCCTTTTGATCAGTTGCAATTACATTAAAGCTGACAGCTTTACTTACATTGAGATGCTCATTTTCCTTCTACTCCTTTAAGCTACAACCTCAAATAGACATATATCTGTAAAATGCTCACTTGAATTTCCTGAAAGCATCTAAATTTCAACATTTTTAAGATTGAAGACTTATTTTCATCTTCCCCAGAAAGGGCTCCTTCTGAATTCTGCAAGTCCAAAATCCAAGAGGGCAGTCGTTAAACCTTAAAGTTTCAAAATGACCTCCTTTGATTCCATGTCTCCCATTCAAGTCATGATGTTGCAAGAGTTACACCCCATAGCCATGGGAAGCTTTGACCCTGGGACTTTGGAGGGTACAGCCCCCCTCCTAACTACTTTCATGGGCTGCCATTGAGTGCTTGTGGCTTTTCTAGGCACATGGTACAAGTTGTAAGTGGATCTACCATTCTGATGTCTGGAGGATGGTGGCCCTCTTCTCACAGCTTCACAAGGCAGTGCCCCAGTGGGGACTCTGTGTGGAGGCTCTGACCATATGTTTCCTTTCTGCACTACCATAGCAGAGGTTCTCCATGAGGGCACCACTCCTATAGCAAACTCCTGCCTGGACATCCAGGCATTTCCGTATTTCCTCCGAAATCTAGGTGGAGGTTTCCAAACCTCAATTCTTGATTTCTGTGCACCCACAGGACCAACACCACATGTAAGCGGCCAAAGCGTAGGACTTGCACCCTCTGAAGCAACACCTGGAGCTATACAGTGGCCCATTTTAGCCACGGCTGGAGCTGAAGCAGGCAGGACATGGAGAACTATGTTCTGAGGCTGCATAGAGCAGGTGGGCCCTGGACCCGACCCATAAAACCATTTCTCTCCTAGGCCTCTGGGCCTATGATGGAAGGGATCCTGTGAAGGTCTCTGATATGCCCTGGAGACATTTTCTCCAATGTCTTGGTGATTAGCATTTGGTTCCATGTTATCTGTGCAAATTTCTGCAGCAGGCATGAATTTCTCCCAGAAAATGAGGTTTTATTTTCTATCACATCATCAGGCTGCAAATTTTCCAGACTTTAATGCTCTGTTTTCTCTTGAACCCTTTGGCACTTAGAAATTTCCACAGGATACCTTAAATCATCTCTTCCAAGTTTAAAGTTCCATAGGCATCTGGGGTAGGGGCAAAATGCGGCTAGTCTCCTTGCATAGCAAGAGCAACATTTACTCTATTTCCCAACAAGTTCGCCATCTTCATCTGAGACCACATCAGCTGGACTTCATTGTAGGTATCAATACCAGCATTTTGATTGAAGCCATTCAACAAGTCTCTAGGGAGTTCCAAACTTTCCTACTTTTTTCTGTCTTCTTCTGAGCCCTCCAAACTGTTCCAACCTTTGCCTGTTACCCAGTTCCAAATTTCCCTACACATTTTCAGGCATCTATACAGCAACCCTACTTTCTGTGGTACCAATGTACTAGTCTGTTCTCACAGTGCTAATAAAGACATACTTGAGACTGGGAAATTTACAAAGGGATGAGGTGTAATTGACTCACAGTTCAGCATGTCTGGGGAAGCCTCAGGAAACTTACAATCATGGTGGAAGGGGAAGCATATACATCCTTCTTTACATTATGGCAGGAGAAGAGAAATGCAGAGTGAAGGGACAGAAAAGATGCTTATGAAACATTAGATCTTGTGAAAACGCAATCACTGTTATGAGAACAGCATAGAGGTAACTGCTCCCATGATTCAGTTACCTCCAACCAGGTCCCTCCATGACATGTAGGGAACTACAATCAAGATGAGATTTGGGTGGGGACGCAGCCAAACCATATCAATACAGTTGATTAAAAAGCAGTGTTACAACACCAGAATCTCAGTGATGTAGCAAAAGTAGCACTAAGAGGAAAGTCTATAGTGCTACATACATATATCAAAAAGATAGAAATAACTCAAGTTAACACTCTATCATCATGCCTGGAAGATCTAGGGACAAACAAACAAACAAAACCCTTATATTTAGCAAAAGAGAACAAATAACTAGCATCAGAAAGAACTGAATTAAATTGAGGCCCCAAAATCTATATAAAGGATCAATGAACCAAAAGTTGGTTCTTCAAAAAGATGAACAAGAGTTATAGACCTATAGCTAGATTAACAAATAACAAGAGAGAAAATCCAACTAAGAACAAGCAGAAATGACAAAGACGGCATTACAATTAACTTCACAGAAATACAAAAGATCCTCAGGTGCTATTATGAACACATCTATGCACACAAACTAGAAAATGTAGATGAAATGGATAAATTCCTAGAAACACACAAGCTCCCATGATTGAATCAAGAAGAAATCAAAAGCCTGAACAGAAAAATAATGAGTTCTGAAATTAAATTAGTAATGAAAAATCTACCGATCAAAAAATGCCCTTGAAAGGATGGAATCACAGCCAAAATCTACCAGTATACAGAGATGGCACCAATCCTACTGAAACTATTCCAAAACTTCAAGGAGGAGGGACTCCACCCTAACTTGCTGTGTGAGCCCAACATTATTCTGATACTAAAATCTGGCAAATGCACAGTTAAAATGGAAAACTACAGGCCAATACCACTGATGAACAGAGATATAAAAATCTTCCACAAAATAGTACCTAACTGAATCTTGCAGCACACTGAAAAGTTATCTCAAAATGACAAAGCTGGGCACGGTGGCTCACACCTATAATCCCAGCACTTTGGGAAGCCGAGAAGGGTGGATCACAAGGTCAGGAGTTTGAGATCAGCCTGGTCAATATGATGAAACTCCATCTCTACTAAAAATACAAAAATTAGCCGGGCGTGGTGGCAGGCACCTATAGTGCCAGCTACTTGGGAGGCTGAGGCAGGAGAATCGCTTGAACCCAGGAGATGGAGCTTGCAGTGAGCCAAGGTTGTGCCACTGCACTCCAGTCTGGGTGACAGAGTGAGACTGTGTGTCCCAAAAAAAAAAAAAAAAAAAAATCATCACAATAGATTCAGAAAAAGCTTTTGTTAAAATCCAACATTCCCTCATGATAAAAACCCACAAGAAACTGGGCATTGAAAGAACATACCTCAAAATAATCAGATGCATCTATGGCAGATCCACAGCCAACATCATACTGAACATGAAAATGCTGAAAGTATTCACCTTGAGAACTAGAACGAGAGAAGGATGCCTACTCTAACCCCTCCTATTTAATATACTACCAGAAATCCTAGTTAGAGAAATCAGGCAAAGAAAAAAATAGAAGACATCCAAGTAGGAACAGAAGAAATCAAAGTATCTCTCCTCACTGCAATTATTATTCTATACCTAGAAAACTGAAGACTCCACCAAAAGGCTACTGAAACTGGTAACTTCAGTAAAGTTTTAGGATACAAAAATCAAGGTTAAAAAAAAAAAAAATCAGTGGCATTTCTATGCACAAATAACAGTCAAGCTGAGAGCTGAATCAAGTATGCAATTACATTTACGGTAGTCGCAAATGAAAATAAAATACCTAGGAATGCATCTAAATTTGGAAGTGGAAGATCTCTACAAGGAGACCTACAAAACACTGCTGAAAGAAATCACAGATGACACAAACAAATGGAAAAGCATTCCACGCTCATGGATTGGATACTGCCCACAGCAATCTATAGATTCAATGCTACTTCTATCAGACTATCAGTACCATTTAACTGAATTAGAAAATAAAAATAAAAAATAAAAAACTTCTGAAAATTATATGCAAACAAAAAGAATCTGAATAGCCAAAGCAGTCTTAAGCAAAAAGAACAAAGCCAAAGGCATCACATTATCCTACTTGAAACTATACTACAAGCCTACAGTAGTATAGGCTACACATAGACAGACACATAGATTAATGGAACAGAATGGAGACCCCAGAACTAAACTATTTGATTATCTATAAAGTCAACAAAAATAAGCAATCAGAAAAGGATTTCCTATTCAATAAATGTTGGGATAACTGGCTATCCATATGCAAAAGAATAAAACTGCACTCCTGTCTTTCAATATATATAAAAAGTATCTCAAGATGCACTAATCACTTATGTAAGATGCAAAACTATAAAAATCCTGGAAGAAAACCTAGGAAATATCATTCTGGACATCAGTCTTGGCAAAGAAGTTATGACTAAGTCTTGGAAACAATTGCCACAGAAACAAAAATTGATAAGTGGGACGTAATTAAACTAAGGAGCTTCTGCAAAGCAAAATAAACTATCAACAGAGTAAACAGACAGCCTACAGAATGGGAGAAAATATTTGCTAACTATGCAGCTTTTAAGTGTCTAATATCCTGATTCTATAAAGCACTTAAAATAATTCAACACACAAAAAAGAAATAAGCCCATTAAAAATTTGGCAAAAATAGGAACAGACACTTCTCAAAAGAAGACATACAAGCAGCCAACAAACAAATGAAAAAATGATCCACATCATAAATCATCAAGAAATGCATATCGAAACCAGAACAAGATGCCATCTCACACCAGCCAAAATGACTATTATTAAAAAGTCAAAAGATAACAGATGTTTGCAAAGGTGTGGGAAAAAGGGAATGCGTATACACTGTTGGTGGAAATGTAAATGTAGAAATCTCCAAACTGCTTTCTGCAGTGCCTGAACTAAAAACAGAACTACCACTTGAACCAGCATTCTTATAGCTGGGTATATACCCAAAGGAAAATACATCATTCTACCAAAAAGACACATGCACTTGTATTTTCATGACAGCAGTATTCACAATAACAAATTTATGGAATGAACCTAGATGCCCAACAATGGTGGATATGATAAAGAAAATATGGTACATATACAGCATGGAGTACTACACAGTTATGAAAAGTGAAATAATGTCATTTGCAGCAACATGAATACAGCTGGAGACCATTATTTTAAGTACATTAATGCAGGGACAGAAAACCGAATACCACATATTCTCAGATGTAAGTGGGACTGAAACATTGTGTACACATAGACATAAAGCTGGGAACAATAAACACTAGAGACTACTAGAGAAGGGACTGGGGGAGGGGCACAAGGGATGAAAACTGAAGAACACTACCTATTGGGTACTATGCTCACTACATAGGCGATAGAATTATTAGTACCCCAGATGTCAGCATCACATGATACGCCTTTCTATGAAACCTACACATGTACCATCCATGAATCTAAATCAAAGTTGAAATGAAAAAATAGAACAAAATTATTATCCCCCCCCCCCCCACACACACACACACACAGCAGTGTGAATGCAAAGAACAATTGAAATTTATAGTTGGTACTGGAGAAAATAGAGCATCTCTTTACCCACTCATGGTACAGGCAATGATAAAGAAGGCGTTTCCTAGGTGTAAAAACTACATGGAATAAAAGTATAACAGACATGCTACCAGCCTGTTTGGTCATGTACTTGAAATTGTGTTTTCCATTTCCCCATTTAAATTATATACTCCATTTAAATTATTTAATATATATCCAGGAAGAAATACCAAGAAATTTTGCCTCACAAACCACTGCTACATCTATCTAGCTGTATATTTTAATGCTACATTACTTATTTATGAGATCCTACTTTATACAAATTGCACTTCTGTTTTATATACTGATGAAAATTCATGACCTATTCACTTCAGTTCAGTTTTCCTTCTCTACAAATATTATAACTCACTACAATTACTTACATGGACTTTATTGCCTACCTGAGGAATAAGCTTGGCAACCAACTTGGTTTTACAGAAAGAAGTCCATCTATAACCAGAGATTTTTATTAAGACCAACTCTTGTCCTTTAAACGTTAAGAAAAAAAATGTAATATACATAAAGTGATTTAAAGATAAATGTACAATTTAGTATATTATTATAAAGTAAACATAAATGTAAGTCCAAATCAGGTATAGAATGCATCACCGGAAAATCCTTCTTCATGCTCCTTCTCAAGCACAATTGCTTTCCTCCACCTAGAGTTAACCACTATGCTAATTTCCTGGGTTTTTCTTTTGTTGTTGCAGATTTACCATCTAAGTAAGCATTCATAAACATTATAGTTTAGTCTTTTTTCGAAATCTATAAACAGAATTGTAGAGTGTGTGTGCATTAGTATCTGTCTTCTTTCATTCATGTTTAACTTTTTACTATTCAGCCACATTTCTACCTGTTCATTCATTTATTTGCTGTTTGTGTCTATGCCACAGTTTATTTTCACATTCTCATATTGATGAGTATTTGAGAGCTCTCCAGTTTGAGGACGTTATCTTCAGTGCTGCTGTGAATATGTTTATATCATTTCTCCTGGCACTCATGTGCCTGAGTTTCTCTATGTTATGAACATGTGTCTATTCAATTTTGCTGGAAATGCAAAATTGTTTTCCACAGTAACTATTCCAAGAATTGTATGTGAGAGTTGGTCATGGTTCCTATCTGTGTGCTTGGTATGTCAGTCTTTCTAATTTGAGCCACCTGTTACAGTTTTAGTGATATCACATTATGGTCATGATTAGCATTTTGCTAATGACATTGAGAATCTTTTCATATATTTACTTACTATTTTGAATTTCATCTTTTCCAAAATGCCTATTTGAGTTTCTTATCTATTTATCTATTGGAGTGCCAATGTGTTTTCTTCTTGAATGTTCTTTTTTATCTTGGGAGTTCTTTGTTTATTATGTGTTTCAAAAATTTCTCCCATTCTGGAGCTTCCATTTCAATTCCTGCAAGGTATCTTTTGACACATAGATTTCAATTTTAAGATTATCAAATTTATCCATCATTTTGTAAGTGTTAGTATTCTTTTGGCCTTGCTTAAAAAATAGCCTACTTCCTCAGGTCATGAAGGACCTGCTTTTTAAAGATTTATTGTTTTGTTATTTGTAATAGGTTTATCATCTGAAATGATTTTTGTGTATGGAGTGGGGTAGGAGTATAATTTGTTTTCTTCTATATGACTATATTTTTTCCCACTAACTCGCAATACATATTATCATAAATCCCATATACGTGTGTGAGGGTTTGTTTCTGGGTTCTCTATTCTATTGTATTGGTTTATTAGTCTAGTCTTGCAGCAATAGCACACTGTCTCAATTATAGTAATGTTACATATAGTCTTGATACCTAGTAGAGCAAGCTCTCTCATCTTTTTCATCAAGTTTTAGCTATTTTCATAGGTGTAGTGAATTCTTTCTGTACTTTGTGATTTGTTGGCATAAAGTGTGAATAATTTCTACTGATTAACCATAAATATTGGTTTAATGGGACCCTTACTATGTCGTCTCAGTGAAAACATCACCTCGGTCTTCAGAAAACCAGGATCTCTAGTACAGCAGAGCCTAGCTTTGCAAGGACAAAAGTATGCCTTTCCCAAATGGGTTAGTCAAGATAATGATGAGAGAGGCCATTCCAACCCTGAACCCTTGATTTGTCATTTCCATCTAGCCTTTTTATCAAGAAAAATGTACCATACAATGGTCATTCCTTCTGTGGCCCTGAAAAACTTCTTTCCCAAATTTGTCCTTAGTTGTATCTTTAGGAGGCTTTTCCAGCATTCTACTAGGTCAGCAGTTCTGGGTGGTACTATATATTTGTGCCAACAGATCCAGTGGTCCTATGCATATAATTGCACCTAACTTTGTCATGACATGAACTTCTTGGTTGGAATTGATGTTACGTGCAATTTTCTGGACAAAGTCAGAATAGTCAATGCCCGCAGCTATTAATATTGGCCAAATCACTGAAGGAATAAAAAAGCAATTCATACTTCAAATATGTATTAATCACAGGAAAGAACACAAGATGAGGCTTTGGTTTACTTGATTTTAATGTTTTTAGATTATATAAATCCAGCAATAGCCTTCTTGGCTGCCTTTCTGTCTTTGATTTGGGAACAACATGGTTGGTTAGCCATCCTCATAGATCTTTGCACTTTATAGCAGCTTATTTGACATTGTTTTTTTGCTGATTGCTATGATACATTTCATCCATCTGCCTCTGATATTTGACTATTTCCAGCTGGGTTCTGAAGCCAGAATTCTTCCACTCACATTGACACTAAGGAACACAAGTTTCATAGCAACGTTCACTACCCTCTGACCTGGTGAGGAGAGCCATCACTGAACTTCTTGATGATACCAGAGCACCTCTTGTTGCACCTTTCTATATTGCTTCAGAATTGGGAATGTTACTTAGGCCGTCCTGAGGGACAGAACTAATAGATGGTTTCTCTGGTCATACATAAGAAATCCATGCTAAAATGCCCACTTATTTGTGCCTTTAACTTCAAATCCCTGTCCAAGCATTTTCACTACCTAAACCTTGTTTATTATAGGCCACTGTTTTTTACAAGCTTTGGGGAATAATCCAGCAGTGCCTTAGAATCAACTCCATGTGTCCTGGACACAATTATGACAAAGTATCTCCGTACCACTAAACTCTTGTTAAGATGTATTTTTCTCCCTTCAACCCCTTCCAGCATAATCAAGATCTATTCTCAGTCATGTCCTCCTAGTGCTGCCAATACCTTAAGGCATATCCTGCTGTTCTTTTTGGTGAATAATCCTTTTCTACTCATAGCAGGGACAGTTAGAACATGTTGCAACTTGACTTTAGTTATTGGTGCAAAAGCAATGCAAGGATGTAGGTAGAGAGGACATCTATCATCTTTCTTCCAAGATGGTAAGGTATCTAATTCAGATGAAGTCATTACCTGATCTCCAGGTGAGGGATACTGTTCTCATTTGCCCAGACCAGCTCTCCTTTCCTGCCAGTACTGGTGTGGAAGACTTGTCAGGGAGCTGATTGCATCTTTCTTTGTAATTATGTCTTGAGGCCAGGGGTGGTGGCTCACCTGTATCTCACCACTTTGGGAGGCGGGTGGATTGCTTGAGCCCAAGAGTTTGAGACCAGCTTGAGCAACATGGCAAATCTCTGTCTGTACAAAAAAATACAAAAATTAGCCAGGCGTGTTGGTGCATACCTGTAGTCCCAGCTACTCAGGAGGTGAGAGGATCACCTGAGCTAGGAAAGTCAAGGCTGCAGTGAGCTGTGGTTGTGCCACTGCACTCCAGCCTGGGAAATGGGAATGAGACCTTGTCTCAAAAAACAAAACAAACAACAACAACAAAAAAAAAAAAAAAAGGAAAGAAAGAGAAAAAGAGAGAGAGCAGACTGTAATTACGTCTTGAGCATGATTTTGAGTACAGTCTGTCATTGTCTGTGGATATGAAACTTCTTTAAATGTGCTAATAGAGGTCTATGGTTTTTACTCTTTACCTCTGAATTGATACTGCTAGTTCTGAGCTTCATTTTTTTTTAACACCTTTATTATATTTAGCAACCAATCAACTCTGTTCGTTTTATGAATTAATGTTCACCTGTAAATCTGAAATTATACAGATATGGCATTAAACCAGGCTCCCCATTCCCCCATATACCGTATCAGTTCATCTCAGGTGAAGGCTTCATATGAATCATGACTTACTCTGAATTCCTGTACAGTAGGAATGCCATTTGGCCAGCAAATTAGCAAATTCCAAAATGTCATCTTAAATATCTGCTTCCTAGGACCACTTCTGATTCTTGCATTATCAGCAAATCCCTCTGAAACATATTCCAAAGGCAGGTACTCCTCACCTGTTCTAAACCACAATCATTTCTCCCCTAGATTATGTTAATAGTTTCTTACTTTTTGACCTGTGCTACCCCTTTTACAGTCAATTTCTGCACTACAGCAACAGTGATATTTTAAAAATGCAAATTAGATGACACCATTATGCCACTCAGACCTTTCAGTGGATACTCATTGTATCAGAACAGAATCCAAACTCCTTTTTTGTAGCCTTCATATCTCCACATGACTTGGCTCCGCTTGCTGTCCCCAATATCATTTCCATCACTCCACTGCAGTCACACTGGGCTTCTTGCTGTTCTTGAACACAGCTACCCTTACCAAACCTTCAAATGGATTTTGTACTTGTTGTTACCTCTGCCTGGAGCACTCTTTCTGTAACTCTTTGTGTGATTCACTCTTCCATTCAAAAAGACATATTTTGCAAGGATGACTTCAATGAGTACCCCCATTTCAATACCACTCTCCATGTCCTCCAGAAACAAGTATACCCCCTTTCCCTTTACCAGCATTAAATTTTCTTTACAACATTTTTGACTGCCTAGAAATATAGCATATACCTATTTAGGTTGTCTGCATTCAAATTCTAGCTGCATCACTTAGTAACTATTGACTTGGGCAAATGATCTAATCCATATGAAACTCAGTTTCGTCAGCTATGCAATGGAGATAGTAGTCCTAGTTAGTAGGATTCCCTAAAACTTAAAAGAGAAAATTTACCATCACCCAAGACGTTACAAAAATGTCTGGCAATATTGCACCCATGACAAATTGTTATAGAAAGCTGCTTCATGCCATCAGAGCCTCCCCAGTTTGACATTCAACTTGAGAAAGATTCTTTGGTCATCCCTGAATCTAAGTCATTAAGCCATCATATAGAAAACATTTTTTTCTGTCTTAATTACTAAAAATAATCTCAATAATGTTGCTAACATCAAATAATCTCAAGAATGTTACTAATATAAAGAGGTACTGTATCTATTGTCATTTCCTGTATTTACAAATATTGTAAATTAATGGGAAAAAATGTAATCATTTTGTCATGACTTGTATTTAATACAAGTAATGTGAAAGTCACCATTGGGATTCCAAATTTCCTGACAGTGTGAAAGCTAAAGTTTAAGAGTTATGGACGCAGTTGAATGTCATTTCCTTTTTGAACTCACAATATTGGATTTAAGTACCTATATTTATATGCTCTCATACTTAACTTTACTTTTTCATAATTCCCATTAAAATATGAAGTTGTTTATTTTCATAACTTAATTTTTTGGTTGACTTTGTCTTTCCCATTAGAATGTAATTTTCAGGAGGCCGGGTTAAAAGTCCTGCTGTATGCTCTTATTGTGCAATGCATATTTACTTCATTACTTAAGGTTATCACTGTAATAATTTTTAAAAGGCAATTATTGTTTAATATCTACTTTTTCATCTTGGTTCAAGTGACATAAGATCAAAGAACACATTACTCTTATCCTTAGTTAGAGATCCAGCCCTGAAAATGTTGTTCAATATAAAGTCAACAATAAATGTGGGTGAATAAATGAATGAACTGATGCATGAAAGCATGTATGGTTGAGTTAAATCAAACTTATAGCATAATTATTTTGTAATGTTATGAACTGATATATTTGGGAAAAACAATACTAATTTTTAAATTTAGTTAACATTTACTGAGAGGCAAATTCAGTGCTACACTAAAGCATTAATGTGAACAAGGCACATTTTCTGCCCGTTAGAACTTACAATAGATAGTGGAGGTATAAATGCAAATAATTACATACAATGCGATGCAAAAATGTTGAGACTGGCATGTAGAAAGTGTTATGGGATAACAGAAAAGTTAATTAATTAAGTTTAACTTAGCATAAAAATAGTTATATATATTTATATTTAGCTTTATTTGGTATTGTTTAATGAAAAACAAACAACCAACTGTTCTATGCCTACACAACCACGTTTTAGAAAAGTACTCCATTGATAAAATGTTTTGTTTGTTTGTTTTTTAATTGCATGTTTTCTTGAAAAGCAAAAGGAATTCCCTCTGTCTTTATCCTTTCAGTGCTTATTCTACCTTATTTGTACTCAAGCCCAGGCTTACTTGCTTGCCCCTCCCTCCCTCCCTTCCTTCCTTCCTTCCCCCCTTCCTTCCTTCCTTCCTTCTCTTTCTCTCTCTCCCTCTCTCTCTCTCTTCTTTCATTCCTTCATTCCATCCTGCCTGCTTTCTTGCTTTCCTTCTTGCTTTTTCTAGACAGTGCCACATGCTATCTAACTGGCATGTGGCACTACATTGGCATCTGCATTCAACATCCGACTTTCTTGCTTGCTTTCTTCTTTTTTAATTTAGTGTGTTAAGCACAGATTTTCTAGTTTCAAACAATGTTTAATATTAAGTGTACACCTCTACCTCAAGACTTCTTTAAATAGATTTTTTTTCCTATTTCAAATCTTGTGAGATCCAAAAAGGCATTTTTAAAAGTTACCTGCAACCACATAATATTGATGAAGTTTTAGAGCAAATAATTGCATCAAAATCTTCATGTATTGGCATGCTCATCGTTTATGAAGCTTGCCATTACATGTAGACACACATATATGCTAAGTGTGGGAAATTGACATTTTTATAGAGAATTCAAAAAATCAAATTTGTGGTGTGACACTCTAGCGGTAATGTTTTTTCATCATGTCTCTGAAAGTTATGGTGCACACTGACAGGCCATACTTTTGTAAAATATTTCTAAACAAGTACCCATTATTTTATATATATATATATATCTCCACACATACATAATTGTGTCTAACTAGCATGTGGCACTACATCAGCATCTGCATTCAACATCTAACTTCATTCACAGAACACATTTAGTAACTGAATATAGCTATATTAGTCCATTTTCATGTTGCTGATAGACATACCTGAGACAGGCTAATTTATAAAGAAAAAGAGGTTTATCAGACTCACAGTTCCACATGGCTAGGGAGACCTCACAATCATGGCAGAAAGTGAAAGGCATGTCTCACATGGCAGCAGGCAAGAGAGCATGAGATCCAAGCAAAGGGAAAACCTCTTATAAAACCATCAGACTTCATGATACTTATTCACTACCAAGAGAACAGTATGGGAGAAACTGCCCCTGTGATTCAATTATCTCCCACCAGGTCCCACCCACAACACATGGGAATTAGGGGAGCTACAATTGAAGATGAGATTTGGGTGAGAACACAGCCAAACCATCTCAATAGCAAAGATGGCATCATTTGTCATATTTTAGTTTTACATTTTAAAGAACTAATTATGACTTTTTAAGAGTAATTAAGTAAACAATGTTAGGAAACATAGTGTATGTTTTGTATAGTGCATAATTTACATGACTAAGTAACAAAATAACTCATTAATGAATGAGTGCAATGGATATATATGTCGTCTTTTTCTTCCCGCACCCACCGCTCTCACATAGAATATTGGGATGTGAAGAGATTGTAGTAGGAAAACAGACATAGTAGGAAGCAAATATATTTTCTTTTTCATTTCTCTTTATGTTGCAATGATAAATTCTTCAGCAGGTTTGAGAGCTAATTGCAATACATGCGGTAAAGAAGGATGTAAGAATGACAGAAATAGAGGCAATAGAGTCCCAAAAGCATAAGTGGCATATATTCCTTTGAGAACCTAGGAGGGAGTAGAGTGTTTCCTTAATTTTAGCAGCAGGAGAATGATAAAGATAAGTAGAGATGTTGGATGGTTTATAGATTTATTTTGAAATGAACATCTCCATGTTTCAAAATAATTGGTGGAATTCACAACTCTGGCCACACTATATACTGTAATTCTCATGACTTCATGGTATGACTTTCATGAGTTATCTGAAGTATGTTTTTCCTTCTGATAGATGTGGTGCCAGACTAGCCTGCCACAGAGTAAGGGAGACATTGAGGGAACCCACTGACAATTCTCTGAAACTTAGGTTTTTATTTTTCTAATCAAATATATGTAAAGTCTGAGTTTCTATGTAATGATAATCTTCAAGTGTGTATTTGTATGATATGGCCCTTAATCCCCACCATGAAAATAATTCAGAGTGAATTCTAAATTATGTCCAGCTCATCTTTCTATCTCTGTACTCCAATCTATTATGCAGCTAGAATAATTAATAATGCTACACTAGTTATAGCAGCATCTCCCACCTGCACAAAAATTACAAACAGATGGCACATTCATACTCTAAATTCAAATCCATATACTCTTATTTGCTAGCTAAAGGAAACTGTTTATTTTTTGTTTTTCTGAAATATTCTTGGCTGTAAAATATGGGCAATAATAACTGCCTTTCTACGTGTTTATAAGAACCAAAAGAAAAAAATCTAAAGCTCATCATATTTAAGACTTCTGTTTCTACTTGGGAAACAAATTCAACAGGAAAGTATGAGTTATATCTCTGGGTACAGGGGTGGAAAATGACAAACATTATTTTGGATCAAAAAAGCAAACCCTAGATTTTTTCAACTTTGAGGTAATAACGTAGCTGGCTGTTTCATTTGAAAACAATGAATGATATTGTAATAATTTAATATATGTGTATATGTATTTAAAATTTGCTATATTCTGTTAAGCAAGGAGTTTATACTCTAAGAAAAAAATCCAATCCAAGGTATAGGCTTGTTATGAAGACTGTGCCACACAGATCTCCCTTGAAGGTAGAGCTTAATGTTTTGGCTTTTTGGAGCGATGTAGGGATGAAGGAGTAAAGAGGGATGTACAGTTGCTAGCCACTTTAGAGATGACCTTATCTACAGAAGGCTCTCTTGCACATAGTCACATCAATTTCAGTGTAGCCCATATACTGACTGATGCCTGAGTGTAAACTCCTGGACATTTTACCCCAGCTCAGAAAAACTGCGACATGAAATTACAAGTCTGCAGCTCCTTCCTTGGGTTGGCCAAGGCTGTAGTTGACTCTGTATAATAGTTTGAGTTTCTCCGTGAATCCAATTCTGCTCTTGTCCTTTGCCCTCCAAAAATGTTGACCCCCAAAGCATACCCCAATAAAACTCTTGCAGCTAATCTCTGTCGCCCATTGTCTGCTTGCCAGAGAACCCACATGCAAGCACCTTTATACAGCATAGCTTTTTCTTCAAGTCATACAAGAATCAAAGATGAGAGGCTCTTTTCTAAAATCTAAGTGCAGTCTGCAAAATAAATAAATCAGGCAGTATTTCTTTGGCTTGCTTTCCCGCTATTTAGTTTATGATAGCTCAGAAGAATTAGTTCATTGGGATTTCTGAAACCAAGCTCTGGAAATACTCCCTGTGTGTGTCATAATTCAAAACATGGATATATAGCAAATACGGCCTCTTTTTCACTGTCTTATTCCTTCTGTGTGAACATTTTTATGAGGAGCTCCTCTGAGCCCAGTCTTTTCTAATGGTTTTATGACTTCTCAGTATCATACGCATCCAACTCTGCACAGACAGATTTCTGTCAAAAGCAATCAGTCTTTATGAAAGGAGCAGGAGTAATGTTTCCTCTGGGCAAACCAAATCAAAGTGGTTCACACTTGTCATGTTAGATGTAACTTCAGTCTCCATTTAGACTCCTCAGACTTTAAGTTTGAAATAAGTCAATAACTTCCTTCTTTATTACCTGCAAAGATTCTTGGTAGATAGATTATAGAGTTTCTGTTTCTCAAAGCAATACACTTGTTTTAATACAAGTATATTTCAGACATAGCGTGAGTTCTCTTCCAGGTCACAATAATACAGCCAATGTTGCAACAAAGAGAGTCACATAGGGTTTTAGGTTTCCCAGTGCATATAAATGTTATTTTTACACTATACTGTACTCCATTCAGTCTGCAATAGCATTATGTCTGAAAAACAATATCCATACCTTAATTAAAATATTTTGCAGCTAAAAAAAATACTGGCAATCATCTGAACCTTCAGCAAGTCTTAATCTTTATACTGATAGAGGGTCTTGCCTAACTCTCAGTGACTGCTCACTGATTAGGAGGGTGGTTGCTGAAGTTGGGATGGCTGTGTCAGTTTCTTAAAATAAGACAACAATGAATTGTGCTGCATTGAATGCTTCTTGCTTTCATTAAATTTTTATCTGTAGCTAGTGATGCTGTTTGATAGCATTGTAGCCAACAAAGTTTTTTTTTTCAAATTGGAGTCAATCTTCTCAATCTTCGCTGTGAAGCATATAAAATATTCTAAATTATCTGTTGCTATTTCAACAATGTTCACAGCACCTTCATTAGGAGTAGGTTTCATATCAAGAAACCACTTTGTTTGCTCTTCCATAAAAAGCAATTCCTCATCTGTTCAAGTTTATCGTAAGATTACAGCAATTCACTCACATCTTCATGCTGCACCTCTAATTCTAGTTCTCACCATATCTACCACATTTGCAATTCTTTCATCCACTGAAGGCTTAAAACTTTCTTGAACCTCTCAGAGTCATTCATGAAGGAAGAAATCAACTTCTTCCAAGCTTCTATTAATGTTGATATTTTTACCTCCTTCCATGAATCGAAAATATTGCTATTGGCATCTAGAATGGTGAATCATTTCCAGAAGATTTTTAGTTCACTTTGCCTAGATCCATCAGAGGCATAACTGTTAATGACAGCTATAATCTTATGAAATTTATTTCTTATATACTATGATGAAAACCTCAACTTTACCCCTTGATCCATGAGCTTTAGAATGGAAGTTGTGTTAACAGGCAAGAAAACAACATTGATCTGCTTATACATCTCCATCAGAACTCTTGAGTGACCAGGTGCATTCTCAATGAGCAGTAATGTTTAGAAAGAAGTCTTTTTTTCTCCTGAGCAGTAGGTCTCAACCATGGGCTTAAAATACTCACTAAACTATGCTGTAAACATAGTTTGTGCTTCCATAAACATATGCTGTTATTGAGGCATTGTTATTCCATTTCTTGAGTACAGACAGAGTAAATTTAACATAATTCTTAAGTGCACAAGGATTTTCAGAATGGTCAATAAACGTTGGCTTCAACTTAAAGTCATCAGCTACCTTAGCACCTAACAAGAAAGTCAGCCCATCCTTTGAAACCTTGAATCTAAGCATTGACCTTTCTTTTTCAGCCATGGAAGTTCTAGATGGCATCTTCTAATAGAAGACTGTGTTATTTACATTGGAAATCTGTTTCCTTAGTGTAGCCACCCTCATCAAATATCTTAGCTAGATTTTCTGGATAACTAGCTGCAGCACCTTCTGCATCAGCATTTGCTGCTTCACCTTGCACTTTTATGTTATGGAGATGGCTTTTTTCCCCTTAAACTTCATGAACCCACCTCTATTAGCTTCAGACTTTTCTTCTGCAACTTCCTCCCCTCTCACAAACTCCAGAGAATGGAAGAAAGTTAGGGCCTTGCTCCAGATTAGGCTTTGGCTTAAGGGAATGTTGTGGCCAGTTTGATCTATCCAGACCACTCAAACTTTCTTCACATCAGCTTCACATCAGGTTGTTTTACTTTCCTATCATTTGTGTGTGCACTGGAATAGCACTTTTAATTTATGAAATAACTTTTCCTTTGCATTCACAATGTGGCTAACTGGTGCAAGAGGCCAAGTTTTTAAGCTTTCTCAGCTTTTGACCTACCTTTCTCACTAAGCTTAATCATTTCTAGCTTTTAATTTCAAATGAGAGACACGCAACTCTTCCTTTCACTTAAACACTTAGAGCCCATACATAGTAGGGCTATTAATTGGCCTAATTTTAATTTCATTGCATCTCAGAGAATAGGAAGGCTCAAGAAAAGTGAGGAAGATGGGGGAATGGTCAGTGGATGGAGAAATCAGAACACACACACCATCTCATCTTGGACCATATCTCAAAAAAAATACATACATAGAACCTTTATTAATTCAATTTACTCTCATATAGTGTGTTCTGTGGCACCCCAATACAATTACAATAGTAACTTCGAAGATCAGTGGTCATAGATCACCACAACAGATCCAGTAGTATTTTAAAAATTTGTTATATTCTGAGAATTACCAAAATGTGCCTCAGAGACATGAAATGAGCGCACACTATTGGAAAAATGGTTTCAATATATTTGCTTAAGGCATCTTTGTCACAAGCCTTCAATTTGTAAAAAATGCAGCATCTGTGAAGCACAATAAAGCCAAGTACAATGAAACAAAATGTGCCTGTAAACTTACCACTTCTATTTTATTTCAGATTCCAGTTCTTTTATACAGTATCATTTAATTATACTGACTAGACTGCTCCTGTGGAACAGTTACACTCCATAAATAACATGTCATTGAAAACATTCTATTATTCTCAGGAGAATTTCTGCTTGGCCAATTGATATTAAAATATTCCTCTTATTTCCTACGTGCTAACAATTAACAAAGGAATGGCATCCAAATGAAGTTTCCTATACCTTTTAATCTCCAATCTGGATTATTTTCTCTTACCAAAAAAAAAAAAAAAAAAGATGCTAATAAAATATCTGAGCCTTTTATATATCTGTAACTTCTAAAAATGTGTGTATATAATTAATATTAAGGTAAGCAGCAGTACTGTTTATACCACAATTAAAGGAAACAAACTGACAGCACTTTGCATAAAGCCTGCTGCTGAGGAATAATTCTAAAATAGTTTCCTACTATTTACATAGTAGCACACAGGAAGGTACTAGGAAAGTATATCTGAAGGAAGGCAGCTGGAAAAGGAAGAATGCAGCAGAATCTGAGTTCATACCTTCTAATTCAAAAGGCAGTTTCACATTGTATATGTCTCAGCTCTTTTTCTCTACAAATGAATGCAGTCCCAGGGAGTAAATACAGAAAAATAAGTTGTTTCTTCCAATTAATTCTGTTTTCCTAATTAAATTACTATGTTGGATAAGACAGTAGAAAACATGATCCTCAGTTACTTCAGTGAATTGTTGTCAGCAAAATGAATATATAACATACTTTTTTTTAATCCTTTAAGTTCTAGGGTACATGTGCACAACGTGCAGGTTTGTTGCATATGTATACATGTGCCATGTTGGTGTGCTGCACCCATTAACTCGTCATTTACATTATTAGATATATCTCCTAGTGCTATCCCTCCCCCCTTTCCCCACCCCAAAACAGGCCCTGGTGTATGATGTTCCCCTTCCTGTGTCCAAGTGTTCTCATTGTTCAGTTCCCACCTAGGAGTGAGAACATGCAGTGTTTGGTTTTCTGTTCTTGCGATAGTTTGCTGAGAATGATGGTTTCCAGCTGCATCTGTACCACTACAAAGGACATGAACTCATCCTTTTTTATAGCTGCATAGTATTTCGTGGTGTATATGTGCCACATTTTCTTAATCCAGTCTGTCATTGATGGATATTTGGGTTGGTTCCAAATTTTTGCTATGTGAATAGTGCCACAATAAACATATGTGTGCATGTGTCTTTATAGCAGTATGATTTATAATCCTTTGGGTATATACCCAGTAATGGGATGGCTGGGTCAAATGGTATTTCTAGTTCCAGATCCTTGAGGAATCGCCACACTGTCTTCCACAATGGTTGAACTAGTTTACAGTCCCACCAACAGTGTAAAAGTGTTCCTATTTCTCTACCTCCTCTCCAGCACCTGTGGTTTCCTGACTTTTTAATGATTGCCATTTTAACTGTTGTGAGATGGTATCTCATTGTGGTTTTGATTTGCATTTCTCTGATGGCTAGTGGTGATGAGCATATTTTCATGTGTCTGTTGGCTGTATGGATATCTTCTTTTGAGAAGTGTCTGTTCATATCCTTCGCCCACTTTTTGATGGAGTTGTTTGCTTTTTTTCTTGTAAATTTGAGTTCTTTGCACAATCTGAATATTAGCCCTTTGTCAGATGAGTAGATTGCAAAACTTTTCTCCCATTCTGTAGGTTGCCTGTTCACTCTGATGGTAGTTTCTTTTGCTGTGCAGAAGCTCTTTAGTTTAATTAGATCCCATTTGTCAATTTTGGCTTTTGTTGCCTTTGCTTTTGGCATTTTAGACATGAAGTCCTTGTCCATGCCTATGACCTGAATGGTATTGCCTAGGTTTTCTTCTAGGGTTTTTATTGCTTTAGGTCTAACATTTAAGTCTTGAATCCATCTTGAATTAATTTTTGTATAAGGTGTAAGGAAGGGATCCAATTTCAGCTTTCTACATATGGCTAGCCAGTTTTTCCCAGCACCATTTATTAAATAGGGAATCCTCCCCCCATTTCTTGTTTTTGTCAGGTTTGTCAAAGATCAGATGGTGTAGATGTGTGGTATTATTTCTGACGGTTTTGTTCTGTTCCATTGCTCTATATCTCTGTTTTGGTACCAGTACCATGCTGTGTTGGTTACTGTAGCCTTGTAGTGTAGTTTGAAGTCAGGAAGCTTGATGCCTCCAGCTTTGTTCTTTTGGCTTAGGATTGTCTTGGTAATGTGGGCTCTTTTTTGGTTCCATATGAACTTTAAAGTATTTTTTTTCCAATTCTGTGAAGAAAGTCATTGGTAGCTTGATGGGGATGGCATTGAATCTATAAATTACCTTGGGCAGTATCACCATTTTCACGATATTAATTCTTCCTGTCCATGAGCATGGGATGTTCTTCCATTTGTTTGTGTCCTCTTTTATTTCATTGAGCAGTGGTTTGTAGCTCTCCCTGAAGAGTTTCTTCACATCCCTTGTAAGTTGGATTCCTAGGTATTTTATTCTATTTAAAGCAATTGTGAATGGGAGTTCACTCATGATTTGGCTCTCTGTTTGTCTGTTATTGGTGTATAAGAATACTTGTGGTTTTTGCACATTAATTTTGTATCCTGAGACTTTGCTGAAGTTGCTTATCAGCTTAAGTAGATTTGGGGCTGAGACGATGGGGTTTTCTAAATATACAATCATGTCATCCGCAAACAGGGACAATTTGACTTCCTCTTTTCCTAATTGAATACCCTTTATTTCTTTCTTCTGCCTGATTGCCCTCGCCAGAACTTCCAACACTATGTTGAACAGGAGTGGTGAGAGAGGGCATCCTTGTCTTGCACCAGTTTTCAAAGGGAATGCTTCCAGTTTGTGCCCATTCAGTATGATATTGGCTGTGGGTTTGTCATAAATAGCTCGTACTATTTTGAGATATGTCCCATCAGTACCGAATTTTTTGAGTTTTTAGCATGAAGAGCTGTTGAATTTTGTCAAAGGCCTTTTCTGCACCAATAATATTGAGATATTCATGTGGTTTTTGTCTTTGATTCTGTTTATATGCTGGATTATATTTATTGATTTGCGTATGTTGAACCAGTCTTGCATCCCAGGGATGAAGCCCACTTAATCATGGTGGATAAGTATTTTGATATGCTGCTGCATTTGGTTTGCCAGTATTTTATTGAGGATTTTTCCATCGATGTTCATCAGAGATATTGTTCTAAAATTCTCTTTTTTTTTTTTTTGTTGTGTCTCTGCTGGGCTTTGGTATCAGGATGATGTTGGTCTCATAAAATGAGTTAGGGAGGATTCCCTCTTTTTCTATTAATTGGAATAGTTTCAAAAGGAATGGTACCAGCTCCTCCTTGTACCTCTAGTAGAATTCGGCTGTGAATCCCTCTGGTCCTGGACTTTTTTTGTTCGGTAGTCTATTAATTATTGCCTCAATTTCAGAGCCCGTTATTGGTCTATTCAGGGATTCAATTTCTTCCTGGTTTAGTATTGGGAGAGTGTATGTGTCCAAGAATTTATCCATTTTTTCTAAATTTTCTAGTTGATTTGCATAGAGGTGTTTATAGTATTCTCTGATGGTAGTTTGTATTTCTGTGAGGTTGGTGGTGATATCCCCTTTATCATTTTTTATTGCGTCTATTTTGTTCTTCTTTTTTTTTTCTTCTTTATTAGTCTTGCTAGCCATCTATCAATTTTGTTGATCATTTCAAAAAACCAACTCCTGGATTCATTGATTTTTTGAAGGGTTTTTTGTGTCTCTATCTCCTTCAGTTCTGCTCTGATCTTAGTTATTTCTTGCCTTCTGCTAGCTTTTGAATGTGTTTGCTCTTGCATCTGTATTTCTTTTAACTGTGATGTTAGGGTGTCAGTTTTAGATCTTGCCTGCTTTCTCTTGTGGGCATTTGGTGCTATAAATTTCCCTCTACACACTGCTTTAAATGTGTCCCAGAGATTCTGGTATGTTGTATCTTTGTTCTCATCGTTTTCAAAGAATATCTTTATTTCTGCCTTCATTTTGTTACGTACCCAGTAGTCATTCAGGAGTGGGTTGTTCAGTTTTCATGTAGTTGAGTGGTTTTAAGTGAGTTTCTTAATCCTGAGTTCTAGTTTGATTACACTGTTGTCTGAGAGACAGTTTGTTATAATTTCTGTCCTTTTACATTTGCTGAGGAGTGCTTTACTTCCAACTATGTGGTCAGTTTTGGAATAAGTGCGATGTGGTGCTGAGAAGAATGTACATTCTGTTGATTTGGGGTGGAGAGTTCTATAGATGTCTATTAGGTCAGCTTGGTGAAGAGCTGAGTTCAATTCCTGGATATCCTTGTTAACTTTTCTGTCTCATTGATTTGTCTAATGTTGACAGTAGGGTGTTAAAGTCTCCCATTATTATTGTGTGGGATATAACATACATGTTTAAATGAACCTATTGGAGACATCCCAGATTAAGGTAAGAAAACGGCTGAAAATTACTATACTAGCTCAAGGAATGAGTGATGATAACATAAAACTGGAACCGATATCTGGCTCTATCCCGGTGATGTTATCAAGGTAGGTAAAATTGTGACAATATGTGTAAAATAGAGAAAATCCCCTATAATTTTATGATTACTGTTTGGGAAAAACTTGAGCTTATATTCAGCAAATGAAATGATTGATAGTATTGGGAAATTAAGAGATATTTTTTCTCTCATTAAATAGTTATTATATTAGCCAGAGGCACTTTTATTGCTCTTGTTTTACTTACAAATCTGTTAATCCTTTACTTGAATGTTATCCAGAAAATTTAATTGTATAGAATTTCACAGAGCATCCAATCTGGCTGTCACATTCTTTTCAGTTTCCAGTTATGATTTTGTTTTCTAGAAATGATACAAAATGATTTGTGAAACAATGTAATATAACAAAAAGCCCTGTGGCAGACAGAAGGACAATGCTTAAGGTGTAGATTACTCTTGACTCTTCGGAGAAATGCATGGGCATGTTTATATTGAACCCAACAGAATACTAGAAAAAAGAAAATTAAAACCTGGATTAGTATATAGGACCTATAAAAACACCTGATAAGCAAAATGTCACATATTCAATAAACATAGAGCAGACTATTTAAAATAGTTATTTAAGAAAACAACCACAATACTCTGTGTTATAACTTGGCAGAAAACATAAGCACAATCAAATAAATAGGAAGACTGGGCTAAACAGATTATCACATAAAATGCAATTCATAGAGGTGGTATTTTTCCCTTACTTCATTACTTAAGAAGTGATGAGTATTGAGTACAAGTTCAGAGATATCCTGACGTTGCCCCATATAGTAATATGGGCCAATATTTTAGAAAGTGATGCCACTGTAATGAGTGCTGAAAGAAACAATGCTTATGTGAAAATGTTTATGGTGTATAAGGAAGTTACAGAGGACTCTCTTTTGGCTAGAGCATGCATTTTCAATGGTGGTAGATCATTCCCAATGTATAATATCAGGTTTTGGGAGACAAAAAAAACCTCACTTTTGTTATGTATAAAGCATGGGTAATATGCATACATAAATATATCTGTGGAAGTAAAAATTTATAAGGGTTCTATTAGAAAGAAAAAATCTAAAAATCCTCTTTTGATGGGGGTCGATAATAAAAAAAGAGTTAAGCAATGCTAGAATAGACTGTTAAAAGTTAAACTAATATATTTAATTATACAAAATAAGTATATATATTGCACTTATTTTAAAACTGACCTACAAATAGATGTCCTTAAAGAATTGTAGGTGACTGATATGGTTTGCCTCTGCATTCCAACCCAAATCTCATCTCGATTTGTAATCCCATGTGTTGCAGGACGAATCTATAATCCCCACGTGTCCAGGGAGGGGTGTGATTGGATAATGGGGGAGGCTTCCCCCATGCTTTTCTTATGACAGTGAGTGAGTCCTTACTAGATCTGATGGTTTTATAAGTGATTGGGAGTTCCTTCTTCACTCTTTTCTCTTCTGTCACCATGTGAAGAAGTGCCTGCTTCCCCTTCACCTTCCACCATTATTTTAAGTTTCCTGAGACCTCCCCAGCCATGTGAAACTGTGAGTCAATTAAACCTCTTTCATTTATAAATCCCCTAGTTTCTGGGAAGTTTTTTATAGCAGTGTGAAAACTGACTAATACAGTGACAAAATTTAAAACAAGAATGTGATAAGATGTAACAAAAGGACAAAGTTTAGTAAGTAATCATGTGATCACTTAATTTTTATTTAAAGAACAAAATATGTCTTATTTTATTACATTTTATCTAATAAACAGAAAACGTACCTTCTTTTAAGACAAAATTATAAATGCTAATTGGCAATTTTTCTTTCTTGTGTTTGGGTGGTTGGGGTGGGAACGATATGTAATTGAAAAAATAGAAATAGCTTCAGAAGAAATTTTGGCAGAAATTATTGCATATCTAACCTATGTCAATGTGGAAAGAAAAATAAAATAGGCATTGTATGAGATAAATAAGCCATCCTGGCCTTAGGAATTCTTAATTTCATGTGGGCTATTTAAAAATTGCAGAAAAAAAGCAATAGGGCATGTGGTAAAGAAACATACAATGAGCTTCAGGAGCATGAAGATGAGGCATTTAGTTTACTCAGATGCTTCTGAGAGAAGTGACACTTGGGCTGAAGAATAATCAGTTTTGGAAATAAGGGGAGGATTTTATGACTGGATAAAGCAGACATGAAATAGCATTTTTAGTATGGTAAAATGCACTTAACTTTAGATTTAGTGCTTAGAATATGTTCGCCCACAGACAAAAAGATGAGACTGAAGAAGTTGGAGAAGTAGAAGTAAGAAGAGGTTGGAAAACTAAATATAATTTAATATATGATTTTTTAAGCATCACATAAAGAGGTATATACACACTAAACTTATAGTACAGAATTATCAAATAGAAAGCGTTGGTGGGGAAATATGGAATGGGTCCTCCCAGGTTTTCCTCTTCATTTTCGGCATTGTAAGGAATATTTGAAAAAGGGAAAAGACAGCCTTACTATGTAAATACATTTAATGAACGTGAAACAACATTACTTTCTTTGTTTGCTGTATGAACATGAACATGACAACAACTCTTTTCCTGAAGCACTGAAGTAATAATCTTCAAGTGTTTACCATTAACATGAGAACTGAATATGTAAAGATTTTTAGTGCAAAGTTTCTTCCTAATGCTTACTTAATAAGAGGTCTGCAAGCTACGTTGGAACAGCTTAAACTATCTTACTTAATTTGATGCCTTCAGTTCATTTGCATTAAATAACACCCAACTACAGGAATATCATTTATTTTTATTTACTTGCTATCTTTTTTTTTTAACTTCTCTGCCATATTTCCATCCCTGCTCTGATTTTCCATTTCTCATACATTGTACACTCCACAAAACAATTTACAGATTCTTTTCTCTAATAGTGTCTCCTATTATGTAATACATAGATACACTACAGATTTTTAGGCCAATTATTTAATTGCATAACATACATAAATAGCAATAAAAAGTGAGTTTTGCTAAAATGTGCAAAAGGGATCAGAAGGCTGGATGGAAAGAAGAGATTTCCCAGATGAAGTAGAACTGAAGCTAGGTTTTGAAGATTTAAGTTGGATTGGGGGAAAATAGAAACAAACAAATAAAAAAAAACTCTATCAGGGAAGGTGAGGGAGAGCATGGTCATTTCAAGGAAAACCAGGGTAGTACATTGTAAAAGTTTTTCTGATTTATCACTTCCCATTATGTGAAGGAATGCTATTTCTGCACCCCTTGACATCGGCCTTGTCATGTGATTTGCCTTGACTGATGAAGCAGAAGTATAGGTGATGTGATGACCTCCAAGCAGAAACATTAAAAGCTGCAGCTTGGCTATCTTATGTCTTTTTTAATTCCTGCACCACATGAGCTTCGTATTCCAACAGAGGCTGCTCCTTTAGCCTGTCTTCTAAGTAAAGACAGACAGAGTAAAGCTGGATTTGGAATTCACAGTGGGTGCTGTATAGGTGAGAAAGGAACATCAGTGGTAACAAACCACTGACACTTGTCTTGGTAGCTGATTGACACCATAAATATATTCCTTTGACTAAAACATAGAATTTGTGTCAGAGAGTTAGTTGAGGGACATAAGTGCATAAAGATAGGTTAGAACAAGACCAGGTAGAGCCTTGAATGCTAGGATAAAATGTAGCTTATTGTGTATCTTAGAGTAATGGTTGATCCCTTGAAAAATTATTTGTGTTACATGTGTGTTTTCTAGATTTCTAGGGACTAGTATTTGAAAGTTCCAATATTTAATGAAAAGCGATTCATTCTGGTTATTTTTTAGTGATTTTAACTCAAGTTATGCAAGTTACCTTCTGGTCAGTAAGTCTGCTTGCCATTGTTCAATAATGATCATGAGGCATTTGTGTGGAGAGTGAAAAAATTTACCTGCATTTTGAATCTTTCAATTGATTGTCTCCTTTACACTAATAATCACAGCCCTTGAAATAACTCAGCTTCTTAAAAGAAAAAAGACAACTATCATATATCTTTTTGAAGTTAATTGATAATGATTTTTAAAATGTATTTTCACTAGTAATGTCATGAAGGATGCACTGACCAACCTCCCTGATCAACAGTTTTGATGGTTCCCACTTCAAAGTGAGAAAGATGTACATGACCTCTTAAATTACTGTAAAGGACAAACAAAAGTTAGAGCAAAGCACTCTCTCAGGTTCACACGGGGCCAATTAGGTGCTACATAGTAGTTCACACCTTTATAATAGCTATACCATTTTGGTTTTCTCCTCAAGTTATTTTCTTGGGGCTGATTTTTGTCATATAATTTTCTATCTAAATAATTAATCTGAATGGATATTTGACATATTTTAAATGGAAATGAGTCATTGTAAATTACACAAGTAATCTACCCAGGGACTTCTCAATGGAAGGAGTGCAAACATCAACCTCTACTTTGAGGTTTTATGCCAATATATTCCACCCATACAGGCATGCTTTTAGGTCTTCTCTACAGTACTGGTAACCCCGAGGGTAGCAATCCCAGTAATGAACTTCCACTTTTATAGATAGAAAGAATTGTGTAACAGACCATTCTAAAAAGAAAATGAGAAAAAAAGGGGTGGGGAATGAATTTAGTGTTTAAGAAATATATTTCCCAGCTCTCTTTTCAAGTGGCATGGTATAAAATTGGTTCTCAAAAATTATACAAAAAATCTTTGTTCAATAAATTCCTTTGAACATTGACTTTTTTTCTTAAGTAATTGTGTGGTTTTCTTTCATATACTCTAACTTTGGTGTTAATCGATAAGGTTTGTGAGTGGAAATTATTCAAAGTTCTGTCCAGTGAGGTCTTTATTTGACTACAGGCTATCAGCCAATTTCCCAGCAATATGCATTCACAAATTAGTAGCCACAAATCAGGCCCCATAGTAAGGTGTATATTACAAAAATGTGTTAACCATGAACAGATGATTATAAAGTTGCAGCTATTACTGTTTATTGCTTTGATGTAGTACAAGGGGAAAAGAGATGTGTTATTTTTGTTATTAACAAATTTAATTAACTTTTAATTGATTTCTAGGAAGATATATGTTTTCATTATAGCATCATACACTGAGCTGCTTGACTAGATATTAAACGTCAATGCAAAGTTCTTGACAGTACTGCTGATAATGAGGAATTCTATGTTTGGTTATCTTGTTTAACATCTACATGTTCATCTAGAATAATAAATAAGTAAAACTGCCTTGCTCAGCCAGCTCATGTTGCTTAACTTACATTACCTTATTTATGCTCCTTGATTTAATGGGGGCATAGGAACAGATAAGGACATAGCTCTGCATTTTATATTCTATTCCCTTTGTTTCCATTAGATGTGTGTCTCAGTCACCTTAAAATTTTTAGAGTAGTTTTCTGGGGGATATTATAGTATTTTATTCCATAAGCATCAAATATACTTCTTGTCATGGTAGCTATGAATTCAGTGAATTAAGTGGTCATAGATTCAGTCCCAGTGTGTGTGTACTTGACATATCATAATTTATACCAATTTAAACTGATTATTTAAAATTATGAAACTCTATTGATGAGGATGCCCAATTTAGCATTTACTGTCAGTCTGCTTAATGAATATCTACTTGGATATTTTCTCTAAAAACCCCTATCAGGCTGGGTGAGATGGCTCACACCTGTAATCCCAGCACTTTGGGAAGCCAAAGTGGGAGGATAGCTTGAGCCCAGAAGTTCAAGACTGACCTGGGCAAAAAGGGGAAACCCCGTCTCTAATAAAAATACAGACAATTAGCCAGGCATGTGGGCATGTGCTTGTAGTGCCACTCCTGCTACTCAGGAGGCTGAGGTGGGAGGATCATTTGAGCCTGGGAGGTAAAGGTCGCAGTGAGCCTAGATCACAGCACTGCACCCCAGCATGGGTGACAGAGCAAGACCTGTTTCAAAAAAAAAAAAAAAAAAAAAAAAAAAAAGAAATCCCATCATAAAATCATCATAAAATATAGATTGCTATATATTTATATATGGCAGTATACACACACTTACACATGTGTGCACACACATATATCAAGGTTAAAGATGCTGAGATGGGGATTCTTTCCTGCATTGTCCAAGGGAGCGTAATGTAATCTTACATGCCCTTAAAAGTGGAGGAGGATGCCTAAAGAGTAGGTCAGAAAGATAAAATGGAAAAAGATGGAGGGAGGGATTCAAAGAATGTGAGAGGGGCTTGACCACCATTGCTGGCTTTAAAAAATGGAGGAAATGTGTCAGGAGCCAAGGGATATGGGGATCTCTAGAAACCGGGATTGGTCGTCACATGACAACCATCAAGGAAGTGGGGATCCCAGTTCTACAAACTCTAGCAACTGAATTCTGTCAGCAACCTGAATGAGCAAGGACGTTGTTTCTCCTTAGAGTCTCCAGAAAGAAACATAGCCCTGGTGAGACCATCTTGAATTTCTGACCTATAGAGCTTTAAAATAATGAACTTGTTTTGTGTCAGCTGCTCAATTTGTGATAATTTGCTATGGGAGCAAAAGCAAAACTAATTTAGATATGTTTCCTAGTGGATATATAAACAGCTGGACATGTCTAAAACACACAGACACACATACAGCCACATCAGTCAAACTGAGTCATTCTACCATAATAAATATTCAATTATATGAGTCAGTAAAAATAACTTGAACAAGAGTCATTTGAATTTCCAATTATATAAATGATTAATGTTTTCGATCTTAAGATATTCCATTGACAGCAAAAGTGACTGAAATTTTAAGGGTATTATGGTTATGAAACAAGATATATTTATATTTTGTTATTAGCCTAGAATTTTTTCTATTTACTTGATGAGTAATTTCAGACCAAAAAAAGAGTTCACCCTCTTTTTTTTTGGTGAAAAAAGGAGAAGGCAGTGTTTGTTTTCACTAAAATGATCAGCTTGACTGATTTGTCAATAATTCATAAGACAAATTCTAGGCAAAGTATAAAAGTAAAAGAAACTATATCAACAGAAACTATTCAACTCTGTCACAATATTTTATCTCTTCAGGTATTTCTGCAATTCTTCTATCTTTTCTCAGAACTAAACCTCAGAGATATTAAACTCCCAGGGGCAGTTGTGTTTTCATGAGTCAAAGAGACAAATCCTGCTGAAATGCTTGGCATTATGACATACAGGAACACCGCTGTAAACATGATTTTCACATCTTAGACATTCTTGTTTCAAAGAAGGCACAAACATTCAGCATCCCCATTCTGCATGCTTTACCAGTGCCTGTAAAACTGAATATACAACTGCATATGTGCTGTTAAAACACATCGTATTGCATTCCACTCTTTGTAAACCTGGAGTGATTTTTGTGTCCCTGGCTCATAAGGCAGCCAAGTGTTTTGTTTTCCTTCCTTTCCTATTGACAGTTTGGGGCGTAATTATATAACATTTTACAATTTCTAAGACTTATTTCAGTTTCTTTTACATGGAACTTTTCAAAGCAAAATATACAGTAGCTGATAGCGAGATTCATAATTAGTATCACAATTGAGTTTTAGCTAAGATTCATTCTCATTACATTTCATTAGATGAATATTTACTCAATATTTTCTCATTTTATTTGATGCAAAGTGATTTTACATGACTTCAAATTTTCGGTAAATATGGGTATATTATGGTATCAAACATTCTCATTTATGCAGAGATGTGTTTTCTAATGTTGAAGAAGAGTCCCTTGCAGGTACATTACAGTTATTGTAGTT
This sequence comes from Piliocolobus tephrosceles, assembly GCF_002776525.5. NCBI lineage: Eukaryota > Metazoa > Chordata > Mammalia > Primates > Cercopithecidae > Piliocolobus > Piliocolobus tephrosceles. Next base: position 50,023,031 of record NC_045442.1, on the reverse strand, counting down.
TTACTCCTATTTGGCTTTTGGAACAGATTTAGTTTCAAATCTGTTTCATTTCATCTAATGTTCATTAATTCAACAAGCATTTGTTAAGTACTTTTATATATGAAGTATTGTGTTAAGAAGTGGGACACTGAGATATTAGTTTCTTGTGTAACCTTCCATAAGCCACAGTGTTCTCATTTGTAAAATGCGATTAATAATATTTACTCATAACAACATCATGAGGATTAAGTCAGGTTATGCTTATAAATATTATTTATGATAAATTTGATTGATGTTTATTATAATAAAAATTATCACATAAATAATAATGGCATAACATAGTAAAATGTTATCTATTATAAACAAACAATGCATAATAATATTATTACTAAACAGATATAAACATAAAATGAATATGTAAAGTGAGCAAAAACCTATGTAATCTTAAATTGTCAGCAGATTATGTTAAATGAATTAAAAACAAAATTTTTTTCTCACTTTAGAATTCAAAACCTATTAAAATAATAAGACATAAAGATTCAGTATTTTTATAATATGAGTTTTCTGTCATAATATAGTATTGTTATTGCTAATGACATTATAAGTTTTTGTTATGTTAATTTTAAATGAAGAATATTAAATATAATAATTTTCATGTTTTATATTTTGCATTGTATTGTCATTGTCATTTCATCCTTAACCAAATAATATTTGATCAGAAAAATGCCATAATTTGTTAAATATTACCTTCATTTACAGTAGCCCATCAAAACTTATGTGAATTTTCTTGCTTTTCATTTTATTTAATAGGCAACAGACCCTGATGCTGGAATAAATGGTCAAGTGCACTACAGTTTGGGTAACTTTAATAATCTTTTTCGTATCACATCCAATGGGAGCATTTACACAGCAGTGAAGCTTAATAGAGAAGTCAGGGACTACTATGAACTTGTTGTTGTGGCAACAGATGGAGCAGTACACCCTCGTCATTCAACTCTAACCCTGGCCATCAAGGTTTTGGACATTGATGATAATAGTCCTGTGTTCACCAACTCAACGTACACTGTCCTTGTTGAGGAGAATCTGCCAGCTGGGACCACCATTCTTCAAATAGAGGTGTGTGGAAAAAGCATTTGTTACATTAATTCTACATTAGGAGGTTTGCTATTAGGGTTTGTTTGCCAAAATTAGCAAGTAAAAATACAACACACCAAGCTGGATTTTAATTTCAGATAAGCAATGAATAACTTTTTATTATTTCTCCAATATTGCATATTGTATTTGATGTGGCAAGCCTACTTTAAAGATATCCCAAAAATTAAGGACAGAAAGGTCTCTTTGTAAGAAATTTTAAAAACACTTTTTAATAGATTTTTTAATTTACAAAAGTAATACTCTGTTTATCCCAACAGTTGACAATACAATAGTTTATGAAGCAAAAGTTAATAATCTCCCACATTGTTCCTCCAGAGTACTCAACATTAAATTTATTTCACATTTATCTTTGTGTTCACACAAATGTCAAAAAAATTGTCTCTGTGTGTGTGTGTGTATATATTCATTTGTGTGGGTTGTACATATATAACATAAATGTGTATACACAGGAAAAACACAGAGTTACATATTGGTTCCCCCTCCATTTTACAGATATCGTTTATACCCATTATTCTGTATTTTTTTCACATTAGGTACACAAAAGTCATCTTCTAGTAATCTAACTCTCCTTTTTAATGACATCTCTGCATCAAGCCTCTTTTTTAAGTTTTCAACTATAAATTACAAAAAGTCCTGAACATTTTGATTCAGTAGGTTGGGCTGATCCATAAATCTGAATTTTTAAGCAGCCACCTCATTTAATACTGACTCAGTTGGTCTATGAGGTATGTTTTGAAAGAAAAAAAAAAAGTAGCCAATTTTCCACCTGCAGTCCACAACTTGAATGTTTTTAGCACAGTTTCCAGACTCTGTATCCCTTCCATAACTGAACTCAGCAATAAACATTAACAAATCAAATTAGGCAAATACCAGGGAGCGAACCATTATGCCTTCATCTATTCCACCATTCATCTATCAATTAATTAGTTAGTTAATATATTTATTTAACAAACATGTCTTCAGTATGCAAAGTCTCCTGCCAGTGTCGTTAAATTCATGCTGTCCTAGGGGATACACAGACTTTGGGGATACAAGGGTGAACAAAACAAATTTGCTGCTTTCTTGGAGTTTTCAGAAAATTAGTAGTTAAAACGTAGGTCCTCAGTACAAAGGGCCTAGGTAATAGAGGTGGAGCTCCTAACCTAATCTTAAGGCAAAGAGGAACTTATTTCTAAATGGTGAACTGAGGGGCAAGTAAGAGCTATTCAAGAGGAAAAGGAAGAAAGATTGTTTAAAGTAGTGGAGGAAAAAAAGCCTGGTCAAAATCATGGAAGACGGGAAAGTGTGAGGGGTGAGGGGCTAAAGGTCTAGAAAATGTAGTGACTCTTACCATGTTAAGGATAATGGCGTTGATTGAAAATTGAATTAAAAACCAGAGGATTTTAAGCAGGAAAAATCACATAATAAAATGTATGCTTTAATAGCAACTTTCTGATTGTTAAGTCAATAATTGATTGGAGGAGACCAAGGCTGAGGTTCACATAGGAGATGTTTGCATTAAAATATGCACATTATAACATACTCTGAATCTTCCCCATTTTCATTTTTGCTCCATTTGGTTTTCTGTACCTACAGTACAGTTGCTAGTCTGTACTGAGTGAAATAGCCTTTCTACGAGACTCCCGTGAAAACCAATCCTTTCAGCTAAAGGACAAGGTTCCCAATTTAGATCATCTTTTAGATTTCATGTCACATTTTTTCCTTTCTATTTTAGTATTTGTGTCTTATTTCTTCTCTGAGACCGTAACCTGTAGGGCAATAATTGTGTCTTGATTCATTTTGGTGCTCTCTACAGCACCTGTGTGTAACTACTACTCAAATGCTAGTTAAATGAAGGGGAGTATAGTAGAGTGATCTCTAGAATTGTATTATAGGGTCACTGTGAAGAAGAATTACTACTTATATTTTCTTAATTTTCCTATAGTACTTTAGCCATCCATTATGTTTATGGAAATCACTCAGTATATACTTATTTGTATTTAAAATATTTGTTCCTGATTATTAAATCAGCAGAAAATAAGAAGTAATCATTTAAGACTATTTTTTTACTGTGATATAATTCATTTAGTGATTTTTCAAGTTAAATACATAAAGTAATAACATCGAGAATGACAAAATCTTATGAGAATATTTCTCTCTCTCTCTCTCTCTGATTCTCCCTCTCACTGCCTCCCTCTTTTCCTCCCTCCCTCCATCTTTCTCTCCTCCATCCCTCCTTCCCTCTCTCTGGTAAATTGTTAAATAATGTATTTTTCTTTTAAAACGTGTCTTTTTGTCCTCATTAAATTCATGCTGTCCTAGGCAGTGACACATGACTTCCATCCTTCCTGCATTTCTTTATTTTGGTAACGTCACTAATAAAACCATTCTTTTGCTCATTACAGGCCAAAGATGTCGACCTTGGAGCAAATGTATCTTACCGGATAAGAAGCCCAGAAGTGAAGCATTTTTTTGCACTACATCCATTTACAGGAGAACTATCCCTTTTAAGGAGTTTAGATTATGAGGCATTTCCAGACCAAGAAGCAAGTACCACTTTTCTGGTAGAGGCCTTTGATATTTATGGAACAATGCCTCCTGGTATTGCTACTGTCACAGTGATTGTAAAGGTAAGGACAAAAGATGACTTCTGGTTGCCTTCTTTGCTCTCTATACATGTAGGTTTTGTTTCTTCTATTATATCTATAAATATGTTTTGATAACAATTCCTAATGGCACAGTGGTACCAGACCCAGAACATAGATTTTCCAATGGAAAATAGTTATGAATACATAAGAAATAACTATAGTTTTGACTATAAAAGATAAATTTTAAAGAGGTACTAAATATGAGTACAAGGACCGTGGAAATTTGAGTCTGCATCAGCTCTCCATCAAGTCATAACCTCTCTAGACTAGATTTTAGTTCAAATTCCACAGCATGAGACATAATTATTTGGTATAAATCCTTCAACTAAAAAAATTTTGTAAATGACTCTGAAGGGCCAAGAGTTCTTAGGCCCTAAAATTAATTTATGACCCAAACCTCTGGGATGAAATAAGTTTCCAAGTTAAATGTAATTGGAGCTAAATTCCGGCTCAACCCTTTTAAGCTCTATGACCTTTGGGACTGTGTTAACCACTCTGGATTTGTTATCTCATTTATTATAATACCCTGTGCTAGATGATTACCTGAAAGAGCATGGCATTTTTAACCTTTTGAATTTCTAGTGATTTTTAAGAGACAACTTAAAAGTAGATATGAGAAGAAGTACTGTAAGTTGATCAGTCCTCAAATACTAGTATATACAATGATCATCTGAGCGTCATCTTAAACTTCCAGATTTCTCTACTCCTTCCCCAAAGAAGGACCTATCCCGATCATAAACATCAGCAGTTGAGAAAAGTACACAGATGATTCTTATACAAGACATCTGAATCCCATATTGAGAAATTTACTTCAAATACAAAGATACATGTACAAAAATCCTCAAGTTACTTTACTAAATGAGTATATTACTAAAAAAATGACTTTACATGGCAGTAATTTCTTAGACAATGTAAAGTAAAAGTTCGTTCACTATCATGGTACGTTGTAAAAATGTTTGTTTTGATAAGGGAAGAAAATAGAAACTTGAAAGAGTCCTATTTAAAGTGGTTTTTTTCTACTTCCAGAATAGATTTTGAATGATGAAAAAGGGCTGGTCAGAAAGAAATAGAGATACCCGCCCAGAGCAAGGGCAGTGGAGGGAGGAAAAAGACAGAAGATCTGTAAGATAAATGAAGCACTTGCAAAGAAGCTTATAGTGTATTTCAATGGCCATGCATAAAATAGATGAATATGAGTAATTAATTGAATAAACAATTTAACTTTAGTATAGATATTTTGATTTATATTTTATTCACAGTTGTATCTATGTTCTACCCCAAAAAATATAATTGATAATTATGGCTCAGATTTTACCAGGTGACCACAGATATCAAGTTTCTATGTTAAAAAAAAAACAATGAAATCTATGGGCTTAGATAGAAAACTGTGGAAAGATGTGGACATTTTAAATAAATGTTTAGTTGCAGGATCATACCGTAGGATTGGAATGAAATATTGGCAACTACATATTGTCTACTACATGTTGGTACTATTTATGATTCATATAACCACTAAAAACGTGTAATACTGAGTGGAATCAAAGTTACATGACTTGCCAACTTTGTCAGGTTATCTAATCCTGGAGATCATGCAGATACCTCTAGGCATCTGTGTTTACTTAAACTTTGTCAGTATTACATTTTCAGGTTGTATTTTGTTCCTGTCAATGATTTTTCATTTGTTCTTTTGAAGTGGTTAGAGTTACAGTCCATTATGTGTTTAAGGTGAATTGTTTAGCAGAATTTATATATGATAAATTACTAACAATTCCATATCATTTGGATTTTGTTGGCTACCTGAAGATGGTGGGACAGTGCAGATACATTTCTGCCTAAAATAAGACAAAGTTCCTGAAGATTACTCTCTTTTTCTTTCTTTTTTTATTTTTATTTTTTATTTTAGTGTCCAGTACATTTATGTGAGATCATTCAGATTATGCATGTGTAACACAAATGTCTCTGAGGCACCTTAGTAGAAGACTATATGTATTGAGGGTCATAAGGTAAACAAGGTCATAGGCAACTTTTCTGCAATTCTCATATTATAGGGACTACAAATAAGATTTTATTTTATTTGAAATGATGGAAGAAGAATTCACTTTTCTTAGGTGATTGGTTGTTGTGCTGCTAAATAGCTAGATATATGCTATTAGTTTTCTTAGACAACAAAGTAATGATGTGAAAAAATATTTCACCAATACATAATTAATATAACTATATTTTTGCAGTAGGTTAATGTTCTTGACCCTAAAATTTTGGAGTTTGGATTTTATTTTTTTAAGATAATTCTGCAATCACAGTTAAATACAGGAAGTATTCCACTACCTTTTCTTTTTTTAGTGCCTTATTTTACATTTTCATCTTTTATTTAGATTCAGGTGTTACATGTTCACATTTGTTACATAAGTGTGTTGCATGATGCTGAGTTTTGGGATATGAATGACCTTGTCAACCAGGTAGTGAATATAGTACCCAATAATTAGGTTCTCAACTCCTGCTTCTTCACTTCCTAACCCACCCATTTTCTGTCTGTTAATCTTCAGTGTCTATTTTTATGTCCATGAGTACCCAATATTTAGTTACCATTTAGAAGTGAGAACATTCAGTGTTTGGTTTTATGTTCCTGAATTTGTTTAGAATAATGGCCTCCAGCTGTAGCTATGTTACTGCAAAGGACATGATTTTATTCTTTTTTAGGGCTTCATAGTATTCTGTGGTGTGTATGTACCCTTTTATATTTATCTAATTCACCATTGATGAGTATTTAGGTTGATTCCATGTCTTTGCTATTGTAACTCATAAAACTTTGGTAAATGTTGTTTCTTGGCTGGGCATGGTGGCTCATACCTGTAATCCCTACACTTTGGGAGGCCAAGGCGGATGGATCACCTGAGGTTGGGAGTTTGAGATCAGCCTGGCCAACATGATGAAACCCCATCTCTATTAAAAATACAAAAAATTAACTGGGCGTGGTGGCGCACACCTCTAATCCCAGCTACTCAGGAGGCTGAGGCAGGAGAATCACTTAAACCTGGGAGATGGATGTTGCAGTGATTTGAGATCATGGCACTGCACTACAGCCTGGGCAACAAGAGCGAAACTCCATCTCAAAAAGTAATATAAATTAAATGTTATATCTTAACATATGTTGTGTCTTGTAACTGAAGAAATATTATTATTTTAATTCAAAAGGTTTATGGCATGCTCGGGTGAGTAATTCAAATGATTCTAAGTAATTTCCAACACGTTTCTTTCTTTAAAGTTTTTAATTTAGGCTCATGGATACATGTGCAGTTTTTTATACAGGTAAATTGTGTGTCACAGGATTTGATTGTACAGATTGTTTTGCCACTCAGGTAATAAACATAGTACCTTATAGGTAGTTTTTTTTTTATCCTTACTCTCCTCCATCTGTCCACCCTCAAGCAGCCCCCAATGTATGTTGTTCCCATCTTTGTGTCCCTATGTACTCAACATTTACCTTCAGCTTCTAAGTGAGAACATGCAGTATTTGGTTTTCTGTTCCTATGTTAGTTCACTTAGGATAATGGCTTCTAGTTGCATCCATGTTGCTGCAGAGGACATGATCTCATTCTTTTTTATGGCTGCATAGTAGTTATTCCATGGCATACATGTGCCACATTTTCTTTATTTAGTTGACCATTGTTGGGCATTTAGGTTGATTGATTTCATGTCTTTACTACTGTGAATAGCATGATACTAATGATACACATGCATGTGTCTTTATGGTACAACAATTTATTTATCTTTGAATATATACCTAAAAAATGGGATTGCTGGGTCAAGTGGTCATTTTGCTTTGAGTTCCTTGAGAAATCGCCAAACTGCTTTGTTCTGTTTTCTCCTCAAACTCGCCAGCATGCTTTTTGTTTTTTGTTTTGTTTTGTTTTTACTTTTAAGAGCAATTCTGATTGGTGTGAGATGGTGTCTCATCATGGTTTCGATTTGCATTGCTCTCATGATTAGTGATGATGAGCATTTTTTCATGTGCTTGTTCACCATATGTATGTCTTCTTCTGAAAAGTGTGTGTTCATATCTTTTGCCCACTTTTTAATGGGGTGGTTTGCTTTTTGCTTGTTGATTTGTAAGTTCCTTATAGATTCTGGATATTAGACCTTTGTCAGTTCCACAGCACAGTTTGTAAGCATTTTCTCCCATTCTGTAGGTGGCCTGTTTACTCTGTTTATATGTTTTTTTTGTTGTTGTTTTGTTTTTTTTTTTTTTTTTTTTTTTGCTATGCAGAAGCTCTTTTAATTTAATTAAGTCACACTTGTCAATTTTTGCTATTGGTAAAATTGTTTTTGGCATCTTTGTTATGAAATTTTTTGCTAGGGCTTGTGTCCAGAATCGTATTTCCTAGGTTATCTTCCACTGTTTTTATAGTTTTAAGTTTGACATTAAAGTCTTCAATCCATCTTGAGTTCATTTTTGTACATGGTGTAAGGAAGGGGTATAATTTCATTTTTCTACATATGTATAGCCGGTTATCCTAGCATCATTTGCTGAATAGGGAGTCCATTCTCCATTGTTTGTTTTTATTTACTTTGTTGTATATCAGATGGGTATGAGTATGCAGCATTATTTCTGGGATCTCTATTCTGTTCCATTGGTCTATGTGTCTGTTTTTGTACCAGGACAATGCATTTTGGTTACTGTAGCATTACAGTATAGTTTGAAGTCAAGAAATGTGATATCTTCAGCTTTTTTCTTTTTACTTTGGATTGTCTTAGCTATTCAAGCTCATTTTTGGTTTGATATGAATTTTAGAATATATTTTTCTGGTTTTGTGAATAATATATTTAGTAGTTTAATAAGAATAGCATTGAATCTGTACTTTGCTTTGGGCAGTATGGCCATTTTAATGATATTGATTCCTTCTATCTACAAGAACGGAATGTTTTTCAATTTGTTTCTGTCGTCTTTGATTTCACTGAGCAGTATTTTAAGTTCTCATTGTAGAGATTTTTCACCACCCTGGTTAGTTGTATTTCTAGGTACTTTTTTGTGTAACTATCATAAATCGGATTACATTCTTGATTTGGCCCTCAGCTTGGATGTTGTTGGTACATAGGAATGCTATCATTGATTTTTGTACATTGATTTGGTATCCTGAAACTTTGCTGAAGTTGTTTATTAGATCAAGGAGCTTTGGACAGAGACTATGGAGTTTTCTAGGTGTAGAATCATATCATCTGCAAACAAGGGTAGTATGACATCCTCTCTTCCTAATTGGATGGGTTTTATTTATTTCTATTGCTTTATTGCTCTGGCCAGGACTTCCATTACTATGATGAGTGGGAATGATAAGAGAGGACATCCTTATCGTGTTTCCCTTTTCAAGGGGAATACCTCCAGCTTTTGCCCATTCAGTATGATGTTGGCTGTGCATTTGTCATAGATGGCTTTTATTATTTTAAAGTATGTTCCTTCAGTGTCTAGTTCGTTAAGGGTTTTTAACATGAAAGTATGTGGAATTTTATTGAAATACTTTTCTGCATCTATTGAGATGATCATGTAGTTTTTGTTTTTAGTTCTGTTTCTGTGGTGAATCACTTCTGTTGATTTGTCTATATTGAACCAGCCTTGCATCGCAGGCATAAAACCTACTTGATTGTGGGGGATTAGCTTTTTGATGTGCTGCTGGTTTGCTAGCATTTTGTTGAAAAAAAAAATTTTTTTTCACTTGTGAAGGTTTAATTCTCCAAACAACCAACATCTTGAGTATTATTACTTTTTCTCTCTCTCTCTCTTTCTTTCTTTCTTTCTTTCTTTCTTTCTTTCTTTCTTTCTTTCTTTCTTTCTTTCTTTCTTTCTTTCTTTCTTTCTT
>NC_045442.1:49946910-50013411 GCF_002776525.5 Piliocolobus tephrosceles | reverse complement strand
CTTTCTTTCTTTCTTTCTTTCTTTCTTTCTTTCTTTCTTTCTTTCTTATTATACTTTAAGTTCTAGGGTACATGTGCACAACGTGCAGGTTTGTTACATATGTATACTTGTGCCATGTTGGTGTGCTGCACCCATCAACTCGTCAGCACCCATCAATTCATCATTTATATCATGTATAACTCCCAATGCAATCCCTCCCCCTTCCCCCCTCCCCATGATAGGCCCCAGTGTGTGATGTTCCCCTTCCCGAGTCCAAGTGAACTCATTGTTCAGTTCCCACCTATGAGTGAGAACATGCGGTGTTTGGTTTTCTGTTCTTGTAATAGTTTGCTAAGAATGATGGTTTCCAGCTGCATCCATGTCCCTACAAAGGACGCAAACTCATCCTTTTTTATGGCTGCATAGTATTCCATGGTGTATATGTGCCACATTTTCTTAATCCAGTCTGTCACAGATGGACATTTGGGTTGATTCCAAGTCTTTGCTATTGTGAATAGTGCCTCAATAAACATACGTGTGCTTGTGTCTTTATAGCAGCATGATTTATAATCCTTTGGGTATATACCCAGTAGTGGGATGGCTGGGTCATATGGTACATCTAGATCTACATCCTTGAGGAATCACCATACTGTTTTCCATAATGGTTGAACTAGTTTACAATCCCACCAACAGTGTAAAAGTGTTCCTACTTCTCCACATCCTCTCCAACACCTGGTGTTTCCTGAGTTTTTAATGATTGCCATTCTAACTGGTGTGAGATGGTATCTCATTGTGGTTTTGATTTGCATTTCTCCGATGGCCAGTGATGATGAGCATTTTTTCATGTGTCTGTTGGCTGTATGAATGTCTTCTTTTGAGAAATGTCTGTTCATATCCTTGCCAACTTTTTGATGGGGTTGTTTGTTCTTTCCTTGTATATTTGTTTGAGTTCTTTGTAGATTCTGGATATTAGCTCTTTGTCAGATGAGTAGATTGCAAACATTTTCTCCCATTCTGTAGGTTGCCTGTTCACTCTGATGGCAGTTTCTTTTGCTGTGCAGAAGCTCTTTAGTTTAATTAGATCCCATTTGTCAATTTTGGCTTTTGCTGCCATTGCTTTTGGTGTTTTAGACATGAAGTCCTTGCCCATGCCTATGTCCTGAATGGTACTACCTAGGTTTTCTTCTAGGGTTTTTATGGTATTAGGTCTAACATTTAAGTCTCTAATCCATCTTGAATTAATCTTCATATAAGGAGTAAGGAAAGGATCCATTTTCAGCTTTCTACTTATGGCTAGCCAATTTTCCCAGCACCATTTATTAAATAGGGAATCCTTTCCCCATTTCTTGTTTCTCTCAAGTTTGTCAAAGATCAGATGGCTGTAGATGTGTGGTATTATTTCTGAGGACTCTGTTCTGTTCCATTGGTCTATATCTCTGTTTTGGTACCAGTACCATGCTGTTTTGGTTACTGTAGCCTTGTAGTATAGTTTGAAGTCAGGTAGCGTGACACCTCCAGCTTTGTTCTTTTGACTTAGGATTGTCTTGGCAATGCGGGCTCTTTTTTGGTTCCATATGAAAATTTTTGCATCTGTGTTCATCAAAGATATTGGCCTGAAGTTTTCTTTTTTGTTGTTGTTGTTACTCTGCCAGGTTTTGGTATCAGGATGATTTTGGCCTCATCGAGTGAGTTAGGGAGGAATGCCTCCTCCTCAATTTTTTGGAATTTTTTCAGTAGGGATGGTACCAGCTCTTCTTTATACATCTGGTAGAATTTGGCTGTGAATTCATCTGGTCCTGGGCTTTTCCTGGTTGGTAGGCTCTTTTTTTACTGATTCAATTTCAGAATTCATTATTTGTCTGTTTAGGGATTCAATTTCTTCTTAACACAAACTTGGGAGGTTGAATGGTTCCAGGAATTCATTCATTTCCTCTTGGGTTTCTAGTTTGTGTACACAGAGGTGTTCATACTCTCTGAGGGTTCTTTCATATTCCTCTGGGGTCAGTGGTAAAGTCCTTCTTCATTCAGTCAGTCATTTCTGATTGTGTTTAGTTGGATCTTCTCTTTTTTTTTCTTATTTGTCTTGCTATTCATCCATCTGTCTAATTAAGTCTTTCAAATAACTAAAATAACTAACTTCTAAATTCATTTATCTTTTATATGGTCTTTTGTGTCTCAATTTCCTTCGGTTCAGTTCTGATTTTGGTTATTTCTTGTCTTCTGCTGGCTTTGAGTTTGGTTTGGTCTTGTTTCTCCAGTTCCTGTAGACATGATGTTAGATTGTTCATTTGATATATTTCTGACTTTTTTAATGTGGGCATTTAGCTCTGTAAACTTCTTTCTTAACACTGCTTTAGCTGTGTGCCAGAGATTGTGGTATGTTGTATCTTTGTTTTCTTTAGTTTGAAATATTTTATTTCTGTCTTTATTTTATTGTTTACTCAGAGATCACTCAGGAACAAGTTGTTTAATTTTCATGTAATTATATGGTTTTGAATGTTTTTCTTAGTATTTATTTCTGTTTTTATTGCACCATGTTCAGAGAGTGTGGTTGGTATGATTTTAGTTTTCTTCAATTTCTTACAGATTGTTTGTATATCCAATTGCGTGGGCAATTTTAGAGTATGTGCCATATGGTGATGAGAAGCATGTATATTCTGTTGTTTTGGGGTGGAGAGTTCTATAGATGTCTATTATGTCCATTTGTTCAAGTGTTGAATTCAGGTCCTAAATATCTTTTTTACTTTGTCACCTTGATCATCTGTCTTTTACTGTCCATGGGGTATTGAAATGTCTCACTATTGTATGGAAATTGAAGTCTCTTTGTAGGTCTGTAAGAACTTGCTTTATGAATCTGGGTGCTTTTGTGTTGGATGAATATATATTTAAAATATTTAGATCTTCCTGTTGAATTGCACCCTTTGCCATTATATAAAGCCTGTCTTTGTCTTTTGTGATGTTTGTTGATTTAAAGTCTCTTTTGTCTGAAATTTGGATAACAACTTCAGCTTTTTTCTGTTTTCTGTTTTCTTGGTAGACTTTTCTCCAACTCTTTACTTTGTGCCTGTGGATGTCACTGCATGTGAGATGGGCCTCGCATAACCTTGGTTTTTGCTTCTTTATCCAGCTTGTCACTCTGTGCCTTTAAATTGTGGCATTTAGCCCATTTACATCCAATGTTGATATTGATATGTGTGAATTTCATCCTGTCATCATATTGTTAGCTGGTTATTATGTAGACTTATTTATCTCATTGCTTTATACTGTGAGAGATCTGTGTATTTAAGTGTGTTTTTGTAGTGTTCACATTTAGCACTCCTTTCAAGAGCTCTTATAAGGCAGGCCTGGTTGTCATAAATTCCCTTAGAATTTGCTTGTCTGAGAAGGATTTTATTTCTTTTTTGCTTATGAAGCTTAGTTTCACTGGATATGACATTCTTGGATTGAAATTCTTTTCTTTAAGAATGCTGAGTATAGGCCCCCAATCTCTTCTGGCTTACAGGGTTTCTGCTGAAAGGTTCACTGTTAGCCTGATGGGTTCTCTTTGTAGGTTTCCTGCTCCTTCTTTCTATCTGCTTTTAGAATTATTTTCTTTCATTTTAAAGAGAATGAAAGAGAATCTGATGATTATGTATCTTGTGGATGGTCTTCCTGTATAGTATCTTGCAGTTCTCTACAGTTTTTAAATTTTAATATTGGTCTCTCTAGTGAGGTTGGGAAGTTTTCATGGATAATATCCTGAAATATGTTTTTCAAGTTTCCTGCCTTTTCCCCATTTCCCTCAGTGACACCAGTGAGGGGTAGATCTAGTCTCTTCACATAATCCTGTATTTTTCAAGGGTTTTGTCCATTCTTTTTTATTCTTTTTTTTTTTTTTTTTTTTTTTGAGATGGATTCTTGCTCTGTCGCCCAGGGTGGAGTGCAGTGGCCGGATCTCGGCTCACTGCAAGCTCCGCCTCCTGGGTTTACACCATTCTCCTGCCTCAGCCTCCAGAGTAGCTGGGACTACAGGCGCCCGCCACCTCGCCCGGCTAGTTTTTTTGCATTTTTTAGTAGAGTTGGGGTTTCACCGTGTTAGCCAGGATGGTCTTGATCTCCTGACCTCGTGATCTGCCCGTCTCGGCCTCCCAAAGTGCTGGGATTACAGGCTTGAGCCACCGCACCCGGCCTATTCTTTTTTATGATTATTATTTTTGTCTGTCTTAGTTAGTTCAGAGAGCCAGTCTTCACGCTCGGTGATTCTTTCCTCAGCTTGGTCTATTCTGCTGTTAATGCAATTACAATATGAAATTCTTGTAGTGTGCTTTTCAGCTCTGTCAGATCATGGGTTCTTTCTTATGATGGCCATTTCATCTACCAGCTCCTGTACTATTTTATTGCAATCCTTAGTTTCCTTGGTTTGCATTTTAACTTCTTCCCTGATTCTCAATGATTTTCATTCCTATCCATATTCTGAATTCTATTTCTTTCATTTCAACCATTTCAGCTGAGTTAAGAATCCTTGGTGGGGAACTAGTGCAGTTGTTTGGAGGAAAAAAAGACACTTGTTTTCTGAGTTGCCAGAGTTCTTGCACTGGTTCTTTCTTATCTGTGTTTTCTGATATTCTTTCAACTATCTAATTTGAGTACAGTCAGTTGGCTTATTTGGATGTTTTCAGAGGAGTGAGTTTTTGTGCATGACCTTTATTTGTAACTGAGCTCTTGTCCTTGGTTTCACACATGAATGTATTAGCAAAGTATTTTTAATATTAAAGTTTGGACTGTGGTCCAGTGGATGGCACTTAACTGGAATGGCCAGTAGGTAGGCTCTTAGTCAGTCTCCTCTATTTCCTAAGGATTGTTGTGCCCCTTCTCAGTGCTCTGAAAGTGCGGGCTCCTTTTGCACTTGACTCCTGGCTGTGTATCTCAGTTTGGCACTCCCAGGCTATACACTGTAGCTCCAGGGCAAGCTCAGGCTTTATATTCTTTCCCCAGCTTACACACAGCAAGGGAAGGGACCTTGGCTGTGGCTGTGGCAGATGGCCTTTCACTTTTCTCTTGGTGCTCCACCCCAGAAAAATACAGAGCCACTACTAATCAGTAGAGTCAGCCTAGGGTGTGGTGGCTGCATCGTAGGTCCAAGTTTGTGGGTGATGTGGCTGACTGGAGGTGTGGCTAAAGCACTCAGGGTCTTTGCTCCCACCACAGTCTGAGGGCAGCAACGGCAATACCACTGCAGCAGCAGTGGCAGAGGGGCTTTTGGTTGTCCCTGGGTGCTCCACCTCAGGGAAACTCAAAACTGCTGCTACTGGGAATGTCCAGCCAGGGAGTGGGGTGGCTGCACTGCTGGCCTGAGCTGGGTAAAGAGCAGGAGGTTGCGGAATTACAAGTAGGAGAGTCTGAACTTCTCTCTGTATGATGACTGTATCCTACTGGAAGAGTGAGTAAAACCTTTGGGTTCTTTCTTTCTTCTCCAGTCCAAGGGCAGGAGGGACAGAACTACTGCCATGGCAGTGGCAGAGTGGCTGTTAGTTGACTGTGGGAGCCCCTCCTTAAGGAAACACAAAGCCACTAGCAGTGGGAATGCTCAGCGGGAGATGGGGTGGCTGTTCCGTTGTCCCGAGCATGGGCCCTGCCTGGTAAAGAGTGAGAGGTGGGGGTCTCATGGGGAAGAGAGACTGGGCTTCTGTCCATATCGTAGCTGTGGTGTCCTGGAGTTCCTGTATAGTGACCAGGCCCTTTGTTCCTCCCCAGTCCAAGGGCTGCTGCAGTCACAGAGAGGTTGTGAATTGTCTCTAGGGTTTTCTCACCACTGACTGAAGTATTAGGCATTGACAGGGTGGTTGGGCTAGGGGCCCAAATCCAGAGGCACTGGGCAGTAAAGACTAGCAGAGGTGGAGACCTGCATAGAAAGCAGTCTAACTGTTTTTCTGTAATGCTGGTGTGCTGTGCTGGGGGTTTGCATCAGTCTCCAACCACTACATTTCCTCCTGAATCTAAGGGCAACAGGAGTGAGGACTGTGGAGCAGCAAAAAATGGTGACCTGCCTTGCCCTCTGGGACCTCTGTCCCAGGGAAGTATAGAGCTGCTACTGGCCCAGGAATCCAGTTGGGGGGTTACCGAGGTCCTAGTATGGGAAGCCCTGCCCAGTGAGGAGTAGCAAGGGTGTGGACCCACATGGAAAACAGCCTACCCACTTTTCTGTAAGGAAATTATACTGTGTTGAGAGTCTGCATTAGATCCTAATGCCTGCCCCTCCCAAGCCTAAGAGCAAAAAGAGGGAGGGTTGCAGAGCAGCAAAAATGGCAGCAGGCCTCTCCCACTGGGAGCTCCATCCCAGAGAAGTACAGAGCTGCTCCGGACCCAGGAACTCAGGTGGGGCTGTAATGGACAGCAGGCCTTATCCTGCAAGGTGCTGCTGAGATGAGGCCTGCAATGTCTCACTGCTCAGCCTCGTAGATTTGGCCCCTTTACTGGGGGCATGCAAGTCTGGCCTCGGCTGCTACAGGAGCTACAGGCGCTGGTGCCAGAGTGTCTGGGAATACAAGTCTCCTGGGACTCCATGTGTCTCTGAGTATGGCTCTGCCAGGACTCCACATGGTTCTCCATGTCAGCCTAGAGACACTGGTGGGGAGTTCACGGAGGAGATCTCCTGAGCCCAGGGATGCAAAAGTTCATGGCGGAAGTATGGGTCCCCAGGGACTCACTTATTCACAGTTTCCCCACAGTGGGAGGACTCCCCTGGCTCTGTGCCACCCCTAGGGTGGGCAGTTATATGGTCTTGCTGTCCTCTGTTCTCTATGTGTTACGCTGTTTCCCTGATGAATTCCAGTATGTCTCCACCTGGATTTTTCAGATGAGCTAGTGTCCACTCGCCAGCCTTTCTTTTCTCCATGAGATTGACACACATCAGCTGCTTCTAGTTAGTTCTCTTGGTCTCCACCTCTTTCACTGTCCTTTTTTTTTTTTTTTTTACACTTGACTTAAGATCATCTGCTAGCACACAAGTTGATGCCATTTTTTCTGTGGATACTGCCGCCACCTCTAAACTAACTTGGAATGGAGATCATAAGCTCCTTCCATCCTCAGATGCCCTAAACCTGTTAGGAGAGTTTTATCAGGATCTGGGTTCTTTATTTCTCAGGGTTCCACATGTCTATATACTTTATTCTTCCATTCTTGTGTCTCTCTGTCCTCAGATATTTATTTCAGGAGGTAGGAAATGTGTCTATTTCAGGGAATTAAAACTTTAGTCAACAGTAAATTTCCTTTGGAAATAGGAACCCAAACTGTCAAAATCTTTTCTTGGGTAACCTTATTTTTCTTTTCGTACCTCTCTTTCCTGAGACAATGACTGTCAGTGCTCTAGTGGTCTGGAAAAAGGATCAAGCAACAAGAAAAAATTATGGAGAGCCTGAAGGGAGGGCTTTGATTTTACTGTATTTTGAAATGTGATTTTGTCACACTATTATGTTATAACATTTAGAAATCTGTTACAAAAATATTTAGGGAATGTAATATTGATGGTTATGAAGATTCCATAATATGTAAGCAGATGGAAAAGACTAAGGTGAGAGTGATCTAAATAGACTAATTATAGCAAAATATCTTCTGGACAGATGAAAAATTTACCTTGGTATACTCTTGTCTACTTATATGACTTGGTGGAATTGATCAGTTAAAACATTAAAAACAGAAAAATAATTCATTTATTGATGATTTTGGACAAGGAAGAGAAAAAAAAAAAAAAAAGACTTGCTATTAATGACATTCCCCCTATTCTTCCCAGATTGAAAAATAGATCATCAAATGGTATGGCCTTTTCCCCAATGAAGATGTGGTTGGTGATAGACAGTTATAATAAACACTTATAGAGTCTGACTTGGCAGCTCTGGATTCAATTTCAAATTATGTCCAAAATTATCACCTCAAAAAGCAAGATATGCCCTAAATAACCCTCATTCTGTATCTGAGACTATCCCTCTTAAAAAGTTCTTCATGCTGCCTCACCACCCCTTTATTTCAATATGGAGGTATACCTAAGGCTTCTACATCAGCAGCTGGAAGATAATTTATTCCTCAGATAGAGAAGAGTGTTGGTCTAATTCGTGTTGTCGCAGTTGCTTTATCTTATTTAGAGAAGTAACACCATTCCTTTGGTCAAGGCGTCCTGACTCATGCAGTCATTGCCTATTTATTATACATTTAAAGCAAAACTTAATGTTTAACTCTAGACATATGTAATACCACTTTTTATTTTTTCCAAGTTCATCTAAGCATAATAAAATTGGTAGGAAATTCTCCAAATGTGGACTGACACTTGCCTTCCTCTTTTCAGATAACTCAGGGTGGTGATTATCACAAATAGAACTTTAAAATTCTAGTATATACTGCCAAGGACCATAAAAATATTATTATCTTTTTTTGAAAGAGAAGAATGGAGTACAATTCTCATTTCTCTCCAAATATAGTCTCTACCAGCTTTGCAAATTGTCTCTATTTGGTCTGATTACTTGCAGTACTGAAAAACTGTTTTGTTGATAACATAATTGTATGGTATTTGCTAGGAGATACTTGGACCCAAAAAGTCATCACAGGAAAACATCTTGAAGTTCTTTCTTTCAAAATGAGCAGAAACATAATTTCTTTTTTAAACAAGAGGAAAAAATAAAAGATGAAGTGTTCAATGTCTAGTCCATCAAACCTATTTAAAATTGGAGCAAGAATGGGAAAATTCAAGTATTATTTGGAAGAACATTAATTTCACAGTATAAGTAAAAAAGTTGAGGTAGGGTGCAGTGGCTCACGCCTATAATCCCAGCACTTTGGGAGGCCGAGGCGGGCGGATCACAAGGTCAGGAGATCGAGACCATCCCGGCTAACACGCTGAAACCCCGTCTCTACTAAAAATACAAAAAATTAGCCAGGTGTGGTGGCGGGTGCCTGTAGTCCCAGCTACTCGGGAGGCTAAGGCAGGAGAATGGCATGAATCCAGGAGGTGGAGCTTGCAGTGAGCCGAGATCGCGCCACTGCACTCCAGCCTGGGTGACAGAGCAAGACTCCATCTCAAAAAAAAATTTTAAAAATAAAATAAAATAACATAAAAAAACAAACTGAAAAAAGTTAATCAAGATTCCTGCACACAGCTTTCTTAGTGCCAAGTTTTAAGAATCCAAAACAAAGCCTGTGATGGTCATACAATAACATAAATTTTTCTTGAAAAGATTTTATAGAACATCAATGCAACAAGATTTTTTCCTTGTATATTACTAGATATTTAGTTGTGTATTCTACTTGTAGATAATTTTGTTGTATATTTCTAGATATACTAAATTTTTAGAAGAACTGTATCTGTGATGATAATAAATTAGATTATACAAGCAAATCTCTGGAAAATGAAAATAAAATTCTAAACAATTTTAAAAAATCCAGAGTGATAACTAGCCTTACAAACTAAGTTATAATAGAAATCTGATCTTAGAGTCTGCGTTGTAACATAATATAGAAAATACACAGAAAGAAAAGGTCTGTTCTATAGCAAACTGAAAACTGAATATGAATCTGAAAAGTTGAATATGCAAATGGATATATGATACTAAGCAGCATTATGAGGAGTATAAAGAACTTGTCCGAGATAAACAGATGACCCAAGTCACTTTGCTCATTATAATTTTGGATGGAATGGCTGTGTGGGAGTAGGAGAGAGGAAGACAGGCTTCTATGAAGAAAGGAGACTAGATTCACCCTTGGTTGTGTTTGCCTGTCTTAGCGTGCAGGTGTGGGAGTAGGCAGGGAAGGGTGAAAGGATGATAAATGAAATATCATCAAGTTCACTTTGTAACAAGGGCTGAGGTTATTGTTAAATAGAGTGGGTCTTGGAAAATGAAGCTATGATTTCCACCTTTCAGAGGAGTTTCCTTCTCCAGAAAGAAATATTCCTACCCCATAGAATAGAAGAAAAAGGATAGCTTTACTAGATGAAAACTCAATGCACAGTACCAAGGCAGCATTCATGAAACCATGGACAGCTGAGAGGCAGTTATTTGCTACTGATGCTCCGTCATGACAGTATTCATAGGGTCCTACTTTTGATTTCATCAGAGAAGCTGACGCTTGAGAGACCAGGAGGTTCTCCCAGACTCAAACAAAACAGAAATTCTGGACATTTCATCTACAGCCTACTTACTGTATTTCCCTTGTCTGGAGGTAGGAATTTGAATAAATGATAATTTCTGTGAACCAGCTGGTGGGTGTTTGGTCAGATTTAATATTGTCTTTTACAACTTGCTAACTGTTCTCTTGGGGTTGTTTTGAAGTATGGCTTTCAGACGTTTCCCTCTATTCTATTCTGCATTTTCAGATTCCTATTGGTGTGCTCTTTATATCATGTTTGTCACCAAACTTGGTGAAAGCAGGACAAAATATCTTTAATTCTACTATTCTAGAGTTTTAGGACTAAGATGTAAGATATTTCCTATAAAGATGCAAACCAGAGAAAACAAAATGCCCATGCCCAGGATTAAAAACAGTATATCTAAGTAATAAAGAATCTCTCCCACGGCTCCATAAATATCACCCACTGGTTGCCAGGAGACCCCAGAAAGTGCCTCTCTCATATACTTTTAACCTTCATTGATTACATGGTTGCACATGATAGGATCTCATTCTTCTTTATGGTTAAATACTACTCCCTTGTGTACCTGTACCACATTTTCTTTATCCATTATTCCGTTGATAGACACTTAGGTTGCTTCCAAATCTTGACTATTGTGAATAGTGCTGCAATAAACATAGGAGTGGAGATACCTCTTTCATATACTGATTTCCTTTCTTTTGGCCATGTATCTAGTAGTGGGATTTCTGGATCATATGATAGCTCTATTTTTAGTTTTATAGGAACTTTCATACTGTTCTCCATAGTGGTTGTACTACTTTGCATTCCCACCAACAGTGTGTGAGGGTTTCTTTTCTCTACATTCTTATTAGCATTTGTTATTGCCTGACTTTTAGATAAAAGCCATTCTAATTGGTGTAAGATGATATCTCACTGTAAGTTTGATTTGCATTTCTCTGATGATCAGTGATGTTGAGCACCATTTACATACTGGTTTATCATTTGTATGTCTTCTTTTGAGAAATTTTTTTAGAACTTTTGCCCATTTTTAAATCGGATTATTAGATATTTTTCTATAGAATTGTTTGAACTCCTTATATATTCTGTTTAATTCCTTGTCAGATGGGTAGTTTGCAAATATTTGCTCTCGCCCTGTGGGTTGTCTCTTTACTTTGTTGATTCTTTCCTTTGATGTGCAGAAGCTTTTTAAGTTGATGTGATTCTATTTGTTCATTTTTCTTCAGTTATCTGTGCTTGTGGGGTATTACTCAAGAAATCTTAGCCCAGTCCTATCTCCTGGAGAGTTCCTCCATGTTTTCTTTCAGTCCTTTCATAGTTTGATGTCTTAGATTCATGTCTCTAATCAATTTTGCCTTGATTTTTGTATATAGCATGAGATGGGGTCTCTTTTCTTTTGCATATGGATATCCAGTTTTCCTAGCACCATTTATTGAAGAGACTGTCCTTTCCCTGGTTACATTCCTGGCACTTTTGTCAAAGTTAACTTCGCTGTAGTTGTATAAATTTATTTCTGGGTTCTCAATTCTGTTCCGTGGATATATGTGTAATTTTTTTTAATGCCAGTACCATGCTATTTTGGTTACTATAGCTCTGTAATATTATTTAATGTCAGATAATGTGATTCCTCCATTTTTTTTTTCCTTTTGTTTAATATAGCTTTGGCTATCTGGGTCTTTTGTGCTTCCACATATAGTTTAGAATTTTTTTTTCTTCTATTTCTTTGAAGAATGTCATTGGTTTTTGACAGGGATTGCATGGAATCTGTAGATCGCTTTGAGTAGTATGGACATTTTAACAATATTGATTCTTGCAATCCATGACCATGAGACATTTTTTCATTCTTTTGTGTTCTCTTCATTTTCTTGAATCCATATTTTATAGTTTCCATTGCAGAGATCTTTCACTTCCTTGGTTAATTCCTAGGTATGTTATTTTAATTGTAGCTATTTTGATTACTTTATTGATTTCTTTTGCAGATTGTTCACTTTTGGCATATAGAAATGCTACTGATTTTTCTATGTTGATTTTGTAACTTGCAACTTTACTGAATTTGTTTATCAGTTCTAATACTTTTGTGTGTGTGTGTAGTCTTTATGTTTTCCAAGTATTAGATTGTATCAGCTGCAAATAAGGATAGTTTGACTTCTTCCTTTCCAATTTAGATGATCATTATTTTGTTTTCTTTCCTGATTTTTCTTGCTAAGACTTCCAGTACTATATTGAATAACAGTGGTGATAGTGGGCATCCTGGTCATGTTCCAGATCTTACAGGAAAGGCTTTCAGTTTTTCCTTATTCAGTATGAGAGTAGCTATGGGTTTGTCATATATCACTTTTATTATGTTGAGGTATGTTCCCCAGTTTTTGAGGGTTTTATCATGAAAGGGCATTGAATTTTATTAAGTGCTTTTCAGAATCAATTGAAATGATCATATGATTTTTCTCTTTCATTCTGTTGATGATATATCACATTGATTGATTTGAATATATTGAACTATCCTAGTATCCCTGTGATAAATCTCATTTGGTCATGATCAATGATCTTTTTAATACAATGTCGAATTCCTTTGTTAGTATTTTGTTGAGAAATTTTGCATCAATATTCACCAAGGAGATTGCTTATAGTTTTCTTTTTTGTATATCTCTGTCTAGTTTTGGTATCAGAGTATTATTGTCTTTATAGAATGAGTTTGAAAGTATTCCCTCCTCTTATTTTTTCTTTTTTTTTTTTTTTTGAATAGTTTGAGTAGGATTGGTATTAGTACTTCTTTAAATATTTGGTAGAATTCAGTAGCAAAACCATCAGGTTCTGGCCTTTCCTTTGCTAGGTGACTTTTTATTACAGCTTGATACTTGTTATTTGCTATATCTTATTACTTGATATTAGTTTGTTCGATGTTTTGGATTTCTTCATGGTTCAATCTTGATGTGTTGTATGTATCTAGGAATTTATTTGTTTCTTCTTGATTTTCCAATTTATTGCCATATGTTTGTTCATAGTGGCCACTAATGATCCTTTGAATCTCTGCAGTATTAGTTGCAATGTTTTCTTTTTCATATCTGATTTTCTTTCTTTGGGTCTTCTCTCTTCTTTTTAGTTAGTCTGGCTAAAGGTTTGTCAATTTTATATAACTTTTTTAAAAACAAACTTTTTGTTTCATTGACCTTTTATATTGTTTTCTTCATTTCAAATCCATTTATTTCTGCTCTGACCTTTATTATTTATTTTCTTCTAATTTTGGCTTCAGTCTGCTCTTGCTTTTCTAGTTTTTAAAGATGCATCATTAGGTTGTTTTGTTTATTTGAAGTTTTTCTCCTTTCTTGATGTAGGCACTTATAGCTATAAATTTCCCACTTGGTAAAACTTTCAGTATATCTAATTGAGTCAAGAGATTTTCCTGCTGATGGGTTCGTGGTCTCACTAACTTTGAAGAATGAAGCTGAGGACCTTCGCAGTTAGTGTTACAGCTCAAAAAGAGTCCACAGACCAGGAGAGTGAACAGCAGTGCATTTTATTGAACAAAGCAAAAGGAAGCCTTCCACATGGTGGAAGGGGACCTGGAAGTGTTGCCGTTGCTGGCTCGGGTGCCTGGGACTTATATCTCTGTGTTACCTCCTCCCCTTTCTTTCTTCTTGTCCATTGAGAGTGGTTATTTTTTCAGTCCTCCCTTGGAGTGATTAATTTTGAATCCTTCACTCGATTTGTTAAGAACTCAAAACCCTGAGTCACAGGGGTCTTTTGTGAAAGTCCCTGAACCGGCCCAAGAAGTCCTGCCAACTCCACCCCTCACTATGGGTTTTGGTACTTTGTATTTTCATTATCATTTGTTTTAAGAAAGTTTTCAATTTTCTTATCAATTTCCTCATTGACCCCTGGTTATTTGGTAACATACTGTTTAATTTCTATGTGTTAGTGTAATTTCCAAAATTTATCTTGTTACTGATTTTTAATTTTATTCTGTTGCAGTTAGAGAAGATACTTGATATTATTTCAAATTTTTGAATGTGTTAAGACTTGTTTTGTGACCTAAGGTATGGCCTATATTTGAGAATGATCCATGTGCTGAGGAGAATGTGTATTCTGCAGGTGTTGGATGAAATGTTCTATGAATAACTATTTGATCCATTTGTTCTACAGTGGACATTAGGTCTGATGTTTCTTTGTTGATTTTTCTTTCTGGAAGATCTGTCCAGTGCTGAAAGTGGGATGTTACAGTCTCCAGCTATGTTTGTTTGGGGATCTATCTGGCTCTTTAGCTTTAATAATATTTGCTATATATATATATATTTCGGCGCTCCAATGTTGAGTGTATATATATATTTACAATTGTTTTATCTTCCTAATAAATTGATATGTTTACCATTATATAGTGACCTTCTTTGTCTCTTTGTGTAGTTTTTGTCTTTAAATCTATTTTGTTTCATATAATTGCAGCTATTCCTGCTGTTTATTGGTTTCCATTAGCATAGAATATATTTTTCCATGTGTTTATTTTCAATTTATATGTGTATTTATAGGTGAAGTGTGTTTCTTATAGGCTACAGGTCATTTCATCTTTTTTTTTTAATCCATTCATCCACTCTATGTCTTTTGATTAGAGAGCCTAATCCCTTTGTATTCAATGTTATTGTTTATAACTAAGGACCTATTGCTTCCATTTTGTTATTTGCTTTCTGATTGTCTTATGGTTTGTCTTCCTTCTTTCTTTCCTTCCTGTTTTCCTTTTAGTGAAGGTGATTTACTCTGGTGATATGATTTTCTTGACTTTTTATTTTTTATGTATCTGTTGTACATCTTTTTGGTTTGAGGCTATCATCAAGCTTGCAGATACTACCATACAACCCTTTATTTTAAGCTGATAACAACAACTTGCATAAACAGACAAGAAAAATAACTAATAAAAACTCTGTACTTCATCCCCTTGCTTTTTACCTTTTTGTTGTTTCTATTTATACCTTATTTTACTGTCTATGTCTTGAGAAGTGGTTGTAGTTATTATTTTTGTTTCATAATTTAGTCTTTCTACTTAAGATAAGAATATTTTATACACCACAGTTACAGTGTTATAATATTCTGTGTTTCCTGTGAACATACTATTGCCATTGAGTTTTGTGTCTTCAGATGATTTCTTATTCCTCATGAACTTTCATTTTTTGTTGAATAACTTTCTTTAGCATTTCTTATAGGACAGGTCTGGTGTTGATGAAATCCCTCAGCTTTTATTTGCCTGGGAAAGTCTTTATTTCTCCTTCCTGTTTGAAGGATATTTTAACCAGATATACTCTTTAGGATTTTTTAAGTATGACATGCCACTCTCTCCTGGCCTGTAAGGTTTCTGCTGAAAAGTCTGCTGTCAAATGTATTAGAGCTCTATTGTATGTTATTTATTTCTTTTCTCTTACTCCTTTAGGATCCTTTATCCTTGACCTTTGGGAGTTTGATTATTAAATGACTTGAGCTAGTATTCTTTGGGTTAAATCTGCTGGTAGTTCTATAATCTTTTTTACTTGGATACTGATATCTTCCCTAGGTTTGGGAAGTTCTTCATTATTGTTCCTTTGAACAAACTTTCTATCCCTATCTTTTTCTCTGTCTCCTCTTTAATGCCAATAACTCTTACATTTGCCCTTTTGAGGCTATTTTCTAGATCGTGTAGGCATGTTTCATTGTTTTCTGTTCATTTTGTCTCTTGCCTCCTCTGACTGTATATTTTGAAATGGTTTGTCTTCAAGCTCACTAATTCTTTCTTGGGCTTGCTCAATTCTGCTATTAAAAAACTCTGATGCATTCTTCAGGTTGTCAGTCACATTTTTCAACTCCAGAATTTCTTCTTGATTTTTAAAATTTTTTCAGTCTCTTTGTTAAATGCATCTGATAGAATTCTAAATTCCTTCTCTGTGTTTTCTTGAATTTTTTGAGTTTTCTCAAAACAACTATTTTGAATTCTCTGTCAGAAAGGTCACTCCGTCTGTTTCCCTGGGATTTGTTTCTGGTGGCTTGTTTAGTTCGTTTGGTGAGTTCATGTTTTCCTGGATGATATTGATGCTTGTGGATGTTTGTCTGTGTCTGGGCATTTAAGCATTGGGTGTTTATTGTATTCTTCACCGTCTGAACTTCTTTGTATTCATTATTTGGAAAGCTTTTCAGGTATTTGAAAGGACTTGGATGTTGCTAAAGATGTATCTGCTTTAGGAGGTACCACAAGCCCAGTAACACTGTGGTTCTTGGCTGACTCTTACTACCTTAATGGTCTTGGATAAGATCTAGAAGAATTCCCTTAATTACCAGACAGAAACTCCTGTTCTTTCCCCTTACTTTCTCCCAAACAAACAGAGTATCTCTGTTTGGAGCCATCTGGAACTGGGGATGTGGTCACACAAGCACCCCTGTGGACCCCACCCCTGGGACTGCACTGGGTCAGACCTAAACCCAGCACAGCACTGGGTTTTGTCCAAGACCTGCTGTAACCACTCTGGCTACCACTTAAGTTTGTTCAAGGCCATAGGTCTCCATAATCAGCAGGTGGCAAAGCCAGCCAGACTTGTGTCTTTCCCTTCAGGGTGGCAAAATCCCCCAGGCCCTGAACAGGTCCAAAGGTGCCATCTGGAAGTCAAAACCTTAGAATTCTAGCTGGTGTTCTCTTGTACTGTGGCTGAGCAGGCACTCAACCTATGAGAAACAGTCCTTCTCCACAAGCAGAGGAGCCTTACCCTGTGCCACTATCAAAGACCCTTGGGGAGTATTGCCAGGCTACCACCAATATTCACTTAGGGCCCACGACCTCTTAAGTCAGCTTGTGGTGAATATGCCTACCCTGGCAGTAAAAATATCAAATATTTGCTTTAGCTGCAGTTGTAGCCTTTTATGACTTTATATGTGGAAGCGTAAAAGAAAGGAAATAAGTCAGTAAAGACAAGGAGACAATACAGAAATTAAGAGAGAGAAAAAAAAAAACAGCAGAATGCTAATAATATGAGAAATATGAGAAACAGCAACTTGGACAGCAAATAGAAAGTGTCTAGCAGTGGAAAACAGAACTGGTAACAGACAGACAATCAACCGTACACCCACATAAAATTAGGTATCGGCTCCATAAACCTCAAGGTATTATACAGCAGCCATATAACGAAACAAGGATAATGCTAATGCTAGACCATATCACAGAAATAACTGAAGTCATTCCGCCCATTGTCTTATACTGTCTGTGTCTCCTCCTAGAGCATGCATTAGCTTTAGTACGGTAAGGACTGGCATTTGCTATATACACATTTTTTTTTTTTTTTTTTTTTTTTTTTGAGACAGAGTATCACTTAGTCAGGCTGGAGTACAACGGCATGATATCGGCTCACTGTAACATCCGCCTCCTGGGTTCATGCAATTCTTCCTTCCTCAGCCTCCCGAGTAGCTGGGATTACAGGTGCCTGCCACCATGTCGGGCTAATTTTTATATTAGTACAGACAGAGTTTCACCACGTTGCCCAGGCTGGTCTCGAACTCCTGACCTCAGGTGATCTGCCCGCCTCAGCCTCCCAAAGTGTTGGAATTACAGATGTGAGCCACTGTGCTCAGCCTACCTATCATTTTTAAAAATATGATCAAGTTGTAACTAGTTAGAACTTTCTGCTTATATTCTAAATAAAAACTGTTCTGTAGGTTTTTGCCTGTGATTCCAGAAAATCAAAAAATGTATCATCTTTTTATCTTTATTTTTATTTGTGTGTGTGTGTAGAACTTCAACTTGTCATTAAATTTACAAATTTACCAGCAAGTTCTTATCTTCCTAGCATGCTTATTAAAAAGATTCCTTACATCTTCTTGGTAGCCTGCTAAAGCAGAAATGGTTTCTGTGATTATTACAGACTCTAATGTAGAAAATAAATAAATAAATAAAACATAGTTTTCTCCTGCTAGCTGTCTGTACCTTCAGTTATAATTTTATTTGCTTGATACATGGAAACAAATTGCAAGCTTTATGAGTATAACTATTTATTAAAGTTTGTCTTAAGAAAAAAATCCATAATGTTTTTCAAGTTGTAAACCATGACATTCAGAATATTCTTCTGAAGCATTAAAACTATTTTTCATTAAGACCAAGAAAAATTTTTACCAAAAGAAACAAACTATTATGGGTTTTCATGATACAATTTTTCAACTACAGGGAAGGATATATTTCTTTTTGCTAATACTACCCTCTAGTGGAATAATGGACAACAGAAAAGAGTGTGGTTTTGGAGTGCTGAGCGTATCCTTAATTTAACTGCAGAATAGGACATTTGCACAGAAGCCTATTTATGTATATTTTTCTTCAGATGTCCCTGAGCATAAATAAAATTAACTATTGATTATGCTTGTTGGCATTGTATTTCAATACATTTCTCCTCTTGAAATAATGCATTGTGGAAAAACTGTATGCAGCTAGCTGCATTTGTAGCCACAATAAAAGATTATAACCCCAAAGTATGTACAACGTGTCATTAAAAGAAATACTACTACAATAACTATGTTAATTTATTCTTCATCCTGTCAATAGAAAATAAAGGGGGAGGAGAACCAATCTTTTCATAGTCTTCAGTCATTTACAGCCTTAGGTGTGTGTCTAGTCAGTTTGTGAATCCACTGTAATTTAAGTTAGAAGATGAATCCAATTAATACTTCCCAAGCAAATAGAAACTTCATTGTATTCAACACTGTGAACAACCATGTTGACATAATTGGAAAAGGATATACATTTTGTTTGTTTGTTTCTGAAGAATCAAGTTTTCCAAAAAGTACCTTGTGACATTAAGGTTTTAAATTTCCCCTGAGAGTAATAAAGAATAAAATGTATAAGAACTTAACGAGCTCAGTGGAAACTCACGCATGGAAAAATTGCAGTGTTGGGCTCCTTCCTTTCTAACCTTCAGAAGTTACAATTTAGGGGTGCTACAGGATTTCCACACCCTTAGTTACCACTTCCCCACTCATTAAGTTAATTGACACTCTTGGAAAGAGCACAAAAAAGTGTGAATGCCAATGTTTTACATATTTACCCCCTGCATGGAGCCTCAAGATCAATACCCTTCACAGTCCTCATTATAGAGAACCAAAGCTTCTAGGTTCATTTACTTGTTCAGATTCTAAAGTCCATAATTTATTTTAAAAATCTTTTTCATAGAAGAGATTGTGAATACTATATTTCAAAACAGAAGAAATGGTATCTTTTATTTTTCAGTTTTGTGTACAGTTCAAGTTCTCCTATTGGTGTATGCAGGTTTATTCATATTGACTACTCAGAACCCAACTCTATAGTTAATATAAAAGGAAGGACTGTTTGATAGTAAGAGATAATTATTCTGACTTCTTTGCAAAAAGAGAAGTTTACGCTCTGTTAATTTATGTATTTCCAACCTAATACTGTACAGGAAAATTGTTGTGTCTAAGCAAATATCAAAGAATATGTAGAATTTTTTAAATTTTGTTTTTACTAACAAGTGAGAAAAAGGTGACTTGGAGCGGAAGAACAGATAATTAACAAATTTAGGTTTCAGATCAAATATGTTTGACCCACACTTCCCAAAACACTGTAGGGGTGTAAGGATTATTAAAATATTATAAACAAATAAATCTGCCATATGAATAAGCATTATTTATTGACAAAAGATAATATACAATTGTCTATAAAAGATAAGATGATTCAGAAAAAAATGGTTTTGATTTCAGGGGACTTGATTTATTATTTTAGCTCTGACAAATAAGTAGATTAATTTAGTTAAAGTCACTAGCCTATCTGCAGATCAGTATTTTTACTAGCTTAATGGCAGTTAAATGACACAGACAGGGACATCTTTTCCTTGAGTCACAACAGTATCTTCACTGAAGTGCTAAATCCTGATGCAAATGGGAAATACCTGATAACTATTTATTTAATGAACTTGACAATGCATGAGTAACAATGTATATATAGCTCCAAATTGGAAAAATAAAATAAGATACATATAAATTGCTCTGAAAAAAAATTCAGTAAATTAACATTGTTTTCTGTGTATAAATATATCTAATCTTAAGTGTCATTATTGTAGTGCACTGCAGAGAAAATCTCCTTTTATCATGTAAAATGGCAACAAAGGATATTTCTCAGTTTGTATCTGAAATGTTCTAATCATAGTATTACGTTAAGTATATAAAATAATTTACATAGCTACAAAAACATATAAAGAGCATTTAAAAAAAAAATCCTTTACTCCTGCTTCACAGAATGTAGCTTTTAAAGGAACTTGTTCTTGTTTTCAAATGTTAAAATTTTACCACTTACCATTAGAAGTTTGAAAAAATTCAAGGGTCACTTCGGTCTCCAAAAGGTATGTTTTTGAGGGTGAAAAGCTTTATTCCAGGGGAATGGCCTTCAGTTGATATCCACACATTAATATTGTATGAGAACTCTGGCAGTTTCCTCCGAGGTGCCAGTCTGAAGTGAGAGTAATGGAATTGAGAGGATGGAAGGCTGACAGTGGCAAATGAGTTGTGTGATATGAAGAGTGGGAGTCAATCTAGTAACTGTATCCCTAACCTGGTTTCAACGGAAGTAATAAACTCCTAATTGTGTTTTACAGGATATGAATGATTATCCTCCTGTCTTTAGTAAACGAATATACAAAGGGATGGTGGCTCCAGATGCAGTCAAGGGTACACCTATCACAACAGTTTATGCTGAAGATGCAGACCCTCCTGTAAGTAGAAGGCATTGATTAACATTCTGAACTGTACTGAGAAAAATCCTTAACACTCATAAATGACCCAATCACAAGACAGCAAAAGTAGTCTCTGTGAATTTCACCCTATTTATTCATACATTTTATGTTATTTTGCTTATTTCATCCACAGGTACAGAGCATATTTCAAATGACTATTATTGAACCTAGACAATAAAGAATATGCTTTTTGTTTTTCTAGAATGCACAATGTAGTATTTACTAATTTATCTAACAATGATAAGTATAGGTAAAAAGAATTGTCTACATTTGTAAGCTTCACTTAATCTGGATATGTTTTCAATTTATGTATTTTCCATTGTATGCATATACGACTATTTTGTTAGCAAACTCCAAATCAACACATCACAGAAAACTTATATTGAATATGTTTATTTTGGTAAATTAAAAAGCTTAAGATTGCTTATAGAAAATAAGTAACAGATTCTTTTATCATACAGAACTTTACTTCTTTTGAGAATTCCAAATTATCTTTCAAGGCAAGGTTTTTAATTATTATTAGAGCAGGAGTGATAAAATACCATATAGAATTAATAGTATACATATAAAAAATGCTTTCTATAAATACCTTGATTGTTTTCTAAATATTAATTATTATCCTAAGAACTCAATGATGACCGAAATTTTTCTTTGAGTGTGTAGATTCACACTGTAAGTCGGTGGCTGATAAATTTTAGAAAAATACAAATAAAAGTTAAATTAACTATTTTAGAAGAGTAAGTTTTTACCCTTATTTTATGTTGGTACCATAAAGACAGAATAATTATTATTCGGATAGGCTTGCCAAGTGTTTTCTACTCTGTTACTGTTATAAATGTTTATTAGTTAGAAGAAAATAGTTTCAATTTCATGTTCTTCAGGGATCTTGTGCCACTACCTGGGGCTGTAAGTATGTATCTTAACACTGTAGGTTTATTTGATAGTCTCTCTTCCAAACTAGAATGTAAGGTCCTTGAGGGCAGGAATCAAAATTTATTTCAGTTTGTATTTCCATATCTAACTCTAAGCCTGCTACTTACTAGTCTGCCAGGAAACATTTGTTGAGTAATTGAATAGGTGAATACATAAATGGTTATTCTGTATTCTTTAGGATTGACAAAATGTGCCAGATTTTCAGAATCTTAGTTTTATACTACCCTAGAAAAAATTCTTAATATCTCCAAGACTTAGTTTGGCCATTTAAGGGCTATGAGAATTAAATGATTGATGTATATACATGCTCAACCAGGCTTCTGCACCGCATATATTAAGTATTACTATTATTAAGCAATAATAATTTTCATTTCTAGAAGTTGGCCACATCATTTTCAAGGCATCCTCTTTCTTTTGAATGAAGTGAGAACCACTCATTTTAAACTATAAAATGACACCACCAAAACTTTTTGAACTATCAGAGAAACTGGAAAAACTCTGAAAGCCAGAGAGAGCGTTGTTGTTGAATATAAATTAAGAATTATAAAATACATGTTCTGCAAAACTGAAGTGCTCCAGAGGGAGGAAAGACATATTCCAGGCACTTTTCCCCCTACTGAATTAAAGCTGAGAGGATCTGTTTTTTCTACCTTGCTTTTGTGACAGCGTTGACATTATGTAGTTCACATGGGACATGGATAGTGAATGACTGATCATTTTGGAAATTAAAAATGACTGACCTATTATTTCTTTTCACCACAGATGTCTCATTCCCAAATTTGACAAAACAAAACTGCAGGTGTAATGTTTATTTGCATGGTTTTGTTCTTTTCGAAACTGCTTTTATGAGGAGATTTGGGGGAACAAGGTTAAATGGTAACAGAATAGTGTCCTTTGTGAGTATGTGAACATGGAATAATTGGGATAAATAAATAGGGTTTATGTTTCATCTTCACTTTATCTCCAAGAAGTGAAGCATTATTCATACCATTCCTTACATTTGACATATTTTAGGAATTTATAAGGTTTATAAGGTTCTTATTTAAAGTAGGGTCATAATTGGAACATGTTTAAATAGCCAGTTCCTCTTTTCTATAATGTATATCTGTGTTTTTTTAAAATGTCATGATGTTACCCAACATGCTATGTAGTTATGGACATCTCCCAATGCTTAACCCTCCAAATAGTCATTCTGTTACAATCTATTAGTGGAGGGTGTTAACAGTAGAAAGAAAGTCATCTTTATCTGTAATTTGCTGCTTGCTTGGTTTCATGTGCCATAGTTAAAACTATTCAGGACCAAGAGTGTTATAAAAATGTATTTTTCTTTCCAGATAATATAGTTTTTCTGTATCATTTTCAATTGATATCACTACTGATCTATTTTTCATGACTCACCACATACTGGCTTGTGTTATTCTGTATTGATTTAGGTTATTGCTAGCAATGTAGCAGGAACTCTGATTTTTAAGATCTGCAGCTACTAACTATGATTTCTCACCCAGGAGCATGAGGAGGGAATATACACAGCTCAGTGTTGTTGTTGCTTTTTTTCCCCTTAACATCAAAGCTGTTAGGGAAATAATCAAGAACTATTTTTACTGTGAATGTCAGCTTGTGAAAAGTGACATGATATAGTCCCAGCCTGACTCCCATTGGTCTCAAATACTTAATTAGAAAGAAGGCACACCATGAAACAGTTGGGGCTTGATCTTTAAAACGGCAATGGAATAGAATTAGATTTGAAAGTGTAAACAGGTATGAAAGGGAAGGGAATTATATTTCCTAGGCATAATAATTTATGGTGCCTTAATTATATTTCCTAGGCATATTTACAACAGCTATTTATATTTTCCATATTTAAACCTATGTATGACATACAACACTCCTTTTATATTCTGACCCATCCACTCTTAAGCTCTTCATTTGCTGCATCTCTTAGTTAATTATGTCTTCAATTTATTGAGGATATACACTTTGTAAGTTCTTAGTGAAAAATGATTATATTATTAATAGTACTTGAAATTAATATTAGAATTAATAATTCAGATGTAAATAATGCTCTTTTAATTTAGAAACTGTCATACTTACCAGAGCTAAAGGGGCATTTTTCTTTTGTTATAAATGGAAATGTGGGTAAAATGTGTTTGCTTCAACCTTTACAAAAGTGTCCTTCAGATCCCATAATGTATTACTAAATAAAACTAAAATCTAGCCTGAAAAATCTCCATACTCACATACTTAGCAGGTAAACAAACTAAAAGCCTAACTTCAGTGGCATGTTTCCCTGTAACAACAGCTTAGTCTCAGCCAATCCCAGTAGCTATACTTTAATCACTCACAGACGGCCAACTGCTTAAACTTTGTTTAAATAAGGCAAATGCTGAGCTGTAACCAATGCAGCTGTTTCTGTATCTCAGTTTTGGTTTTTGCACATCACATTTTTTCCCCATAGATGTTTGACCTTGCAACAGTGCCAGTCTCTATGAATTTTCTTTGGTTCTAAGGGCTGATTTGCAAATCATTTTTTTTTTTTTCTTTTCTCAAACTCTTAAATTTGTCTAAAGTTTTTCTTTTAACAGTATCAATAATTTACATATTTTGGGGGTAGGGAGTAAGAATATACTTCACAGAATCTGGGTCCCAATATACTTTCAACAAGACAGGTTTCCAAGAAAATTGAGTGAAATATAATAGGCTTTCTCTGGGACTGGCCCACAGACCTCCTTTACGGCTTAAATGATATTCTTTATTCTGAATGTCTTACCAGAGGAAATGGAAACAGACCCTCTGAAAGGGTATCATGGCTTCTCATGACCTGGATTCTTGGCCTTAACACCCTCTAAGTTAAGCCACTCATAATTCCTGGTCTTATCTTTGTCCTCTTTGCAATTCGTTCATTTTCTTGCATGGTGACTATGTTTGGACAGTTGCCCTACAATCAAACACAGACCTAACACAGCCTAGACAACTGTGTCACAGCCTGACATCTGAGGCCAATTTTAGGACAAATTAAATTTGAAATTATTTCAAGACATCTATGTGCAACTATCTATAGAATGATAAAAATTAGCACCCACACCCTCCCCCATCCCCTCGGCTTCAGGTGTGGAGGATGGAGGCTGAAAGAGCTGTACCATGGGGCTGGCAGAAACCTTATCTGTTGCCCAGTTATCAAACTTAGGAGTACTTGAAACCTAACTCTGAAAGGAGGCTAGAGGCAGATGGCAGCGTGAGGCTAAGGTTGCCTTCACACAGATCGGCAACTCTGTGAGGAGGACCTTATAGATGATAGGTATTGAGTTACCACAGCTAGTGTGATCTGATGTGGGGATAATGTGGTTGCATTTAAAGGGCCTGGGATGGATCAGGCAAAAAATATCAGACTAAGAGCTTAAAAAAGAAATGTGAACACAGGAGTTACCTTAATTGAGGTTCAAACTCTGAGAGTAAATCCATTCTCCAAGAATGAAAACATAATCAGATAAGAGACAAACCTGGAAATAGACTCTCAGAATTTGGGGATACGTCAGGAACTGATTAGTGGAAAGAGCCAGAGAAAGTAAAGACTGACAAGATGGAAAGGAAATATGCTAGTGATACAGTACAGGTGAAAAGAAATTTTCAATGGAGAGAAGGAAATGAATGGTGAAAAACTTTGCAGACAGGGCAAGGACAATGAAATATAAATGAAGGACCATAGTTCTGTTGATTAGGAACCCATGGGCGGCCTTCATAGTAAATTGGCCTCTGGTCTCCTGATGCTGCCTTCTTAGTCTTTTAATTTTCATGTGTCTGAGTCATTTGGGGATATGACATTTATTTATAACTCAACTTTTTGTTTTTAACTGTGTGAGTTCATTTTCATTCTTTGAAGAATTAGTCATGTACATTTTCTTTAAAAATAATTTATGGTGCCTTAATTATATTTCCTAGGCTTACTTACAACAGCTTTTTATATTTTCCATATTTAAACCTATGTATGACGTACAACACTCCTTTTATATTCTGACCCATCCACTCTTAAGCTCTTCATTTGCTGCATCTCTTAGTTTATTTATGTCTTCAATTTATTGAGGATATACACTTTGTAAGTTCTTATATGACACTTTTTTTTGCTTATGCTTGTAAAACTTGAAAGACTACTAGAGTCTTGGGTCAATTTTTTTCCCTTTAAAGCTATATAGATGATGTTTCACTATTTTTTATTATATAATAAATTATAAAATGTGAAGCCAAATTAATTTTTCTTCATTTTTCAATATTTTATCTTTATCTGCTTATAAAAATCTCTATTTTTATATTAAAGTTTTTTACTAGTACATATTTAGATACTCTTTCTTTGTATGAATTGTGTCTGGTGTATGATGGCCCCTCATATGCAAATTTATACAGTTTACCAGCTCAATAAAATTTTAAATGGTTTCAAGAGTGTGGGCTCGGGAGCAAGAATGTCTGGTTTCAACTTTAAAAACTCCCACTGACTAGCCCTGTGACCTTGGTCAAGTCACTTAATTCACTGTAACCCTCAGTTCTGGCATCTGGAAAATGAGAACAAAAATAGCACAATTAAAACTTTATACCCCGTGAACAGCCACTCCTTATATCCCCTTTCCCTTAGTCTCTGACAACCACCTCTGCTTCTCTGAGTTTGACTGTTTTAGATATCTCATGTAAATGCAATCATGCGGTATTGGGCCTATGACTGGCTTAGTTCACTTAGCATAATGTCCTCAAGATTCCTGCACATTGTTACAAATGGCAGTACTTCCTCCTTTTTAAAGCTGAGTAATGTTCACTTGTATGCATATACCACATTTTCTTCATTCATCTATCAATGAACATTTAGGCTGTTTCCACATCTTGGATATTCTGAATAATGCTTCAGGCACACATGAGAGTACAGATAGATATCTCTTCAAGATCCTGATTTCAGATCTTTTGAATAAATTCCCAAAAGTGGAACTGCTGGATCATATGGTAGTTATATTTGTAATTTTTTGAGGAAACCCCATACTGTTTCTCATATTGACAGTGCCATTTTACATTTCCACCAACAATGCACAAGTGTAGCAATTTCTCCACATTCTTGCTTTTTAAAAAATATTTTTTGAAATAACAGCAGTCCTACAAGGCATGAGGTGATATCTGATTGTAGTTTTGACTTTTATTTCCCCGATGACTAATGATGTTGAGCACGTTTTTAGGTACTGTTGGCCATTTGTATGTCATTTTTTTTAAGTGTTTGTTCACATCCTTTACCCATGTCTTAATTGAGTTATTTGTCATTTGCTTTTCTGGTATTGTTCTAAGGATCTGCTTTCCAACACTGTGACTATAGTTAACAATACTGTGTGATGCACTTAAAAATTTGTTTAGAGAGTATATTTCATGTGTTCTAAAAACAAAAGAAATACTTCATAGGGTTGCTCTTAGGTTGAAATGATGTAATTTATGTGGAACAGTTGGTGCCTATCATATAGTAAATAATATATATTAACTATCTTTTTTTATGTTTACTCTGACCTTTTTTATGCTTTAAGTCTATGAGATCTGTCATCCATATTAATATTTTGTGATCTGCTTCCTTCTCTTTGTGCTTCTCCCCTGCATTCTGGAAAATCCTGTAAAGGTCAGAGGTCCAGGAACCGAGCATAAGTTGTATAGAAGAAGGGGGTGGCATAAGGTACTGGGGTGTCAGGAAGGTGCTGTGCCTCTGAAACATGACCATGACAATTTTTTCCCTGCTTGATCTTTTCTCGGGGTGTGTTTA
The DNA here is from genome assembly GCF_002776525.5 of Piliocolobus tephrosceles. NCBI lineage: Eukaryota > Metazoa > Chordata > Mammalia > Primates > Cercopithecidae > Piliocolobus > Piliocolobus tephrosceles. Next base: position 49,985,885 of record NC_045442.1, on the reverse strand, counting down.
TAATCTAAGGACTGGACCTGAGTATTCTGTTTCGAAGTTTCCCTTTGACTAGACTACCATTGTAGCTAAATGCTACGGCTTGTTTGGCTTCACACCTGACTGTTTCACTCATCATGATAATGCAGAGCACGCCACCCCATCCTCTCTCCAACCCCAAGCCATCTTTACTACAGAGTCAAGTAAAAGCATTCAAGACAATGCAATTGTCAGGAACATTATCTGTCATATTAGGAACTTTCTAACGTATCACAGAGATTCCTATACAACTGTGATCATTAGTTACTGTGAAGTACCCTGTGAACTTCTGGCATGGCAGGATTTGATTAACACATAGCAAAAAGAATGAAGTGTAAGAACTGAGTGCTCAGTGAAAACAGTGAGAAAAAGAAAGCAATACCATTACACATTTTTTTTTTAAGCACACAGTAGCATCTACAGGTTTTCCTACAAAAATAATTCTTAGTAAACAACACCAAAATCTCACTGTTCTACAATGGCAAAGATCAATATTTTTATTTATGGGTCTGTGAGGCAGCTAGGAATTGGCTGACTTTGACTAGGCTCATGTCTATTCCACATACCTCTTTCTGCAGGGATGCATGGCTAACCAGGCCTGCTTTTCACGTGGTAAGAACAGAATCCTAAGAGAACTTGCCTAACCACATGATGACATGTAAAGACGGCTCCCATGTCACAGTTCTTCATGTCTATTGACCAAAGCAAGTCACATGGCCTAGCCCAAAAAATCAGTAGAACAGGAAGTGGAAGAAGGGGGAAGGGATATTTGCTAAACTATAATAAAATGGACCATAAATGGTTCTACTTAAAAGATACTCCTTAAATGTATTAAAAAAAAATGCCACTGGTGGCAAAGAGAGGCAAGAAAAGAAGGTATGAAAATAAAAGGAGAGAAAGAAATGAATAAACAAATATGCCTTGAAGACCCATCAATGATAATGTTCATAAACTACAGATTATATTTAACTCAAATCTGTGCCCTTGAGATCCAAACAATAAAAATTCCTTAAGATTTACTATATGTTTGTGCATTGAATATTATTTAAAGAGCTTCTATTATATAAGAGATGCTAGATTAAGCAATAAGGGAAAACTGTCACGGTTCCAAGCCTCAGTGTTTCAAACTTAAAAGGATAAAAGTTAAGTCAATCAAATAAGGCCAGCCACGATTGCTCACGGCTGTAATCCCAGCACTTTGGGGAAGGCCCAGGCGGGTGGATCATGAGGTCAAGAGATCGAGACCATCCTGACTAACACAGTGAAACCCCATCTCTACTAAACATTACAAAAAACTAGCCGGACATGGTGGTAGGCGCCTGTAGTCCCAGCTACTCTGGAGGCTGAGGCAGGAGAATGGCTGAACCCAGGAGGCGGAGCTTGCAGTGAGCGGAGATCGAGCCACTGCACTCCAGCCTGGGGAACACAGCGAGACTCCGCCTCAAAAAAAAAAAAAAAAATTGAAGTTAAAAAAAAGAGAAAAGAAGAGTACTTAGAAATAGTTAGGGTTCTGTGAAATCATATAAGAGGGAGCATGATTGTATCTAGAGAGTCAAGGGAGGTTCTAGAAGTGATTCTGAGCTGAGATCTGATGTTATGCCAAGACAAAGTAACGTAGCAAAAGAATCTGGCCCTGAAACATGAGGAAGAACAATAAGTTTAAAAAATCCAGGGCCATTTTGTTTTTCAGGAGGATGGAGAGGGAAACCTAGTTGGATCCTGCTTAATCTGGTAGATTGTGAAGACAGTGTTAAGAATCGTTTTATCCCAAGAAAAATGGAAGGGCTTTAAGGCATAGAATATGGGGTCACTAATTACTAGCTCAGGTAAGATTCATCTCTTAAGTTCCTTTGACTACATGAATTTTTTGTATTAAGAAAGTCTGAAGGTGTACCAAATGACAACTTCATAAACTTAACTGTGTTTAAATAAATACATTTTACAAGGAATGTGTTATTTGATGCCTTTAAGGGTCGAGTTACAATTATCTTTGAAAAGCACATTTCCCAAAACATTTAGTGGTAAATAGCCTTAAAGCAAATATTTTTTACAATCTTTAATAGCTGTGTCAATATCCTATCTATAGAAACTGAACTATACAAACACCTTATATTGTCAAACTGCATAAGGAACTTGTCAACATGTTGTCAAAACATATTGATCATTCCAGATGTTAAAAACAGGGAAGAGGGAGGAAGAAGTGAAAAAAGCACATGACTTTCTTAGTGGTTACATGAAGAGTTTGGTCTGCTGTTTCTTTCTTTTTTTTTTTTTTTTTCTATTTTCTCCTTTAAGGATACCTTGACATCCAGTTAAATTCACTAAAATATGACTAAGTCACATGCCTGCAATATATATATATATATAGTGTGTGTGTATATATATATACATATATATAATACACGAGTTAAACACAAACACCAACACTAGTGACATTAGTCAATAATTTTCATAATCTCTACAGATGGTCACCAAACCTAACGTGTGTATATATATGTAGATATACATATACATACACATAGATGAACAGATATACATATGTGTATCTACATATATATACACATTATATGTATATATATGTATATATACGTATATAGACACACGTATACACACACACATATATATATGTATATACACACACACCAAAAAACCACTTTGTAAGTAATTCCTTTATAGTAATTCCTGATGTTGGAAGATTTTGTGAATTGCATTGTTACAAAATAAATCAGAGTAGTTGCTCCAAAGACTTTGGGAAAAATAATTTTGCAAACCCTGTCGGGGTAAAATTTTTGTGTTCTTGAAAACAAATTACTTAATGTTTGTTTTTAATGATAATAGTAAGTTTAGTATTCCCTGATACAATGTGATGGCTATAATTATGAAGAAATTATGAAGGAAACGATGTGAGCCTGAATAAGTAATTTCTTGATAATTATGTTTTTAAGAAAAATGACTAAATCAAGATGTCCCCTGATATTAAGAACCTAATTATTTGGGTCCATTATATTCTCATTGAAATTCCCTAAATTTTCAAGTTTGAAACATCCTTCATACAGGTATGCAATTACCTTCTGTAGTAATTAATTATATTATCACTATAATTAAGCCGAAACATATAGTGTTTAACACACTATAAGAACAGAAATCAAAAGTAGAAAACGTGATAAATAATGAAGAAAATAATTTAAATCTTATTCTATTTTCTTCGTGTAAATTTACATTTATTCTGCTATATTAATTATTCGCACCTTATTATTGTGTAGAATTATATCACATTTTGATTTTAAAAATCTAACATGAGCATCATCATTAATGCAGGATTTGTCTGCCATGTATTATTCATATTAATACAGACATAAGTAAATATTCGTATTCATAATTATTGAATTCTACACAATTCAAATTTAGCAGATAAACGGACATCACAAAGCTGATATCATTCCTCTCATATTTTGGAAACCATATAATATTTAAATGTTACCTACTACCCCCAATCATATTTAGAAATATACCTAAGTCATGAACCAAAAAAAAACGATTCCTTCTAGACGTCATAAATCATGTTCTTCCTGAGTGCCGTTAGGTTTGGTGAACATCTGTAGAGTTTATGAAAATTATTGACTGATATCACAAGTGTTGGTGTTTGTGTTTAACTCATAAAAATTATATTGTACAGCAGTTAATTAACTTCTTTAAACCTTGTATCCATATAGGAATAAGAAGACCTATTTCACTGGATTACTGTTTGGGCTTAATGGAGAATGACACACTTAGCTTATGTGAAGCACATTGATACTAGTTAATTTTTCCTCTTCTTTCTCCTCACTTTCAGAGTAATGGAAAAACACAACTTTGCCTTTAGTTTGGTACAGTGCTTACATCCTTATCAACTGTAAACTTTAGGGTATTAATGCCTGAACTCTTGAAGTATTTTTGATGTCATCTATGGCACTGTAATATTTGAGAAGAAAGTTTTCATGAAAATATGCTTATAGGGTCTTTAGAATCCCACACATTTTTAAAAGATACATATTGTAATAAAGTTCTTACTGAAAATTAGTAAGACTTTTTGTTTAAAAGACAGCTTTTAATTTATGTAACTTCCTACTGATACTTGTCTACTTTTACCCCTTGTTTAAAATCCTAATAAAATTAAGTTTTTTTTCTTTCTTTCTTTTTTTTGAGATGGAGTCTCACTCTGTCACCCAGGCTGGAGTGCAGTAGTGTGATCTCAGCTCACTGCAACCTCCAGCCCCAGGGTTCTAGCAATTTTCCTACCTCAGCCTCTCAAGTAGGTTGGATTACAGGTACCTGCCACCATGCCAGGCTAACTTTTTTGTATTTGTAGTAGAGACGGAATTTCACCACATTGGCCAGGCTGGTCTTGAACTCTTGACCTCAGGTGATCTACACACCTCAGCCTCCCAAAGTGCTGGAGTTACAGGCATGAGCCACCACACCTGGCCTAGCTTATCATTTAATACTCAAATGATATACCAAATTAGACTAACACAATTACTGTACTCTCTATGAAGTAAAATACACTTTGTGTATTTTGTGATTTGTGAGTGTCTGCAGTGAGTTATAAAGTCTGCTTTACTATATATCTTAAGATCTGTTCTCTAATTGTAACACCTCCATTGAATAGCACCACATGCTTCCTTTTCACAGTTTTAATCAGAAATTTTGGGAGATAATTGTGTTTTTATGTGTACCTTCTGTCTCTCCAACCTGTCCAATTGTGAGGCCCGTAAGTACAAAAGCATACCTGTTTCTCATCCTTGCCTACCAACTTGAGAGACAAATATGAGAAGCTGTCAATGAGAAAATGAACAGATATTTATGGGTTATAAAGTGAAAACTTCCCAACAATTTATCCACATTCTTAGGTAAATGAATTCTTAGAGGACAATATGGTTTTGCTGTGTCCCCACCCAAATCTCATCTTGAACTGTAGTTCCCATAACCCTCACGTGTAGTGGGAGAGACCCGGTGGTAGACAATTGAATCATGGGGGCGGTTACTTCCATGCCCTTCTCATGATAGTGAGTTGGTTCTCACAAAATCTCATAGTTTTATAAGGGGTTTTTCCCTTACTTCACTCTGCACTTCTCTTTGCTATTGTCCTGTGAAGGATATCTTGTAAGTTTCTGCCATGATTGTAAGTTTCCTGAGACCTCCCCAGCCCTGCAGAACTACGAGTTAATTAAACTTATTTACTTTATAAATTACCCAGTATCTGGTATGTCCCCATAGCAGTGTGAGAATGGATTAATACAGTAAATTGATACCAGGTACAGCCACACTGCTGTAAAGACACTTGAAAATGTGGAAGTGACTGTGGAACTGGATAACAGGCAGAGGCTGGAATAGTTTGCAGGGCTCAGAAGAAGACAGGAAGATGTGGGAAAGTTTGGAATTTCATAGAGACTTGTTGAATGGCTTTGAGCAAACTGCTCATAGTGATATGGACAATAAAGTCCAGGCTGAGCTGGTATTAGATGGAGATGAGGAAGTTGTTGGGAACTGGAGGTCACACTTGCTATGCAAAGAGACTGGCAGCATTTTGCCCCTGCTCTAGATATCTGTGGAACGTTGAACTTGAGAGAGATGACTTAGGGTACCTGGTGGAAGAAATTTCTAAGTGGCGAAGTGTTCAAGAGGAAGCAGAGCATAAAAGCTTGAAAGTTTTTTAGCCTGATGATGCAGTAGAAAAGAAAACCCATTTTCTGGAGAGAAATTCCAGTTGGTAGAAGAAATTTGCATAAGTAATGAGGAGTCAAATGTTACTCACCATGACAGTGGGGAAAATGTCTGCAGGGCATGTCAGAGACATTCACAGCATCCCCTCCCATCACACACCCAGAGGCCTAAGAAGGAAAAATGGTTTCCTGAGCTGGGTCCAGGGACCCCCTGGTGTGTGTAGCCTCAGGACTTGGTTCCCTGCCTCCTAGCCACTCCAAGCAGACTAAAAGGGGCCAAGGTACAGTTCAGGCCATTGCTTCAGAGGGTGCAATTCTCAGTCCTTGCAGCTTCCATATGGTATTGGTCCGGCGGTTGTAGAGAAGACAGACAGTAATTGAGGTTTAGGAACCGCTGCCTAGATTTCAGAGGATGTATGGAAATGCCCGGATATCCAGGTAGAGGTGTGCTGCAGGGGCAGAACCCTCATGGAGAACCTCTGCTAGGGAAGTACAGAAGAGAAATGTGTGGTGGGAGCCCCCACACAGAGTCCCTCTGGTGCACTGCCTAGTGGAACAGTGAGAAGACAGCCACTGTCTTCCAGTCCCCAGAAAGGTAAATCCACTGACAGTTTGCTCTGTGTGCCTGGAGAAACTGCAAGCATTCAATGCCAGCCATGAAAGCAGTCAAGAGGGGGCTATACCCTGCAAAGCCACAAAGGTGGTGCTGTCCAAGGCCACGGGGCAGTGAGAGGTGACAATGTGCTAGCAGCCCTCACTCTCAGTGCCTCCTTGGCCTCCGGCCTCGGCGTCCACTCTGGCGGCGCTTGAGGAGACATTCAGCCTGCCACGGCACCGTGGGAACCCTCTCTAGGCTGGCTGAGGCCGGAGCCGCCTCCCTCTGCTTGCCGGGAGGTGTGGAGGGAGAGGCACGGGCAGGAACTGGGGCTCCGCTCGCGGGCCAGTGTGAGTTCCTGTGAGAGAAATTGGCTCTCTCACAGGAACTCACAGGGTGTGGGCTGAGCGGGCCAGCACACTGAGCCACCATCCAGCGCCTCCGGCCCAGAGCAGTGAGGGGCTTAACACCCGGGTCAGCAGCTTGCAGAGGTTGCGCCGGGTCGCCCAGCAGTGCCAGCCCGCCGGCGCTGCACCCTGCTGCACTCACCAGGCCCTAGCTGCCTCCCCATGGGGTAAGACTCAGGACCTGCAGCCCGCCATGTCTGAGCTCCTTCCCCTGCCGTGGGCTCCCACACGGCCTGAGCCTCCCCGATGGGTGCTGCCCCCTGCTCCCTGACGCCGGGTCCCGTGGACAGCCCAAGGGCTGAGGAGTGCAGGCGCGGCTTGGGACTGGCGGGCAGCTCTACCTGCAGCCCTGGTGCAGGATTCACTGGGTGAAGCCGGCTGGGCTCCTGAGCTGGATGGGGACTTGGAGAAACAGCACTCTGTGGCTCTTGAGTCTACCTCAAGAATTGTAAACGGACCAATCAGCTCTCTGTAAAACGAACCAATCAGCTCTCTGTAAAATGGACCAATCAGCAGAATGTAGGTGGGGTCAGGTAAGGGAATAAAAGCAGGCTGCCCCAGTCAGCCAGTGGCAACCGGTTGGGGTCCCCTTCCACACAGTGGAAGTTTTATTCTTTGGCTCTGCAATAAATCTTGCTGCTGCTCACTCTTTGGGTCCACGCTGCCCTCATGAGCTGTAACACTCACCACGAAAGTATGCAGCTTCACTCCTGAAGCCAGGGAGACCACGAACCCACTGGGAAGAAGGAACAACTCCAGACCCTCTGCCTTTAAGAGCTGTAACACTCACCCTGAAGGTCTGCAGCTTCACTCCTGACAGTGAAACCAGAAACCCACCAGAAGGAAGAAGCTCCAGACACATCTGAACATCTGAAAGAACAAGCTCTGGACACCCATGTTTAAGAAGGGTAACACTCACGGCGAGGGTCTGCGGCTTCATTCTTGAAGTCAGTGAGACCAAGAACCCACCAATTCCGGACACAGCAGCACACCTCTAGCATCAGTGAGACCTGGACATAATATGGAATGAAGGAAGATCATTTGGGAGCTGGAAGATTTAACTTCCCCACTGGATTTTAGAATGCACAGGGTCTGTAGTCCCTTCATTTTAGCCAATTTCTCTTATTTGGAATGATGTATTTACCAAAGCCTATATCCCCATTGTATCTAGGAAGTGACAATGCTTTTGATTTTACAGGCTCATAAGCGGAAGGTACTTGCTGTGCCTCAGATGAGATTTTGAACTTGGACATTTGGATTAATGCTGGAATGAGTTAAGACTTTGGGGGCTGTTGGGAAGGCATGATTGAGTTTTGAAATGTGAGGACATGAGATTTGAGAGGAGCCAGGGTGGAATGATGTGGTTTGGCTCTCTCCCCACCAAAATCTTGTCTTGAACTGTTTTTCCCATAATCCCCATGCCCCTGCAGCACACCTCTGCCTGTTATACATCTTGGCAGCTCATGATACACATACACATAAGTGTTACTGAAATACCAGGGGTTTGGTCTAGGATCAAGCTTGTCAAACCCATGGCCCATAGGCCACATGCAGCCAAGGAGAGCTTTCAGTGCAGCCCAACACAAATTCATAAACTGTCTTAAAACATTATGAAATTTATTTGTGATTTTTTTTTAAGCTATCAGCTATCATTAGTGTTAGTGTATTATATGTGTGGCACAACATAACTTGTCTTCCAGTGTGGCCCAAGGAAGCCAAAAGATTGGACACCCTTGGTCTAGGTCCTGTTGGTCACTGCACAGAAAGCCAGTCACTGAGACAAAAGCATTGCCGGGGTTGGGTTTGCTGCAGCCCAGGAGATGGGAGGTTAATGTCAAATCCATCTCGCGGACTGACTAAAATCAGGGGTTTATATTGCAGAGAAGAAATGTAACTACATGCAGGAAAATAGGAATTAGGGAGAGATGAGTTGGTCAACAGGAAACAGGTGGTCAGTTAGACAGTCATGACAGTGAGGAGTCTTGTATCTCATTGTCCAGATGCAGTGCTCTAGTAAAGATACTATCTGGGAGGCCCAATGGTTGATGTCCTTAGAAAAGAACTCAGATAAAACAAATGTAGCTCTCTCAGGTTTTAAGACTGGGAAGGTTAATTTCTTTTTTTTTTTTTTTTTTTTTTTTTGAGACGGAGTCTCGCTCGGTCGCCCAGGCCGGAGTGCAGTGGCCCAATCTCAGCTCACTGCAAGCTCCACCTCCCAGGTTCATGCCTTTCTCCTGCCTCAGCCTCCCAAGTAGCTGGGACTACAGGCGCCCACCGCCATGCCTGGCTCGTTTTTTTTTTTTTTTTTTTTTTTTTTGCATTTTTAGTAGAGACAGGGTTTCTCTGTGTTAGCCAGGATGGTCTTGAACTCTTGACCTCGTGATCTGCCCACGTCGGCCTCCCAAAGTGCTGGGATTACAGGCGTGAGCCACCGGGCCCGGCCGGGAAGGTTAATTTCTATGTTCATTTAAAAGACACCATAAATATCAGTTCTATGGGACAATTGAAATCACTTGTAGTATTCATTTAACAAATTATTATTGCCCTCTTAAATAATGCAAATCAGAAAAAATTTACTCACAGCTCACAGATGATGGACAGAGGCTGCAAAACCATACACAAATATATATGTAACATAATTTCACATAAGAATATGTACTATAAAGGCAATAGTTATAGACTCAGAGAGGTTTATGGATGAGTATATGCAGAGGAGTTGGTGTCATTTGAGACCAGAATGTTAAAAGAGGCTAATGATGCAAGATCTTACAGGCAAAGACAAAAGCAAATGGAAAAGCCTTGAGGTAGGAAGGAGGTTGGTGTTTAATAAGTTCAATATGGACGAATTATTTCTAAAGAACATGTGGAGGAAGGGGATATGAGCTGAACTCCATCTCCCTGTAAACTTTTTCATTTTTTGTACTCTCACGACTCAGTAATTTCTATTCAGTGAACGTGTTAAATGAATGAATGAACCCCACATTACCTAGGGTTAAGCATGGTACTATAAATCATATGAGCAAAGTGAAAAGAATAACGTTGGAAGCATCACACTACCCTACATCAAACTATATTATTAATACAAGGCTACAGTAATCAAAACAACATGATACTGGTACAAAAACAAACACATAGACCAATGGAACAGAATAGAGTTCTCAGAAATAAAGTCACACATCTACAACCATCTGACGTGTGATGAAACTTAGAAAAACAAACTATAGAACAAAACTGCCTATTCAATGAATGGTGCTGGTATAACTGGCTGGCTATATGGAGAATAATGAAACTAGGCCCTTCCTTCAACCACATACAATTTTTTTTTTTTTAAATAAGAATCAGTTACTTAAATTTAAGACATAAAACTATAAAAATCCTAGAAGGAAACTTAAGAAATATCATTCTAGACATTGCTCTTGGCACATAAGTTATGACTCAGTCACCATAAGCAATTACAACAAAAACAAAAATTGATGAGTGGGAACTAATTAAACTAAAGAGCTTTGGCCCAGCAAAGAGACTATCAACAGAGTAAACAGACAATCTGTAGGAGAAAGTGTTTATGAACTATGCATCTAACAAAGGTCTAATATCCAGCATCTATAAAGAACTTAATTCGACAAGCAAAAAGTAAACACCCCATTAAAAATCAGAGGACATAAACAGACACTCAAAAGAAGACATACAAGCAACTAACAAACATATAAAAAAATGCTCATCACTAATCATCAGAGACATGCAAATCAAAACCACAGTGAAATACCACCTCACACCAGTCAGAGTATTGATTATTAAAAAGTCAAAAAATAACAAATGCTGGTGAGGTTATGGAGGAAACAAAAAAACACTTATTCATTGTTGGTGGGAATGTAAATTAATTCAGCTACTGTGGAAGGCAGTTTGGAGATGTCTCAATTAACCTAAAACGGAATTACTATTTGACCCAGCAATTCTATTAGTGGGTATATAACCAAAGAAAAATAAATTGTTCTACCAAAAAGACACATGCACTTATATGTTCATCACAGCACTTTTCATAATAGCTAAGACATGGAATCAATCTGAGTGTCCCTCAGTGGTGGATTGGATAAAGAAAATGTGGTACTTATGCACCATGGAATACTATGCAAACGTAAGAAAAGCATGAAAGAAGTGAGAGGTGAAGCCAGCTGGGCTTCTGGGTCGGATGGGGACTTGGATAACTTTTCCGTCTAGCTAAAGGATTGTAAAAACACCAGTCAGCACTCTGTCTAGCTAATCGGGTGGGGACCTGGAAAACTTTTCTGTCTAGCAAAAGGTTGTAAATGCACCAATCAGCACTCTGTAAAAACAGACCAATCAACACTCTGTAAAATGGACCAATCAGCATTCTGTAAAATGGACCAATCAGCAGGATGTGGGTGGGGACAAATAAGGGAATAAAAGCTGGCCACCAGAGCGGCAGTGACAACCTCCTCAGGTCAGCTTCCATGCGGTGGAAGAGTTGTTCTTTCGCTCTTTGCAGTAAATCTTGTTGCTGCTCACTCTTTGGGTCCACACTACCTTTATGAGCTGTAACACTCACTGCGAAGGTCTGCACCTTCGCTCTTGAAGCCAGCAAGACCACGAAGCCACGGTGAGGAAGGAACAACTCTGGATGCGCCACCTTGAAGAGCTGTAATACTCACTGGGAAGGTCTGCAGCTTCACTCCTGAAGTCAAGCGAGACCATGAACCCACCAGAAGGAAGAAACTCCAGACACATCTGAACATCTGAAGGAACAAACCCCGGACACACCATCTTTACGAAGTGTAACACTCACCACGAGGGTCTGTGGCTTCATTCTTGAAGTCAGGGAGACCAAGAACCCACCAGAAGGAACCAATTCTGGACACAAAAGCATGCCCTTTGCAGCAACATTGATGCAGCTGGAAACAATTACACCAAGTGAATTAATGCAGGAACAGAAAACAAAATACTGCATGTTTTCACTTTTAAGTGGAAGCTAAACATTCGGTACACATGGACATAAAGATGGGAACAGTAGATACCCAGAGACTGTTAGAGGAGTGGGGGAAAGGAGGGGAGTGAAGGCTGAAAAACTACATATTGAGTACTATGTTTACTACCTCAATAAAAGGATCAATTGTACCTCAAACCTCAGCATTATGAAACGTACCATGTAACAGACTTGCACATGTACCCCAGAACCTAAAATAAAAGTTGAAATTTAAAAAAAAATAAGAAAAAGGGCAGAGGCACCTGTGGTCTCCATCACTTGAAAGTTGTGAAGATCTAAACGAATTAGCAAAATAGAAGAGTGAAGAGTGGTTACTAAGGCAGCCAGTAGTGTGGAATATGATATTCTATAACCCACACAAAGAGTGTTCCAGAAAAGATAGAGTGATTAACTATCAAAGCTTTAGACAGTTTTCGTATAAACAAGGACTGCAAAATGCTATATTTCGCAAATAAATAGAAATAAAACATATGAGCATGATGACGAGTGATAGTAAAAATTTATAAAATTTTTAATTGCTAATATTTTAGACAATTTTTAAATTTCTCTTACAAACACATCTTATATAAATATATTGTTACTTAGTTGTATGATACTAATCTTTAAAGTTAAATATATTTTATTTAATGGAAAACAAAAAGCCCTTAGAGATTTGTTTTAAGTTGTGTTTAATTTCTGGCTGGGTGCGGTGATTCATGCCTATAATCCCAGCAGTTTGGTAGGCCAAGGTGGGTGGATCACTTGAGCTCAGTAGTTTGAGACCAGCCTGGGCAATATGGTGAAACCCTGTCTCTTCTAAAAATGCAAAAATTATCCAGGCATGGTGCGTGCCTGTAATCTCAGCTACTTGGTAGGCTGAGGAACGAGATCATTTGAGCCTGGGAGGCAGAGGTTGCAGTGAGCTGAGATCAGGCCACTGCCTTCCAGCCCGGACGACAGAGTGAGTCTCTGTCTCAAGAAAAATAAAGTAAAATAAACAAATAAACATATAAATTGTGGTTAAATTAAGTTGTTATATCTATGTTGGCAAAGTTCTTAGCTCACCTTGATTTATTAAGCTTCCTGTAATAGCATGCTCCCATTTTGAATATTTTATTTATAAAATATATGTATCCTTCTGTAGGATCCTGACTATGTTACTTATTTGAAAATTCCGGAAAAAATATCAAAAAATGTTTGGGAAATGAAAGCTGGAATTAAGAAGGATTGTTATACAGCAACTCATCAGTCTTTTAAAAACATGGTTATCTGAAGTAGCACTTACACTGATACATGGGCTTGACTCCATCTATAGAAATAGCTGACGTGGTTAATGAGAAGGTTTCCAAAATCTGTCCTGCTATGCTTTTCACATGACCTCAGTTTTCATAAAAAAAATTAAAGAAGAAATGTATTGTATTTATTCTTCAAAAGACTCCAAAAAGCAGAAAAATTGGAAACTCGATTTTGGCCACCATTGTCTTCTGTGAAGAGAATCCTTGCAGGTAGTTTTCATCATTTTTCTATTAAATTGGTGTTTATCTCTTGCTTAATACTTTCTTCATTTTTTTTCCTTTGATAATCCCTCTTCATGGTGACTAGGCAAATAGAGTCCTCAAATTGTTTAAATGCAGCTTCCCTTTTAATGTGATACTACATATATATTACAATACTACTTTCTAACAGTTGGTAAATCATTTTGAATCAAAGTCTATTTTATAGTCTTCTTTTGATATTTTACATTGTCTGAAATGGCTACATATATTTTACCTCATAATATTAAAATATCTGTACTAAGGAAGAGATTTTAATTAAGCCAGTTGAACTAAAAAATAAAATTAAATTGATTCTATTATTTGAATAATAAAATTAGATACAGAACTAAAGTATTTGGTTTTCCTAGTGCATCACATAAAAAAATAAGACAATTTGTTTCATTTCATTTTTTTTCTTTTTGAATGCAGAGTTAATACATTTGCAAAACTGATAAATTTTAAAAAGACATACAGAAAAGACGTAATGGCAAGAAAACAATGCCTAAGGTAATTCAAAAATAATTAGAAATATCTCTCCTAATAAAGAGAGGCTCAGGTGAAAGCATTGGTCTTTATAGGAGCTATATTTCCCTAAAGAAAAGAAGCCACTATGTTCCTTCACTGCTGAAGACAGAATGAGATTTGGTTTCAAGAAATATTTAGATATGAGGAAGAGCCTTTCTAATTGGTAAAGTCCTTAAATGCTTCTATGGGTTTCTTACAATGGTTACGATTTTTTTTTTTCTAAAAATCTTTTAAAAATCTATTTAAATGCTGTGATCTAGTGGTAATAGTGTGTGAATACAGAAAAATAACTAATGACCTAAAGATTTTTCTGAATCTAAATAGAGAACACTGTATTTGGTTGATGAGAGTATGGAACCAAAGAAGTAATTTAATGGTTATTTATAAACCACACGACAGCCTCATTTCAGTAAGAACTCTAAGAAAGTAATTCTGTATACTGCTTTTAGTGTTCATATTAAAGCAATTTTATCACAGTTTCAAAATGATATAGAAAATAAATCTATTGCCGGAGTAACACAATTTTAAATATTGATTTGTTTGTAAAAGGATAGCTTTAATCATTATTCATGGTCCAAAAATTTCTCTTGACATATATACAGCTATACATAGAGAGATACAGTATAATATGCATACTATATTATCATGAATGAAGTAGAAGTTAATATTTAAAAATTTTCATCTTGATTTTAAATATTTTCTATACTTTAAAAAATAAATATGATTATTTGAACTATTTCATTGGAAGAAATATTAAACTTATTGGGAATATATAAAGGAGAGATCCGTCTATTCCTAATACAATTTAAAATATAAGCAAATATTTGGTAGTTTAAAGTTTATCTAGACCAGGTGAAGTGATTTACACCTGTAATCCTAATACTTTGGGAGGGCAAATTGAAAGGAACACTTGAGGCCAGGAGTTCTAGACCAACCTGGGCAACATAAAGAAACCCCCATCTCTACAAATAATTTAAAATAATTCGTTCAGCATGATGGCATGCACCTGTAGTTCCAGCTGTTTATTAATCTGCTCTCACATGGCTGTAAAGAACTGTCCAAGACTGGGTAGTTTATAAAGGAAAGAAGTTTAATTGACTCACAGTTCCAGAGGGCTGGGGAGGCCTCAGGAAACTTACAATCATGGTGGAAGTGGAAGCAAACACATCCTTCTTCACATGGCAGCAGCAAGGAGAAGTACCAAGCAAAAGGGGGAAAAGCCCTTTATAGAACCATCAGATTTTGTGAGAACTCACTCATTGTCACAAGAACACCATGAGGGTACCCTCATGTTCAAGTTACCTACCACCAGGTCCCTCCAACAACACATGGGGATTATGAGAAGTACAATTCAAGATGAAATCTGGATGGGGACAAAGTCAAACCATATCAAGCCTCTTGGGAGGCTGAGGCAGAAAGATTGCGTGAGCCCAGGAGTTCAAGGCTGCAGTGAGCTATAATCGTGCCACTGCACATCAACCTGGGTGACAGCACAAGATCCTGTCTTTAAAATATATATATACATAGGCCGGGCGTGGTGGCTCAAGCCTGTAATCCCAGCACTTTGGGAGGCCGAGACGGGCGGATCACGAGGTCAGGAGATCAAGACCATCCTGGCTAACCCAGTGAAACCCCGTCTCTACTAAAAATACAAAAAACTAGCCGGGCGAGGTGGCGGGCGCCTGTAGTCCCAGCTACTCCAGAGGCTGAGGCAGGAGAATGGCATGAACCCGGGAGGTGGAGCTTGCAGTGAGCTGAGATCCGGCCACTGCACTCCAGCCCGGGCGACAGAGCAAGACTCCGTCTCAAAAAAAAATAAAATAAAATAAAATATATATACATATATATATGAATAACTTAAATATTTGTGTCACATATATCATAATTATTAAGATATATCATTCATAAACTCATTTACTATATTATTTTGTTTTTTAAAACATATCCAATAAGAGTGAGTTTTATACATTAGAATACGTTGATCATATCTGTTATATTTTAGTGGAATCAAGTGTTAGAGGATATTTAACAAATACTAATTATTAGTAATTTTAAGTGATCAACTTTATAACTTTTTTTTAGAGTACTTAAAATTCTGGGTTTCAAAATGAGACGTTTTTCCAAGATTAAAGCCACAGCTATTTTTATGATTTATTAAAACAATGAATTTGACTTGATTCATGTTGTAAATTTCCCAGAAATAATGTTAGGACTAGAGCTGTTTCACCTATTATACAGTTTAATTATACAACTATTTTAAAAAGACTTTGGAAAGAAGTAAAGAAAGAAAAGGAGGGAGGAAGGGAAAGCAAAAAGAAGCAAAGAAGGGAAGGAAGATAGTAGGAAAGGACAGAGAGGGAAAAAAACTTTAAAATATTTTCAAAGGAAATTCTACATCATTTTAGTTATTTAGTTATCATAATATGTGATATCAAATAAAATGTGGTACTTTGATAATATGGGTGATAAAAGAATCAAAATGTTTCTTGCAGGCTAACTGAATCCTATCAGGGCCACACTTTCGTGATAGTGAGGTAATCTATAGAATAATAGCAATCTTAGAATAAAAAGTTTATTGATATAGTCACTATGTAACATGTATGTTCATATTTATATACATAAGTCGTATCTGTAGAAATCATTTAGGAAGTTCTAAGATTTTCTGGATAGCAAACTATTTTAGTCATATGTTCATATTTATATATATACAATCTTATCTGTAAAAATCATCCAGGAAGTTCTAAGATGTTCTGGATAGGAAACTATTTTAGGCATCTGAGAGATAATATTCCATAATACCAGCATGTTTTCTTTTTCATTTTATCAAGTATAGACATAATTCCATATGCATCACAAATATGTTGGCTTTATTAAAAAGAAGATTCTAAGTATAATCATTTTATGTTTTCAAGAGCCAATCTGTGATTGTCATAAGTAATTTTAGTCACTGTACTACAGACTGAATGGATCCTCATGCTAGCAAAAACTCTAAAAATTTGTTCTTGAAACAGTGGGTGCTATAATTATGCTTTTTCATCATTGACCTCCTGTTCTGGAGGTGACTTGGATTATGTGCTGCATCACCTCTTAGAAAGTGTTCTAAGGCAATATTTACTAGGGCATCAAATTCTATAGTATCTTTGCCAAGTAATTTTGCTCAATTGTGTTGCCACCTTATTTTCCTAGTAAAAGACTATTGCCTTTAAGATAGTACTGAAAAACGTTAAGTTGATTTGATGTTAAAAGACCTCTGTTTTAGTGTGAGCCAAGTTTCTTCAAGTAATAACTTTGCCATTTTCCAGCTAAGGAAATTTCAGAAAATAATTCTTAAAGCCTAGATTTTATTATTTTAAAAATATAGGTAGTAGGGCCAGGCGTGGTGGCTCACGCCTGTAATCCTAGCCCTTTGGGAGGCCAAGGTGGGCGGATCACGAGGTCAGGAGTTCAAGACCAGGCTGGCCAACATAGTGAAACCCGTCTCTACTAAAAATAGAAAAAATTATCAGGGCATGGTGGCGGGCTCCGGTAGTTCCAGCTACCTGGGAGTCTGAGGCAGGAGAATCACTTGAACCCAGGAGGTGGAGTTTGCAGTGAGCAGATATCGCACAACTACACTTCCAGGCTGGGCGAGAGTACGAGACTCTGTCTCAAAAAGAAAAAATGTAGGTACTATTGATACCAACTTCTGAACTTATCGTAAGTATGAAAATGTATGTAATACATACAGTCTGATACATAGTAAAACACTCAAACTGATAGCTAACAACTCTTGTTATTATCATTATTATTAAAATGCAAGCAAAGTTGCTGACATTGCATGACACTGTGCCCCAAATCCTACGATGTGTTCTGCTAAATCCCCACTCTTTCTCAGGCAAGTCATATACAAGGTTAGCCACTGTATATGATTATAATAAGTCTGATTATGTCCAAATAGGCAAAAAGTTTTTCTTAAAAAAATGCCCTTGTTTCTATACATCTTCAGTGGGTGAACTGACCATCCACCACTAGGTGAAATCAGTTGTTTATATAAAAATATTATCCCAGAACTGACAGTTCCCTAACATGCTTTCCAGGTGTATTCAATGTTTTGTATTTCCCAAACCTTGAAATATATGAATACTTTAGATATCATTTGAAGTGTCTGGGCACTCTTGATATGTGGTTATCCATTCACCTATTTATGCATTCAGTCAAATACTCCTTGAATACATATATGGGTCACGTAATATTCAAGGTACTCAGCTAGAGTCCCTACCCTAATGAAGCTTGTATTCTTATGTGGGAGACAAACAGTAAACAAGTAAATACATAAAATATATGCTATAATTTCAGACAGTGTTGCTGAAGACAGGAAATTTAGTGGGAGTATTAGAGAACGCCTGGAGAAGAGGAGGGTAAATATATTAGTCAACAATGTGTGAGATGAGTGTATTGTATTGCTACCTTATTTTCCTGGTAAGGGACTATTACCTTGGCAAAGCCAAGGAGGCAGGAACCAGGAAGATGTGTGAAAAAGAAATGAGCAAGGTGAAATCAGATGAGCAGGCAAAAATTAAATGTTTTTAGGATCAGATTGCCCATACTAACAACTCTGTGTTTATTTTGTGTGTGTGTGTGATGCAAAATCATTGGAGGGGTTTAAGCAGGAGTCATGAGATAATTGTAATAGAATTGAAGCAGAAAGTCATTTAAGAGTCTACTACAGAAAATACAGAGGATATGAGTAGACATTAGGGCATATATTCATTGAGGTACTGGCAGGATGTGATGATTATTTGGCTATGGGGCTTAAGAGAAAGGATCAATGATTACCCCTAGGCTTTCAAATAGAACACCTTAGTAAAAAGTAGAGCCATTATCTATAGTAGAAGAGTTATACATTTGGGAGATGAAGTCATTCTGGTTTTGAATATATTTACTTGCAAATAGCTTATCTGCAGACAATTGTATGTCCAAGTTTGGACTTAAAAGGTTCAGAGTTTAGCCAGATATTAAAATTTGGTATTCATGAACAAATAGAGGATATTTGAAGCTATTGGACTGGGAGAGGTTCCAGGGGCCAAGAGTAGAAGTAGAAAACAGAAGTTCTCGTAACAGAGCCTTGGAAAACTCCAGCATTTAGTAGCCAGAAAGAGGGAGAACAAGCAAAGAGTCTGAGACAGAGCACCAGATGGGAAGGAGAAAAGGCAGAAGAGTAGAAAAAAGTTAAACAAATAATGTATTCAAGGAGACAGTGATCAGCGGTGATGTGTAGTATATGAAAGGACTGAACTTACAGAAAATAAGGAATTATATAAATACTGAAGATTCACATATTTATCTCATAGCCCAACTGTAATTCATGAACCAACATGAGCAACAGATTATTTTCAAGGACAGTCATGAAGAAAATGGCAATATAAAAAACAACGTTCTCCCAACTGTTTTTACACCAAAGTGTCAAGTCCAGGCAAATCAACACCCTGTGGGGAAAATGTTCTTGCTTTTTCTGCATCAGAATAATGCCAAATAGAAGTGTTTCTTTCTCTGAAGAAGTTAATGTTGTAATTTAGTGTTTAGGTTTGAAGTCAAACTTTACCACATACTAGTTCTCTACTCAAGATATTTATTTGACTTCTAGGTCTTAAGACATTCACAAGGCCTAAGCACTGTAAATGTTATAGTGCTCACCTCAGTGTCACCCTATGTAGTTCCAAATGAAACCAATCTAAAACCTAATATAAGTGAGGACAGCCAGCAAAGTTTTGACTGTTCCTTTATCATCACTTTGATTATTTTAATCTTACCAAATTTTAATTCAAATTTTAATTGTTTTCTTTAAAAGTGAAATACTTTGTTTGGTGTTCCAACTTATCTTGCCTATCCCTGGAATATTTCAGCATTCTTTAACTTATTGTAAGCCACAAATTCATTAGCTCTAAAATGGGTAACAGAGTACACATACATCATCTTTAATATGGTTGCAGTACATGGTAAGCATCTAGCAATTGTTAGCGATCGTTAACTTACCCGTTATTACTATCATCTTCGTTATTAATGTAATTTAAAGGATTGAGCTTTAATTTAATGATGTATAGAAATACCTAGCATTGTAATCAACACAGTGTAGATGATAAATAATTTTTGTGTTTTTAGCTTTCATGCCCATTCCTGCACTTTACCACAGTCCTCTCAAATTAGCCAAGCATGGTAGCACACACCTGTATTCCCAGCTACTTGGGAGGCTAGAGTGGGATAGGAACACTTGAAACCGGAAGTTTTGAGGTTACAGGAAACTATGGTGATGCCACTGCAGTTCAGCCTGGGCAACAAAGAACGACCCTGTCTCTGAATTTAAAAAAGGAGATATTGGTTGTCTTGAGAGGCAGATGTAATTCACATAATTAAAGGAAAGTGGTAGAGAAGATGTCCAAAGCAACCATTAATTTTTCCCTCATATAAATCATTTAAAAATAACCTGTAGTAGAGATACTTCATTGATTCAGATTGAGTTATCATGAAGAAATAATTATCGGGCTACATTTCAACCCTGAAAGAAAGAAATTATGGAAATACGATTTTCACTTCTGAAAGACCATGAATTTTAAAGATCCATTTAATGTTATGATTACACTTTGTTTTAACTTGGTGACAGCAAATTAATAATTAATAATTTTATTTTAGGGATTACCTGCAAGTCGTGTGAGGTATAGAGTAGATGATGTCCAGTTTCCTTACCCTGCCAGTATTTTTGATGTGGAAGAAGATTCTGGAAGAGTAATAACACGAGTCAATCTTAATGAAGAACCTACAACAATTTTTAAGGTCAGTGTCTCTTTTCATTATGTAGTCTATTTGATGTTTAATTTTTGATAGAGAATTTGGCTTAACAGATGAGAGCACTTTTTTTATTTCAATTTTTCTCCTTTTTAATTTTTTAAAATTACAATTTTTTTTTTTTTTTCTCAGAAACTTCCAAAATAGTAAAAAGAAAACCACTCGGTATCTCACATCTTGGAGACAGCCAGAATTTGCAATTTTGATCTCTATCCTCAGGATGACATTTCATACAAATACAAATATATAAATATATGTTTTCAAATCACATAGTCTTATACATACTGCTTTTTAGATTCAATATTATATTGTCTATGCCAATAAGTGACATTAATGCTGTTATTTTAGTGGTTGCGTAGTATTTTCCTATATGAATATAACATTATATTTTTCTTTTTAATATAATATTGAGTTGCTTTACAATTAGACTGTTTCCATTTTTTGTTACAATAAATGCTATCCTGCAACTATGTGTATGAATATCATTTTTCCCATACTCATTTTTTTCTTGAGATAAGTACTCTTGATATGTTATAATTCTAGAAAACTTGAAAAAAATACCCCTTTCTATGCATTCTTTATCTTTCCTGAGAGTATCCATTTTCCTAATACCACTCAACAGTTGGATATTGTTATGTTAATCTTTGCATATATCTAGGAAAATATCTATATCTATTTGATTTTTGTAAAATTTTACTTTTCTTCAAAAACTAATGAAACAGAACATATTCACACTTTTGTTTTTTACATATTTAAAAATATATTTGACAAAATAATGCCTGTCTCTACCTGTCAAGGTATTAAAAACATATTTTGCATTACCATAATTAGACAATTTTATTACGTGTTTGAACATTTCCATTTTTAATAGTTACTTAGAATAATTTTTGTTACTGTGAATAAAGCATTTGACTCTACAGTAGGGAAATAGCTTTATCAGTTAACCACGTAAGTATTAGTGAGCACTATGTCTCTCATGATTTTACCGCTGTTTGGAACAGCTGATCAGTTTGTAAATTAGCATTAACCCAAAGGTCAGTTGTGGCTCTCAGGATGAGATCCTGAGATCCAGGATGGTTCTGTGATCTAGGTTGAATTAGTTTACATTATTAACCTGCAGATTCCAAAAGAATTTATATTTCAGAGAACCACATAGTTTTGAAAGTATTTAACATATCTTAAAGTAAACATAGAATTGCTTTGATGTAATATAGGTTATTAAAGAAAATCAATTATAAATCCTATCGCAGTGATAAATAATATCAGACATCACACCTCAGTGCTGAAGCTTTTTCTTAGTTTTCATCGTTTGAACAATTTCTGCTATACCAAATGAACTTGGCCTAATAATTTGTTTTTAAGAGATAGTATACCAAAGAATGTTAAACTACAAAGATTTCCAATTTTATCCTCTAGAGTAAAGTATTTCTGCCCTATAATCTCAAAAACAACTAATTCACTAGGAAAATCAATTTCTTTTTTGAGCAAGCTAATTAGCTTTTTATGTGACGGAATTTAACACTTTTTAAATAAGTGTATTGGTGCTATAAAATTATGTGTATTTACTGTGGGCCCCAGTGGAATTATGGAAATGAGTTTTTAATTAGAGAGATATCATATAATATACTTGTTTTATTGATAGTTGTTTTTTAATCATAGAGTTAGTTACTTCTTTGAGGATTCTCATCTGGCAAGTGGAAATGAGAACATTTTTCTGGCTGGATTATTGTAAAGATTAAGTGAGAACGTAGTGCATTCTAGCATAGTGTCTGCCACCTGGTAGGCAGTGAGGAAATTGCTCCCCCTTCTGAAACCAGGGAATCCAATACTTAAAAACCTACATATAAAAATTATACTGTTATGTTGTTCTTATTTATAATCTTTAACATGAATTTTTATTGCTTTTTAAGTTGGTGGTGGTTGCTTTTGATGATGGTGAGCCTGTGATGTCCAGCAGTGCCACAGTGAAGATTCTTGTCTTACATCCTGGTGAGATCCCACGCTTCACACAGGAGGAATATAGGTATTGATTTCTGTCTGATTTTGAAATACATAAAATGTTTAGGGCATTTTTGAAAGGAGTCTCTCAAAATTGATATAATATGTATTTATGAGTAGACTTCCAATTTTGGTTTCGGTATTTCTAAATTAACATAATATATATTTTAAATTTTTAAATAGTTAATATGACAATTTAGTATAATATATGTTTTAGTAATGTTTAATGAATAACAGATACTTTAAAAAATTGATACAAACTTATTAAAATACAACATTATATTTTGAGGATTCAATTCTGATTAATGATCTGAATGGTTAGAAATAGACCTTTAGTTTCTCATTATTGCCAGGTAGAAAATTTCATTCAATTTCCAATTTTGGCATGTAATCTGCAATGATATTTTCCATCTAATCAGTGTGTATGTGTGCATGTGTGTGCGTCTGTGTGTGTACATAGTGTGTGTATATATATAGTGTGTACATATATATAAATGTAGTGTGTGTATTTATATATATACTGTGATGCTATGTGTATACATAAATTTATATATAAATATACTGTATATATACACACACATATAATACATATACATTTATACACCAATGTTATATATTATAGTTTATGGTTTGTATATATACTGTATTAGTCACCTGACACAGCCATAACAAAATACCATAAACTGGGTGGCTTAAACAACAGAAAATTATTTTCTTTTCTTTTTTTTTTCCTTTTTGAGATGGAGTCTGGCTCTGTTGCCCCAGGGTGGAGTTCAGTAACATAATCTCAGCTCACTGCAAGCTCCACCTCCCGGGTTCACGCCATTCTCCTCCCTCAGCTTCCCGAGTAGCCGGGACTACAGGCACCCACTATCCTGCCTGACTAATTTTTTGTATTTTTAGTAGAGGTGGGGTTTCACCGCGTTAGCCAGGATGATCTTGATCTCCTGACCTCCTGATCTGCCCGCCTCGGCCTGCCGAAGTGCTGGGATTACAGGCATGAGCCACCGCGCCCGTCCACAACAGAAAGTTAATTTCTCATTGTTCTGGTAGCTGACAATCCAAGTTTAAGACCAGGGTGTCCACACGGTCAGGTTCAGGGTCTCTTCTGGTCTTACAGGCAGCTAGCTGCCTTTTTGCCATATCCTTACCTGGAGAGAGAGAGAAAGCAAGCTCTCTGGTATCTCTGGAAACAAATAACTATATGAAAAATATAATACGCTGTGAGAACACAGTGGTGGAAATAAGATCACAGTATTGAGGAAGCAGGCTAAGGGACACTTAACTATGTTTGAACATGATTAACATAGTTTTAAGTTGTATCTTGAAGGAAATCTAGAGTTTAATCAATCAAAAAAGATACAGACAGAAGTTCCACACTGAATAATCAGCATATGCAGAAATATAAATAAGGGGTGTGGGAGTCTACATTTAATTCCAGAATATTTTAGTAGCATAGTCTATCCAGAGAAAAATTGAAAGTGAGATGATGATAATAATTGAGAATAATTAAAAATGAATATCTCAGATAATGGAGAACTTGATCATGTTCTAGGATGATTGTAGTGTTTTACAATTTCTTAGATTGAACTAATAATTTTACGCTACAGCAGGAACTAAGGTACTGAGGATTAAGGTAGGTGAGGGACACATCTGCAAACACTTAACACACTGAACCAAGCAGTTTTATCCTTTCATACAAATCTGCCTTTAGAAGAATCTACACAAAAGTAAATTGTGTAATATAATTACCAGAAAATCCTCCATAGCATGTATGTAAATCATTGAGATGTAAACCATATGTAAAACAAATAAGAATTCTTGTTTAATCTGTTTTAAAAGATTATTCTCACCCACATGTACATTATTATCTATTAGTTTCCTTTTTTCTGAAACAGTAACCTGTGCTTCCAATCCTTTGGATTGGATTCCAATTCCTTGCTATGGGATACAGTAGTCCCCTCCTTATCCACAGTATCGTTTTTCACAGTTTGTTGCCCAAAGTCAACCGTGGTCAGAAAATATTAAGTGGAAAATTCCAGAAATAAACAATTCATAAATTTTAAATTGTATGCCATTCTGAGTAGCATGATGAAATCTTATGCTGTCCCGTGCCACCCTGCCCTGGAGCGAAATCATTCTTTTGTCCATTGTGTCCAAGCTGCCCATCAGTCACTTAGTAAGTCTGAGTTATCAGATTGAAAACAAAACAAAAAAAAGAAACACATAGTAAATATAGGCTTTGTTGTCATCTGAAGTTCCAGGCCTCTAGTGGGGGTCTTGGAGTATATCCCCCATAAATAAAGGGGAACTCCTGTGCACAGTTTTCTGTTTTTGAAGAACTTCTCTGAATGTGTTAATTTTGAAGTTCTCAAGAACAGGATGGATATAAACTCACTATGTTTCTCACTAAATTATCTAGATCAGGTATTCTCAAAAAATATACTTACTCTTCTAAGTGAATCCAAAAACACGCTTACATTTTTAACTTAAAATTCCCATCTGTGTTCTTCAAAGCCCCTTGCGGCAAGTCTAATTATCTTTGGAAACTCCAAGGGAAGAAGAAAGTGATAAAATGCTTAAACTTCCTCTTTAAATAAATTTAAGTGGTATACTCTTTCTCTAGGTTTTCATTTAGAACTCATTTCCTTGTTAATAGAAATATGCCTCTAGACTTCTCTTTTAGCTAAAATATCCAGGCCAAGATCATAAATTGAAGCAGGGCATTGCTCATTTAGCTGTCTTTATTAAGTATCTTTGCATAATGCTGTGTTTTAAAAATACAAATGTGTTGTTCAACGTGTAATTTACCATTTTGTACCATCTCTGCATAAAACTATTAACTTCAAATAGATTCTCTTAATAAAGTTGTTGTTAACTTAGAGAACAAAAATTAGCCAATTGTGTGGTACTAAAGTTAACAACAGTCACATAGATACATGTGGGAGAATTTTGATCTTTCAGAACTTTTCTAACAATTTCAAAATTGCCCTTGATTATCCCAGTTCATTTGGTATTCTGAATTATAACGATAATTTGGTAATCTTGTTGCATCCTGCTGTGTATTAATAATATGCACAATTGTACACACATAACTCCCAGAGATTCTAAGAATCAGTATTTTCGTCATAATGCATTTAGTAGTACTTGAATACTTAAAAGGATTAATTTTTTATCAAATAACCAGAAAATTTGAAAAATAAATGTTATACCAAATGTGAACAAAGACACTACTTTTTAGATAAATGCAAGTAATTGAATATAATTATGTTTATATAGATCTAAATTTGAACCAAAATTCTAACTGAACTGTAAAGAAACATAAGTCTAATGTTTATCATCTTCAATTATCTCTTCATTCTTTTTGAAGATCATTGAGGAAATACATAGATAGCAGTATCTGGATGCCTCTTAAATCCTTTTTTTCATGGGCATATAGCTGGATTACATTTCCTCTCCTTAGGGGTGAATTCTGAATTCTGCCATTTGACTGTTTTCTGGCCAAAAAAATATGAAACTAAGTGGTCTGCATCACTTCCTTAGAAGGCTTAGTCCCATTAGCTACTGTTGTTTCAACTAATATAAGTTGTTCAACATTTTACTAGTTTCCAACAACTAATCGCATAATTAATTAATCATATTTAAAAGTCATTCTCATTCATATTGCAGTATTTCCCAGCTTGACATTTTAAAAACAATATTCATGGTAGAATATTTTTATTTCTGTATGATATTTTCTTTTAATATATTCCATTGCTAGCTTTGGCAATATGCCTGTGCCATTTCAGGTTGCTTTGGAGGCCAGCACACTTTCCTTTCTTAATGAAAAAATAGTGAAGCACGTAATGGTTTCTGCCAACCTCATATGCCTCATTCCCTCTCTAATGTTTTCAAATTCATTTTACTGCCTCAACTGGATGCACATAATTCCCAGAGATGCTAAATGACATGATTAATTTTTGATCATTAGGATGGTCCTTTGTGTTGGGATTACTCCTAGTGAAAAACCTTCTACTTCTTGTGATCAGATTTGGGGGAAACATAAAAATGATAGCTCAGGATTTATGTTCCTTGTAGGGTGTAAGAGAAGGTAATGTGTTACAGATGGAAAGCAGTAATCTGGCACTGTAAGCTGAGGTACACACATGGTTATTACATCTCAGGAATGTCTTCATTCCAATACTTGTGTTTGAATTCCATAGGAAAAAAATAGCATTTAACAAATGATTAGGTATAAAAGAGAGATTTTAAAGATAAAATATCTATTTATCATAGAATATTTAACTGAATCAATGAACCATACCTCCCCCTCCTGTCACTGACTCCATTGACTTATTTCTATTAGATAGTCATTAAATCATTAAATTTCAGGGTAATCAGATTGAGTTAGGGCTAGTTTAGGCCACTGTAATAGGAAACCACCAAATTTCAATGGTTTAGAGTTCAGGGACCTGGGACAACTCAGGGGTGACCATCTTCATTCTGTTTCAAAATAACTCGTTATTACCATTTTAGTCAGGGGAAAGGGGAAAGGAGATAGAAGTCCACATCTAGAGATTTCCTTAATCAAGTGAGGTGAGAATTGATTTCACCTCATTTCAGTTCAGTTCATATTTCGTTGTGAGAATCCAGGTACAGGTCTACATTTAGCTCTAACAAGGGGAGAGGAATGCTGTTCCTTGCTCGGCAACTGTGTCCTAGTTCTACCTCAATTGTTGAGGAAAAAGAGGAAATGGTGTAGGTGAACACCTTGCACATTAAACATGTGATTGTAAACAATTTATAGATTTATAGATTTTAATTGCCACAGTGATTTTAAAATGACTTAGTTAGAATGCACAATGGGGTACATGAGCTGATGATATAATAGAGTAGAAGCATTTTTACATTTAAATATGTATTAATGAAGTAAATTGTTCTAAAAATAACAAAAAAATGAATATTTACTTTTTGAATTCAAAGCAAATCTCAGATTAACGTTTCTGGTTGGTTTTAAAAATCTGTATTTTTGGTAATTTCAGTTTAATGAGTATTAACATTACATATTCCAAGCCAAACCTTTCTGAATTTCAAGCTAAAGATTGGATATTTGATACAAAGAATTACCTTCTCCAGTTTTCTGAGAAGTTTCAGTGTCTTGGTCACAAAAGTAAAATAAAAAGAAAATAAAAATGAAAGCATAATGGCAAAGTGTAAATTTGAGTTATGAGCTGAAAACTAGCATGGTGAAGACCATCAAAAATGTTTGAGAGGTTGCATTTACTATTTGTCAGAACATTTTTCAATATACCAATTCTAGCTAGACAGAGAAACAAAATCCATTGTTCTTTTTTTAGAATTGAAAGCACTTTTATGTTGTTCTGTTGGTAATTGCTTAGTTGCTGGAATATAACAATAGATCTATCATTATCTTCTTCTAAAATTGCAAAAGAATAAAATAATAGGCACAAGTAATAAACACCATAGTAAGTACTTTAATGTTTGCTAAAGAAAAATCCTACTGGTTTGCCTGCAAAGTTTTGATGACAGATAATTAATAGGTTTTCTGACTTATGTAAAAGTAACAACATAATAAAAAGTCAACCCCTCCTTCCACATAGTTAATTATGGTATGCCTCTGTTTCATTTCCATATTTAAAAACTTCTTTACAGCTGAGCATGGTGGTGCTCATGCCTATAATCCCAGCACTTTGGGAGGCCGAGATGAATGGATGACAAGGTCAGGAGATCGAGACGATGCTGGCCAACATGGTGAAACTCTGTCTCTACTAAAAATACAAAAAAAACTAGCTGGGCTGGTGGCGGGTGCCTGTAGTCCCAGCTACTCATGAGACTGAGGCAGAAGAATGGTGTGAACCCAGGAGGCAGAGTTTGCAGTGAGCCAAGATTGTGCCACTGCACTCCAGCCTGGATGACAGAGCTTTATTGAGACTCTGTCTCAAAAAAAAAAAAAAAAGAATCTTTACTTTCTGCTAGCTCCTTTGAAAAAGAAATAACGAAGTTTGAAAATCATTCAAAAATTTTACAAAGACAACCCTATACTCAATAAAGTAGGTTGTCATTATTTAAAAACACATTTCTTAAGAAAAATGATGTTTGTCTGGTTTATAATTTATAATATTAAGATATTTTATATGTATTGGAAAAAGATTTGAGTTTTTTTTGTTTTGTTTTGTTTTTGTTTTTGTTTTTGTTTTTGTTTCAAATCCTGTGAACTGTATGTTATTTCCTGATGGCTGACTTCAAATAATCAAGGGTAGGAGTAATCACATAATGGGAAGAAAATTGCCCCATAGAGATATATGTTTACTTTTATAATGGCCAGAGTCATAGTAGATAAGAATTACTATACACTTGATTCTTTTTGCTTTGTAGGGTTGTTATAGTAATTGAAATAGACTCATTTTGTTAATTTCTTGACCTTTTCACATCAATCTTTTATGGAGTCACTTAGGTGAAATGGAGGATCAAGACATTGTATGCTTCATTTGTCATTAATGAACATCTGTTCTATCCAGAAAACAATGAGTTCTTCTTAAAACTTTTGAAATATATAACTCTTCATACTGTGTACTATTCCTTTTGATGACAGCAGCAACCTACCTGGAGCATTTGCTGCAAAGACGCTGGCTGCAACCAGGGAAGCGCAGCTGGGGCTGTGCACTCTGCAGGGTCAGTGAGAGCTGGGAACAGGCAGGGGCCCCACACATTTCTGAGTTGGTGGGGCCAGAGCCCAGAGGTCACATCCGAGACTATGGACCTGGGTCCCCCTCCCGCTACAGTCTCAAAGTGTGTTCTCCCAATGCCTGGCCTCTTCCTGCTTCCGAGGCCTGCTCAAATTTCGGAGCAAAGCTGTGATCAAGCCCCGAGCATTGTCACCACCTGGCTGGGTGTGCACGCACTCATGATAGTGCTGACACACAAGCCCCTTGCCACCTCAGCCCCTTCTGCACTTTGGGCACCAGTGAGCATGGGAGAGAAACCAAGGTGGGACTGAGGGTGTCCTGGAGCAGGCCTGCAGTCACCTCTTGGGCACAAATGGCCTGGGTGCCATGAATGGCAGCAGAAGGCAGACAGACTCCTGGGTGGAAAGGCATGGGTCTGGTGAAACCTCACCTTCTAGCCAAGGATTGCCTGAAGTCTGGCACCCAGCCTGCCAGTTCCCTGGACTGGAGTGAGAACTTATGGTGATTTTTCCAGGCTGCCTATGGCTGCCCATGGACCAATCTGCAATCCCTTTCTCCCTTCTGAATACATAAAAACCCCAGACTCAGGCAGACATCAGGACAACCTGCTTGAGGATAGGAGCTACCCACTCTGGGTCTCCTCTCCACTGAGGGCTGCAAACATCAGGACAGGCTGCCTGCATCTAGGAGCTTCCCATTTCAGGTCTCCTGAGAGAAATACTGTTGCTCAATGAAGCACCTCTTTGCATTGCTCCCTCTTCAGCTGGCCACATACCTAATTCTTCCTGGATGTGGGACAAGAACTTGGGACATGCTGAATGGCAGGACTGAAAGAGCAGTAACACCAGTAGGGCTGACACATGTCTCCCTGCTTGCCACATTGTAAATGATGAGAAGGAGAGAAGGAAAGCAAAGTGGCCCTTTAGTGATCCCAGACCTAGGGGCTCCCTGAGCCAGGCCTATGATACCCTCTTTGGGACTCTGGTTTCTGTTGTTGCCAAGCTACCAGGTGCCACCACCTTCCCCTCATTCAGATATGCATGCCCTCAGTGGAAGCTGCTTGTGGTGCACCAGATCCAGCCACAGGCTTGCATGGAGCTGGCATCTGTGCTGGCTCCTGGAGCTGCCCTTCCCACCACAGTAGCCAGCGTGCATGGCTGTGCACAGTGGTGGACCCCACACTCACTCACTCATCCCCACCTCATTGCTCTGTGCCTGGCTCGCCCTTGGCAGGCATGGGATCTAGGCTGGCAGAAGAATCCAAGTGAAGCCTGCCAGGCTGAGTGGGTGAAACAAGCCCAGTGGGCTTGAGCAGAATTCATGCAAAGGTGCCACCTGCCACAGAGGCTTCCTACTGGAAAAGCTACACCCCAAGGATTCTGTGACATTTTCTACAACTGTAGACAAACGTTTGTATATTTTAGAAGCATACACACAACCAAAAATCTCAAATTGTAACAAATCTTCCACATTGTTCCTCTTTTAGTCCATTCCTTCAGTTTCTATTTTTGACAAAGATACAACAATGATATTAGTGTTTGCATGCCCTATGTGATCATTCTTCCTTCTTGCTCTACTACCTTTCCCTGAAACAAAGAGCTAAACAAAGAGTTCTTAACAAGCTAATGGCATTTCTTCATTCTTTATTGTTGAAACATCCTCCATCTCTCTTTCTCAAAATTATCTCCAACTAGTTTCATTTTTTTTTTTTGGTGGGGGGGGGGCAATGAATTAAGTCCAAGTAATATCCCCTATTACACATAAACATTCCAAATTTAAACTTTGATTTTTTAACCATTCAAGTGATTGGGTAGTTTCTTCATATCTATTTACAATTACATATCTTTGTTTAAATAATTTTTTATAATTTGTTTTTCATTAGAAATTGAGAAAAATGTTAATCTTATCTATAAAAATTATATTCTCAAATTCACATTATACAATGAATGAAATAGACTATAGAGATCATTTAGTTGGCCTAATAAGTCAACCATTCAATACTTGACTCCTTAGGCAGCCCTTAGGAAATATGTCCTTCATACACACATAAACAGATTTCAGAACACAGAAACTGTGACTTTGACCAATTGTGCTTCCTGTAGTTACAGATCTGAGAGGCATACTCTTATTGTCACTGCATGTTCATATTTGCTAAGGGGTTTTCAGTCAATTATCTATTTAGAGATTTTGGAAATTAGTTACACTGTCAGAGTCAGTAAATTCCTTTTATGTATCTTTCATTTAAACCCTACAGAAATAGCAAATCCTAATAGTAGTTCAAACACATATTACTTGAGATTACATTGACTCCTGTAGGTGAAGTAGGTTAGCCTTCTGAAGAATGAGAATGACATTTGACCTTCATCTCAGGATGATGGACTAAGACTTACACACACTGA
Organism: Piliocolobus tephrosceles; assembly: GCF_002776525.5. NCBI lineage: Eukaryota > Metazoa > Chordata > Mammalia > Primates > Cercopithecidae > Piliocolobus > Piliocolobus tephrosceles. Next base: position 49,954,226 of record NC_045442.1, on the reverse strand, counting down.
AATTCACTTGTCATCAATTTTAAAAGCAAATATCGTGAAAAGGTCAACATGTCTGGAATAGATCATAGAATCTAAATGTGAATATTGATTTTGAGTGGGAAAAGCAGTATGTTACACAATTTATCAAAAAATTGCCAAATACAATTAATTGCAAAATTTTCAAAGATATATGTCACCTATATAGATAGGCCTTTGTTATTTATTTAAAAATGGAAATGTATCAAATTTAATGTTAACCATTGCATGAGTTAATTTCACATTCATGTTAATTTTTAAGATTTGAATATTTTCAAGTGTAATTTCCACAACAACCTAAATTCAAAATTTATACTGGTATATATATTATAAAAATAAGGGCAAATATTCCTAAGTTATATTTGTTAACCTCTTAAGTTGTTATATTGCTAAACTCAGAAAAAATACTGTAAGAAAGAAATATTTCAATTTATATTATTAAAATATTTCAATTTATATTATTAAAATTTAATATATCAAATTCAAAATCAGGATGTTATACATGTGAACATTCTGAAATTTTGAAAAATTTTAACTCCTTCAAAAGATAATCTTATCACTTTCTCTGTTAAAATAAAAAATTGGTAGTTGGTTGATTCACATGAATTAATTTTGTAATAAATGACAGGTTGAAAGTTGTATACAATTTATATTTAAAATAAATTTCTCAAGAAACTTTATATTAGAGAATAAAATTAGAGTATATTTAACAAAGGATTAACATTTTACTTCTTGATATACAAAGCAGAAAAAGTATAATTTATAATCAAGACATTCATCTTTGTAAACTATGAAAATGCAAATAATCTTATCACAGTGGCCAAAGAAATAGCAAGTGAGCAGTTCTTGTTAACATTTCATCATAAAGAGAATTAAAATTACCTTATGTTGAGGAACATAGCCATCATTTTTTTTTTTTCTTTTTAGAGGCAGGATCTCATTCTGTCTTCCAGGCTGAAGTGCCATGGCTCGGTCATAGCTCACTGCAAGCAGTCTTCCATCTTAACCCTCACCCTATTAAGTAGCTATGACTTTAGGTGCGTGCCACCATGCCTAGCTAATTTTTTAAAAAATTATTTTGTAGTGACAGAGTCTTGCTATATTGCCCAGGCTATCATTCTTATAAAACCTTCCAAGTTTGGACTTAGAGCTTTTGAGAGAAGATTTTAATAAGATGAACAATAGTTTGGAAAGAATGATTTGTCTTGAGTGCAAATAAGTTAATGAAAGCTATCTGAAGACTATAAAATAATATAAAACAAATGCACATGCAGAGAGCATAACTTGATTGCTAAAATTGTTTTCTATTTTAATTTAGATTTGTTGTCCAATATAAGAGCTGACTTTACCTGAAGATAGCCTTTCCTGTCTTTTTATGGCACTATTAAAACCTTGCCTCAAACATAATAGGTTTTTCCCATTTAGCTATTGATGGAATGATTCTGACAATCTTTCATTACAGTTTTCATAGGCTCTCTGAGTACCCATATGGAATTTAATTTCTCTTTCACATTTCCAAGGTTGTACACATTTTGGCATTTGCTCATGTAGCAGCGTGAAGCAAGTCTTCCATCAACGAAGTACTCAGGTCCAAACAGTTCACTTTACATCCACTGTTTAGAATTTACCACAAACTTTTCAATACAAAGAGTGATTTTATAGGTCCCATTATTTCACTGTATTGTATCTATGGGAAATTTCGATCCAAGTGAAACATATAGTAGGATACATTAATTTTATTTTATTAGTGATCAATGCAAACATATTTGAGACAAAAATAACATACTAAATGGATCCTATGGTGATGAGTCTGGAGAAATAGGGAGAGTTGGATTGTGAAGGGATTTACTGAGCCATATTAAAAACTTTGTTAATTATCACAGAGAAAACTGAAGACATTGAATGGTGTTAAACAGGCAAATGACATATGCATAGCCTCTTTATGGAAATCACTTTGTGCTTCCACAATCTCCATGGATAATAGAATTTTACATTATTTAAATCTTGATTCAAAATCATGAAATTTTTATAACCAATTTATAATGGGTAAGTCGTTCGTCTCCCAACTCCTTCGGTGCTTAATTGCTGTGCTATTTACTTAATCTTCTGAGAATGCTTTTTACTTCTGGTAAACTTTTCACACATGGTTTCATGCCATTAGGTAATGTACTTAAACCAAAATCACATGAATAAAAATAGAGTGAACAGAAAATATATATCAGGCAATTACAAACAAGGGAAAGCAGAAATCACTATGTTAATGTCAAATAATGTATAATTCAAAACAGAATTATGATTACCTGTACACTCGGTCTCACTAAAAAAAAAAAAAAAAAAAAAAAAAAAGAAAATTTTAAAGCAAAAAAAATAAAATTAAAAAAAAAAATTATTTTTCCCTTTACCCCCGGTCCAAAAAAAAAAAAAAAAAAAAAAAAAAAAATTGTACATTTTCAAGCGAGAGGAATAAATTTGCTACTTTAATATATCCATACAGTTTCCAGCATAGATAAAACCATACAATTTATTGTCCAAAGCAGGACACTTTGGAGAGTAAGAAGAGCCCTCTATAATAATTAAGGTAAGGCAATAGACAAATAGGGATGTGTTTATCAGGACCTAAGCCCATTGTAAGTTGAGGAGCGTACTGAATGTATATCACATTCATACAATAGTAAAGTCAAAAATTGCAAGTCAAACCATCACAAATCAGGTATCTTCTGTACTTTAGTATGTTTAAAAAATTTATCCAGCATGTTCTTATGAATTTAAGCTTTAAGAACCAATGGCTATGAGAGATTAGAACACACTATTTTAATGAGAACAATATAATAATTTAAGCAAAGGCAAAAACAAACATCTTAGATTGTAGTTTCTGCTTTCAAATGTTTGGATAAATTGTTTATACTTCTGTTTTTATATCCTCAAGATGAAGATTCTTTAAGGAACTGAATAGAAGCGAAACTCTTAATGACGGGAAGCAAGCATTCCTTGGAACATATGTAAAAAGCAGTGTCTAGCTTTTTGGCCCTTAATTAATTTTCTTGTCTAAAATCCATCCTAAGAATTCTGGGAGAACTGCATCTCTCTCCTGATTCATGTCTTTTTAAAACTGTTTTTCTTACTTAAATATGTAAAATTAGATCACTCTGATGCAATTACTCCAAGGTTACAAATAATCGGAGTTCTAGTGGGTATTTTTTTTTTATTCTTCCCTTCCCATTTTCATTAAATTCCCTCATAGTAGATGTAAAAACAGTACCTTAATTGGTACTGATCTGCAAATATATTGAACTGAAACATGTCAAAATAAATTAGATTTGTCTCTCAGTACAAAGAAAGCAATAGAGCCAGATTGAATCTTAGTGAAATTTTATAGCATCTATTTACAAACACTTTTATATCCTAAATTGCCTGGCTTTTAAAATAATTAGAAGCTTTATTCAACATATACAACATTTACTTTTATTGTTACTTCTTGAACTCAACAATAAAAGTAGATTTTAAATTGTACAGTAATTGTTTCATCTATATTTATACTATAAAAACTGGGTCTAACATTTAGACATTGCGAATTATGTTATTCTAGTATAGTCATTATTCAGAAAATTACTTAAAATGTACTTAATTGAAAGATTTATTGTAATCTATATTTTCAAAAAACACTTAGAAATATTAAACGGATATGTATGGCCCGGGTGCGGTGACTCACACTTGTAATCCTCCTGCACTTTGAGAGGCTGAGGTGGGTGGATCACGAGGTCAGGAGTTAAAGACCAGCCTGGCCAAGATGGTGAAACCTCGTCTCTACTAAAAATACAAAAACTTAGCCAGGTGTCTTGGTGGGCGCCTGTAATTCCAGCTACTTGGGAGGCTGAGGCAGAGAATTGCTTGAACCTGGGAGCCACAGGTTGCAGTGAGCTGAGATCGTGCCACTGCACTCCAGCCTGGGTGATAGAGTGAGATTCCATCTTAAAAAAAAAAAAAAAAAAAAGGACATGTATAAATTAGTTTATATTTTCATGAGGTTAGATTGTAAGTATTGTGCATGTAAATTCCGAAGCAGTTAACTTTTTTGGTTTGCATTTAATCTGCAAAGATTTACTTTTAAAAAACAGATTTGGAGTTATTTTGATCAATTTTCTTCTTATGAAAGTGCAATTATTTGTGATACATCCAATACAATGTAATATTATTCAGCAATAAAGTGAAATGAGATATCACACTACAAAAGACATAGAGGAAACTTAAGCGCATATTGATAAGGAAAGAAGCCAGTCCAAAAATCTACGAACTGTATGATTTCATCTATGTGACATTCTAGAAAAGGTAAACATATAGAGGCAGTAAAAAGATCATTAGTTACCAGGGGTTCAGGTGAAAAGTGAGATGAATAGATGAAAAACAGAAACATTTTAGGTCAGTGTGAAGGACGTTCACTAATAATTTATCCTAAGGGAGAACTCACTGTGTGGAAGATAGCACATAGTGTCACTAGGTGAACCAGCTGGAACAGGAACCCAAACGCTCCCCTCCACTGCATTCTGGGCTGCAGTACTACCAGTGCCTGAACCTGGTGAGAGACACATTCACACGCAAGTTACATGAAGTGGATTTTTTAATAGTTACTCTAATAGATGTGAAGTGATATCTCATTGTAGGTTTAACTTTTATTGTCCTGATCATTAGTGACACTGAACATTTTTTCATATATTTACTGGTCATTTGCATGTCTTCTTTGGTAACTATCTATTCTGGTCCTTGGTCCGTTTCTAAATCAGGCTATTGGTGGAAGAGATATCTGCACTCCCAGGATTATTGCAGCATTATTCATAATAGGATATGGAATCAAACAAAATGTGTCTATCAATAAATGAATGGATAAAGAAAATGTGATATATATATATATATACACACACACAATGAAATACTACTCAGCCTTAAAAATGAAGGGAATTCTTTTATTTGGGACAATGTGAATGAACCTAGACTTTAACTAGTATTCTATTTTGTCTCAAATACATTCATTTGTCTCAAATCTGGAGGACATTATGTTAACTAAAATGCATCAGGCACAGAGGAAAAAACTCCATGTTCTAATAATGATCTAATAAAGCTAATATATATGGAATCTAAAAAAGTTGAACTCATGAAAGTAGAGCATAAAAAAGTGGTTACCTGGGGCTGGGTAGGAAGGGAAGAATTGGGGAGATATTGGTCAAAGGATACAAAATTTCTGTTAGACCAGAAGAATAAATTGAAGAGATTTGTTTTACAACATGGTGACCATAGTTAAAAACAATGTACAATATTATACATTGCTAAGGGAATAGATTTTAAATGTTCTCACCACTAATAAACATGTGAGGTAATAAAATGGTAGAATGGTAGTTTAATTTAGCCTTTCTATAGTGTGTACATATTTCAAAACATCATGTCATGCACCATAAGTATATAAAATTTCTATTTGACGATTAAAAAATAAGTAAGAATACAAAAAATTCTGAGACCATTGAGCTTTTCTGGGAGAAAGTATAAATACTGAATGCATAGGCATAGTGCCAGTATTTTTATCTTAATTTATTTCTCAATAACATTATTATTAGAAATAAAAAATTATTAATTTTTAAAATACACAGCTATTTTACATATAAAATTTAGAAGGTAAGGATAATGCAAATAGTAACATTAATGAGGAAAAACATTTAAAATTACTCTCATAAGTCTGTTTTTAAAATCAAAATATTATTTAGGATTCTATTTAAGTATTAGTTGAGGTGATTTTGGAATTTTAGTCAAAACCTGTAGCTTTTGTTTAAAATGGCCAATAAAGTTAGAAGCATGGCCTTGTGGAGTAAACAGGCACCAACACTGCCATCATGGATATGCAAGGACATCAAACCCAATTCAGGTCAAGCCTTTTGAAAGGGCCTTTGAGGAAGCCCTTCCTGAAGGCCATTATGAAAACATGAAACCACTAGCCTCTCCCATGTTCCAGGTTCATATCTGCTAAATAACCATTTCCTTTAGCATCCTCTTAGCAATCTTTGGAAAATGACCATCTAGTTGGTATCTATCTCCAGCTATATCAGTGAGCTGTACAGTTCCATTACTGAAGCTATCTGTTTCGAGTGTTTCTTTTATTTTAAGAGTGCAGTTTGTCAGTTGTATGGGCAGTAAATTTAGCTTTGAAAGGTAGTATTCTTCCATTTCAGACACTAGGAATTATTTGTTATAAATCAGGTGTGAAAAACTTAAATTGGAAGAGAGCTAGTGATACATTTTTCTTCATAAATGGATGAATTGAAGATTTATGAATTTAGTAGTCAGAGAAAACATTTTTTTAAAAGAACCTTCTGAAAAATGTTTCATTTGGCCATAATTCATTGCTTCTGAAATTGAGCAATAGATTTTGATTATACTCAACAGAAAGAAGAGTGAATGATAGCTCAAATTATATCAGATTCAGAATGGTAGAACTAGAAAAGACATTAGAGATAGTTTATCTGCTTTAAAAATCATAAAGTGTCAGCCCATACATCAAATGTAGTCATTTGATGCTTTAAAAAAATAAATCCCCACTGCTTGTTCACAAATGTATACAAAATTGTAAATTTCCTTTATTGATTGACAAATCACACTAGACTTGAATTATTGTACAGTAGCTACATACTGTCTCATTCCTAACTTCCATTCCTCTCCCTATTAATTTATATTCAGCCCATTTATTCAATTTGGTTATGTTCCTACCTTCTCTGTCCATCTGGCTTAATGAATCCTGATTTATACCAACTCCATCATTTTGTATTGAAGACATATGTGACTCCAAAGAGAGTATGCAGTTTGCCCGCATCAAGTAACTGGTACTTTCCACAACGTAAAACAATAGTAAAAATATTATTTTTTATCAACATTGTAAATTTTAATCCTGCCAAAGAATAGAAAATAATTGATATTTTGTAATCTAATACTCATTATCATGGAGGTTCATTTAATTTTTTTCTGGAGAAGATCGTATAGTATGTTTCAATTCTGACAGAAACAAATATACTGGAACAAATAAGACAAAAGTTAATGAGGAGAAATTTTGTCTAGAAGTAAATCTCTTTTAAACATTTACTAACAAATAGAATTTTAAATGCTTTTAGTGGTATGCATAGGATTTAAATGTCTTCTTAAATTATGCCAATTACTTTTTTTTTAGTATTATTTCTATCCTAATTGTCAGTTAAGGTTAGCAAAAATGCACACATGTATTTTATTTATTTATTTATTTATTTATTTATTTATTTATTTATTTATTT
>NC_045442.1:49791083-49946900 GCF_002776525.5 Piliocolobus tephrosceles | reverse complement strand
TTTATTTATTTATTTATTTATTTATTTATTTATTTATTTATTTATTTATTTATTTATTTTAGCCAGCAACCTTTGAAGCTCATTTGTTGGTTCTATTAGTTGTGCTATAGACTCCTTAAGATTTTCCAAGAACAGGATAATTTCACCTGCAAATACAGTTTTTGTTGTTGTCGTTGATTTTTTTTTTTATTATTATTATACTTTAAGATCTAGGGTACATGTGCATAACGTGCAGGTCTGTTACATATGTATACTTGTGCCATGTTGGTGTGCTGCACCCATCAACTCGTTAGCACCCATCAATTCGTCATTTATATCAGGTATAACTCCCAATGCAATCCCTCCCCCCTACCCCCTCTCCATGATAGGCCCCAAGGTGTGATGTTCCCCTTCCCGAGTACAAGTGATGTCATTGTTCAGTTCCCACCTATGAGTGAGAACATGTGGTGTTTGGTTTTCTCTTCTTGTGATAGTGTGCTAAGAATGATGGTTTCCAGCTGCATCCATGTCTCTACAAAGGACGCAAACTCATCCTTTTTTATGGCTGCATGATATTCCATGGTGTATATGTGCCACATTTTCTTAATCCAGTCTGTCACAGATGGCCATTTGGGTTGATTCCTAGACTTTGCTATTGTGAATAGTGCCGCAATAAACATACGTGTGCATGTGTCTTTATAGCAGCATGATTTATAATCCTTTGGGTATATACCCAGTAGTGGGATGGCTGGGTCATATGGTACATCTAGATCTACATCCTTGAGGAATCACCATACTGTTTTCCATAATGGTTGAACTAGTTTACAATCCCACCAACAGTGTAAAAGTGTTCCTATTTTTCCACATCCTCTCCAGCACCTGTTGTTTCCTGACTTTTTAATGATTGCCATTCTAACTGGTGTGAGATGGTATCTCATTGTGGTTTTGATTTGCATTTCTCTGATGGCGAGTGATGATGAGCATTTTTTCATGAGTCTGTGGGCTGTATGAATGTCTTCTTTTGAGAAATGTCTGTTCATATCCTTTGCCCACATTTTGATGGGGTTGTTTGTTTTTTTCTTGTATATTTGTTTGAGTTATTTGTAGATTCTGGATATTAGCCCTTTGTCAGATGAGTAGATTGCAAAAATTTTCTCCCATTCTGTAGGTTGCCTGTTCACTCTGATGGTAGTTTCTTTTGTTGTGCAGAAGCTCTTTAGTTTAATCATATCCCATTGGTCAATTTTGGCTTTTGCTGCCATTGCTTTTGGTGTTTTAGACATGAAGTCCTTGCCCATGCCTATGTCCTGAATGGTACCACCTAGGTTTTCTTCTAGGGTTTTTATGGTATTAGGTCTAACATTTAAGTCTCTAATCCATCTTGAATGAATTTTCATATAAGGAGTAAGGAAAGGATCCAGTTTCAGCTTTCTACTTATGGCTAGCCAATTTTCCCAGCACCATTTATTAAATAGGGAGTCCTTTCCCCATTTCTTGTTTCTCTCAGGTTTGTCAAACATCAGATGGCTGTAGATGTGTGGTATTATTTCTGAGGACTCTGTTCTGTTCCATTGGTCTATATCTCTGTTTTGGTACCAATACCATCCTGTTTTGGTTACTGTAGCCTTGTAGTATAGTTTGAAGTCAGGTAGCGTGACAACTCCAGCTTTGTTCTTTTGACATAGGATTGTCTTGGCAATGCGGGCTCTTTTTTGGTTCCATATGAACTTTAAAGCTGTTTTTTCCCATTCTGTGAAGAAACTCATTGGTAGCTTGATGGGGATGGCATTGAATCTATAAATAACCTTGGGCAGTATGGCCATTTTCATGATATTGATTCTTCCTATCCATGAGCATGGTATGTTCTTCCATTTGTTAGTGTCCTCTTTTATTTCACTGAGCAGTCGTTTGTAGTTCTCCTTGAAGAGGTCCTTTACATCCCTTGTAAGTTGGATTCCTAGGTATTTTATTCTCTTTGAAGCAATTGTGAATGGAAGTTCATTCATGATTTGGCTCTCTGCTTGTCTGTTACTGGTGTATAAGAATGCTTGTGATTTTTGCACATTAATTTTGTATCCTGAGACTTTGCTGAAGTTGCTTATCAGCTTAAGGAGATTTTGGGCTGAGACAATGGGGTTTTCTAAATATACAATCATGTCATCTGCAAACAGGGACAATTTGACTTCTTCTTTTCCTAACTGGATACCCTTGATTTCTTTCTCTTGCCTGATTGACCTAGCCAGAACTTCCAACACTATGTTGAATAGGAGTGGTGAGAGAGGGCATCCCTGTCTTGTGCCAGTTTTCAAAGGGAATTTTTCCAGTTTTTGCCCATTCAGTATGGTATTGGCTGTGGGTTTGCCATAAATAGCTCTTATTATTTTGAGGTACGTTCCATCAATACCGAATTTATTGAGCGTTTTTAGCATGAAGGGCTGTTGAATTTTGTCAAAAGCCTTTTCTGCATCTATTGAGATAATCATGTGGTTCTTGTCTTTGGTTCTGTTGATATGCTGGATTACATTGATTGATTTGCGAATGTTGAACCAGCCTTGCATCCCAGGGATGAAGCCCACTTGATCATGGTGGATAAGCTTTTTGATGTGCTGCTGAATCCGGTTTGTCAGTATTTTATTGAGGATTTCTGCATCAATGTTCATCAGGGAGATTGGTCTAAAATTCTCTTTTTTTGTTGTGTCTCTGCCAAGCTTTGGTATCAGGATGACGTTGGCCTCATAAAGTGAGTTAGGGAGGATTCCCTCTTTTTCAATTGATTGGAATAGTTTCAGAAGGAATGGTACCAGCTCCTCCTTGTACCTCTGGTAGAATTCAGCTGTGAATCCATCTGGTCCTGGACTTTTTTTGGTTGGTAGGCTATTAATTATTGCCTCAATTTCAGAGGCTGCTATTGGTCTATTCAGGGATTCAACTTCTTCCTGGTTTAGTCTTGGAAGAGTGTAAGTGTCCAGGAAATTATCCATTTCTTCTAGATTTTCTAGTTGATTTGTGTAGAGGTGTTTATAGTATTCTCTGATGGTAGTTTGTATTTCTGTGGGGTCGGTGGTGATATCCCCTTTATCATTTTTAATTGCATCTATTTGATTCTTCTCTCTTTTCTTCTTTATTAGCCTTGCTAGCGGTCTGTCAATTTTGTTGATCTTTTCAAAACACCAACTCCTGGATTCATTGATTTTTTGGAGGGTTTTTTGTGTCTCTATCTCCTTCAGTTCTGCTCTGATCTTAGTTATGTCTTGCCTTCTACTAGCTTTTGAATGTGTTTGCTGTTGCTTCTCAAGTTCTTTTAATTGTGATGTTAGAGTGTCAATTTTAGATCTTTCCAGCTTTCTCTTGTGGGCATTTAGTGCTATAAATTTCCCTCTACACACTGCTTTAAATGTGTCCCAGAGATTCTGGTATGTTGTATCTTTGTTCTCATTGGTTTCAAAGAACATCTTTATTTCTGCCTTCATTTCGTTATGTACCCCGTAGTCATTCAGGAGCAGGTTGTTCAGTTTCCATGTAGTTGAGCAGTTTTGATTGAGTTTCTTAGTCCTGAGTTCTAGTTTGATTGCACTGTGGTCTGAGAGACAGTTTGTTATAATTTCTGTTATTTTACATTTGCTGAGGAGTGCTTTACTTCCAATTATGTGGTCAATTTTGGAATAAGTGCGATGTGGTGCTGAGAAGAATGTATATTCTGTTGACTTGGGGTGGAGAGTTCTATAGATGTCTGTTAGGTCCGCTTGGTGCAGAGATGAGTTCAATTCCTGGATATCCTTGTTAACTTTCTGTCTCGTTGATCTGTCCAATGTTGACAGTGGAGTGTTGAAGTCTCCCATTATTATTGTATGGGAGTCTAAGTCTCTTTGTAAGTCTCTAAGGACTTGCTTTATGAATCTGGGTGCTCCTGTATTGGGTGCATATATATTTAGGATAGTTAGCTCTTCCTGTTGAATTGATCCCTTTACCATTATGTAATGGCCTTCTTTGTCTCTTTTGATCTTTGATGGTTTAAAGTCTATTTTATCAGAGACTAGGATTGCAACCCCTGCTTTTTTTTGTTCTCCATTTGCTTGGTAGATCTTCCTCCATCCCTTTATTTTGAGCCTATGTATGTCTCTGCATGTGAGATGGGTCTCCTGAATACAGCAGACTGATGGGTCTTGACTCTTTATCCAGTTTGCCAGTCTGTGTCTTTTAATTGGAGCATTTAGTCCATTTACATTTAAGGTTAATATTGTTATATGTGAACTTGATCCTGCCATTATGATATTAACTGGTTATTTTGCTCGTTATTTGATGTAGTTTCTTCCTAGCCTCGATAGTCTTTACATTTTGGCATGTTTTTGCAATGGCTGGTACCGGTTGTTCCTTTCCATGTTTAGGGCTTCCTTCAGGGTTTCTTGTAAGGCAGGCCTGGTGGTGACAAAGTCTCTAAGCATTTGCTTATCTGTAAAGGATTTTATTTCTCCTTCACTGATGAAACTTAGTTTGGCTGGATATGAAATTCTGGTTTTAAAATTCTTTTCTTTAAGAATGTTGAATATTGGCCCCCACTCTCTTCTGGCTTGTAGAGTTTCTGCCGAGAGGTCTGCTGTTAGTCTGATGGGCTTCCCTTTGTGGGTAACCCGACCTTTGTCTCTGGCTGCCCTTAAGATTTTTTCCTTCATTTCAACTTTGGTGAATCTGGCAATTATGTGTCTTGGAGTTGCTCTTCTCGAGGAGTATCTTTGTGGTGTTCTCTGTATTTCCTGAATTTGAATGTTGGCCTGCCCTACTAGGTTGGGGAAGTTCTCCTGGATGATGTCGTGAGGAGTGTTTTCCAACTTGGTTCCATTTTCCCCCTCACTTTCAGGCACCCCAGTCAGACGTAGATTTGGTCTTTTTACATAATCCCATACTTCTTGCAGGCTTTGTTCATTTCTTTTTCTTCTTTTTTCTTTTGGTTTCTCTTCTCACTTCATTTCATTCATTTGATCCTCAATCGCTGATACTCTTTCTTCCAGTTGATGAAGTTGGTTACTGAAGCTTGTGGATTTGTCACGTATTTCTCATGTCATGGTTTTCATCTCTGTCATTTCATTTATGACCTTCTCTGCATTAATTAATCTAGCTATCAATTCTTCCACTCTTTTTTAAAGATTTTTAGTTTCTTTGCGCTGGGTACGTAATTCCTCCTTTAGCTCTGAGAAGTTTGATGGACTGAAGCCTTCTTCTCTCATCTTGTCAAAGTCATTCTCTGACCAGCTTTGATCCATTGCTGGCGATGAGCTGCACTCCTTTGCAGGGGGAGATGCGCTCTTATTTTTTGAATTTCCAGCTTTTCTGCCCTGCTTCTTCCCCATCTTTGTGGTTTTATCTGCTTCTGGTCTTTGATGATGGTGACGTACTGATGGGGTTTTGGTATAGGTGTTCTTCCTGTTTGATAGTTTTCCTTCTAATAGTCAGGACTCTCAGCTGTAGGTCTGTTGGAGATTGCTTGAGGTCCACTCCAGACCCTGTTTGCCTGGGTATCAGCAGCAGACGTTGCAGAAGACAGAATATTGCTGAACAGCGAGTGTACCTGTCTGATTCTTACTTTGGAAGTTTCCTCTCAGGGGTGTACTCCACCCTGCGAGGTGTGGGGTGTCAGACTGCCCCTATTGGGGGATGTCTTCCAGTTAGGCTACTCAGGGGTCAGGGACCCACTTGAGCAGGCAGTCTGTCCATTCTCAGATCTCAACCTCCGTGTTGGGAGATCCACTGCTCTCTTCAAAGCTGTCAGACAGAGTCGTTCGCGTCTGCACAGGCCTCTGCTGCTTCTCCTGTTGTTTTTTTAGCTGTGCCCTGTCCCCAGAGGTGGAGTCTACAGAGACAGGCAGGTTTCCTTGAGCTGCTGTGAGCTCCACCCAGTTTGAGCTTCCCAGCGGCTTTGTTTACCTACTTAAGCCTCAGCAATGGTGGGCACCCCTCCCCCAGCCTCGGTGCTGCCTTGTGGTTAGATCGCAGGCTGCTGTGCTAGCAATGAGGGAGGCTCCGTGGCCGTGGGACCCTCCCAACCAGGTGTGGGTATAGTCTCCTGGTGTGCCCGTTTCCTTAAAGCGCAGTATTGGGGTGGGAATTACCCGATTTTCCAGGTGTTGTGTGTCTCAGTTTGCCTGGCTAGGAAAAGGGATTCCCTTCCCCCTTGCGCTTCCCAGGTGAGGCGATGCCTTGCCCTGCTTCAGCTCTCGCTGGTTGGGCTGCAGCAGCTGACCAGCACCGATTGTCCAGCACTCCCCAGTGAGATGATCCCAGTACCTCCGTTGAAAATGCAGAAATCACCGGTCTTCTGTGTCGCTCGCCCCGGGAGTTGGAGGCTGGAGCTGTTCCTATTCGGCCATCTTGCTCCGCCCTCACATGTATTTTTTAATATTTGAAAGAAGACATATCACTTTTCTTTTCTGTTATTTATTTATTTAAGACTTAATCTTACTCTGTCACCCAGGATGTAGTGCAGTGGCATGTTTTTGGCTCATTGCAACCTCCGCTTCCTGGGTTCAAGCAATTCTCATGTCTCAGCCTCCCAAGTAGCTGGGACTACAGGAGCACACCACCACAACCAGCTAATTTTTGTATTTTTAGTAGAGATTGGGTTCTACCATATTGGTCAGGCTGGTTGCAAACTCCTGACCTCAGGGGATTCACCCAGCTCAGCTTCCCAAAGTGCTGGAATTACAGGTGTGAGCCACCGCACCCGGCCCGACATAGCATTTTTCTCATGTTAAAGCTAAAGGTGCATAAGTTGGAGATACCATATTCCCATACTGTATAAGGATTAGCAAAGAGATGAATTATGGAAAGTACAAAATTTAGCTTCTATCTTGTATAGTAACACAAGATAGACAAGTAAACAATTTAAGTAATGACTACTTCCACAAATAGGAATTCAGTTTTTGGAAATTATCCGCTAATATGACTGACATATTTTCTTGTATTAAACTTTTGATAAGTAATATGTATCTTAATCTGTCATAAATTAATCCATTGTTCAAATATTAGTTTTGTGTTGTGGCATAATAATATTACCACGAACTTAATGGGTTAAAACAACACATATATTGCTTTGAATTTCCTGTAGGTCAGGAATCCAGGCATGGGTTAGCTGTGTCCTCTCCTTTTAAAAGGACTTGCATAGTCTATTAATCAAGGTGTCAAATAGGGCTAGGTCTCATCTGAGGCTCAACTATGGAAAGATCCACTTCCAAGTTCATGTGGTTCTTGGCAGAAATCAGTTCCTTGTGGCATGTTGTACTAAGGGCCTCAGTTCCTTGCTGGCTGTTAGTCAGCCATCACCTTGAGTTTCTTGCCATGAGGACTGCTTCATGTGGCAGCTTACATCATCAAATCCAGTGAGGGATATAGCCAAAAAGTTGGCTAGCAAGAATCTAGTCAAGTCGTAATCTTATGTAGTATGTCCATTGAATTTACATGAGACATATACATCACATGAACACTGAGCAAAGGATAAAGTTCCCCCATTGACCAGAGTTGGTTAATGTGTTTATGCATGTGCTATGGGGATTGGCAAAGCCTTACCCAAAGCACTTGTACTGAGAAGGAAAGAGGCAAGATTATCAAAAACAATACTTGGATGTTATCAAAAGAAGACAAAAACAAAACAAAACAAAACATGAAGGACGGTAAAATAAGTAAGCAAATATATAAACTAATAAATTAAATATCTATATATTCCATTTAAAAATTATACAGATTGGTTCTTATTCTTCAACAAGAAGCAGTTATTGCTCATGCAGTGACTATATGGACCACCATTAGGTGCTAGAGTATCTGTGAGAAAGATTGCTTTGCATTGAGATAACCTAGTCAAGTAAGTGTGTGGATGGCAATAGCAAAAACAAAGCAATTTGGACAAGATGTTTGTAAAGCCTTGTATGCAATTTATACTTCAGACTAAATTTGTATTTCAGGATTTTTTGTAAAAGCTTTCAATGAAAGCACAATGTAATTGCATAATGTAGCTTAGAAGAACCACTGTGTCCATTCTATTATTAAGTTCAAAACTCTTTCATAAAAATGGATAATAAAAATAAATAAATAAATAAGTAAATACCACCACACACCTATTAGAATGTCTGAAATCCAGACTATAGATAATACCAAAAGCTGGCTAGAATGTGGAGCAACAGGAACTCTCATTCATTGTTAGTGAGAATACAAAATGGTACAGTCAGTTTGGAAGAGAGTTTGGCAGTTTCTTAAAAGACTAAACAGTCTTACTATACAATCCAGTAATCATGCTCCTTAGTATTTACCCAGAAGAGTTGAAAACTTAGAGTCACAAAAACCTACACACAGATGTTTATAGCAGCTTTAGTCATAATTGCCAAAACTTGGAAGCAACCAAGATGTTTTTTTATTTATGGAAATAAATGATGGGTACATTCAGACTATGAAATATTATGTAGTGCTAAAAATGAAATAAGCAATCAAGCCATAGATGTCGAGATACATTAAATGCATATTACTAAGTGAAAGAAGGCGATCTGAAAAGGCTATATACTGTGTGATTCCAGCTATACAACATTCTGGAAAAGACAAAACCATAGAGACACTACAAAGATCAGTGGTTGCCAGAGGTTGAGTTGAGGGGAGGGATGAATATACAGGGCAGAGAGGATTTTCAGGACAGTGAGAATACCCTATATGGTACTACATGAAGGTGGATACATGTCATTACACATTTGTCCAAACTCATAAAATGTACAACAGCAACATGCACCCTCATGGAAACAATGGACTTTCAGTGATAATGGGGTCAAGATAGGTTCATCAGTTATCACAAACGTAGCAGTCGGGTGGGGGATTTGATCATGGAGGAGGCCATGAATGTGTGAGGGCAAAGGGTATATCAGAAATCTCTTATCTTTCTCTCAATTTTTCTGTGAACCTAAAGTTACATCAAAATTATACTTAAACATAAATACATCATCTTCTCTAAACCTGCAGACCTCCTCCAGTAAGCGAGCTTGCCACCAAAGGAACCATGGTTGGTGTAATTTCTGCTGCTGCCATTAATCAAAGTATTGTGTACTCCATTGTTTCAGGAAATGAAGAAGGTGAGTAGACTTTTAGTTTGTGTTCTCACCATCAACCAGTAAACTTACATTTGGACTAATTTCAGGTTGAATTGATATTACTATCTAGCCTATTGTTTTCTAATAAAATTGTGCCAATCTTAGATGTAATTGGTAACCATGTATCCTGAACTTAATTAAAAATCCAGTTATGTTAGCTCAAGTGATTTTTTTCCCTTAAGAAATATTAAGTGTCTAAGTAATGAAACCTTGACCATTTCCTCATTTGGTAATATTTTAATGACATTTCCTCAAAATTAATGCATCATGAAATTTTCAGCTTTTGGTAGTGATCATTGCCTACAGTAGCTTCGTCCACCCCACTGTCTGAACCATCCATGACCCTTACTCCATGTTGGTCATACCTTAACTAATCCTGAAGGAATTTCAAATTTGTAAATAAGTGTGAATTTTGAAGAGTCACATCCATGTTAAAAGCCATGCATGTTATATGATTCCCCAAATAGTCAAATTAGGCTTACAATTAATGATTATAAGTAAAAATATAATGTTTGTATGTTAATCACTTTAAGAATCATAGGAATTTGCAGGCCTCTGGCAATAAGTTCATAGCTCAGTCTTTCACATTAATCTTTGTTTTACCTATTCTTCACAAGTTCTCCTCTGTTTTCCATTTTGGTATGTTAGATAGCCTAGCGTATTGTAGGTAGTCAAGAAATAGTTAATATACATGCAATAAATTAATTAATAGTAAATATTTAAGAAATGACCGAATGTAAATGCTTCAAAGCAGTTTGCAAGGAAATTATAAAGGCCTTTTTAAGCTTTTTAATGACAAACTATTACTAGGTATTGCTGCCTGTGCATTGTAGCAAGTGATCAATATCTTACTTTTATTGCCTTTCTTCATTATTACTGTGCTAATAATGGGTCCTCCCTAAAAATAACTAAACTTCCTTTTTCCTTGAACTTTGAATGTCTGACTAAAGCTATAATTTCTCAACCTGTTCTGTTCTGAAACTTTCTCTTTAGGGTTCTATTTATTCTTTTATTTGAAGACAGCGGAGTGGCTGTATTTATTAACCTCTCTCCCCCACAGTGACTATTTTACATTCATTTATTTATTAATTCATTCAACAAATATGTACTGAGCATCTATTATGTATTAACTACTCTTCTAGCCACTACAGGTAGAACAATGTACAAAATAGACTCTGTCCTCATGGAAGTTAATGGTCCAATAAGAGGGGGTTAATAATAAAAATGTAAAAGTTATTAAACAAATAGTATTATAAGTGATTATTAATTCAAAGAAAAAATAAAGTAAGGAGAGAATATGGAGAGCTTAAGAGAGGGAGATGTATTATAAAGTTTGCCAGTGTGCTCTGATTTTCATTCAAATTAATTTAAAAAGACATAGGGCAACATTAAATTATCGGTTTTTTTTTTTTTTTCTCTCAAGTGTTCTTAACAAAACACTAAATCTACAAAATGATGATATTCATAAATTACAAACAGTATAATCCAGTAAGGTCAGAAAATTTTTATTAAACAAAATTAGATGGTTTTCTTTAAAACAGAACTTCTGAAATCCTTTAGTGTGGTAGAACACCATCTGAATCTAAGGTGAAGAATATATTATTCAGTGTTTCCCAAATGTAATTAACCATAGAACATTGATTTCCAGGATTATCTCAAAACAACAAAAACAAACAAACAAAAAACCTCTACAATTTCAAGGTTGATTTTAGCAAAATATTGATGGTGATCATTTAAAGAGCTGGAGCAGTTTCCAGAAGCCGGCATTTTGTCACTTTCATGCATCACTCTAGTTATAAATAGGTATTTTTAGTGTTTTTGATATCACACTGCCTTTTAAAGAGAATTTCTTTCCTTATAGCCTAATGACAATGACCAGGTAATTGTATTTTAATTTCTAGATACATTTGGAATTAATAACATCACAGGTGTTATCTATGTGAATGGACCTCTGGATTATGAGACCAGGACAAGCTATGTTCTTCGAGTCCAAGCTGATTCCCTGGAAGTGGTCCTTGCCAATCTCCGAGTTCCTTCAAAAAGTAAGTTATACTACTTAAAGCTTTTACGAGAATTGTATGATGTCTGTGCTAATTTTTAAATGAAATACATATGTCTAAAATATCATTCTCAGTGGACAACATAGAAAGATCATTAATACTCTGAGATGATTGCCTGTTTGTTTAAACAGCTGTTATATGACAATGCGGGGAGTGATTTCACACTCCTGAAATGTCAAGAAAATAAAACACCGTTTTCAAATTGTGTATCTGATTTTGTTAAAATACCACCATTGTCTGTGTATGTTAAATAATAAAAGTTAGTCCCACTGTGAAAGCTCTGGATAAACCTTGGGAAATAGATATTTTTAATGAATGACTACTAGAAATCACCTAAATTGTGTGGCTTCATGTATTTACATATTTTCTTAGAGGTGACTAACCTTTACTGTAATTCGTATATAGCATCATTTTTTATTTTTAATTTCCACTTTTTAACCTACATTTTTAATCTATGAAATGAGAATTACTATCCTTTTACAAAGGCAAGATTTTATTAATAATTAAAAAGATTAATTTTTTTAAATGAGAGTAAACAAAGCGTCACAGATTTAAGCCCATGTTCTGTGACTCTAAACTTCAACATTTCTGTGGCATGTCGTTTACCCACACAGAGAAGCATGTAAAAGCCAATTTGTAAAGGGAACTGACACAGATTCAAAGATGTTATCAATAATGCGATAAATGCTATTCTTTTCCCATCTATTGAGGTAATACTCTTTTGCATTTAGGCAGTATCTTTTTGTAATCAAAGCAACCCTTTTAAAATCTAGAAGACTCAAGATCATCAGGTTTAATTTAACGATTAATAGCATAGAAGCCCAGAGTGTGAAGTGAGAAACAGGATCTGGAACATTCACCCGGGGACTATCCCTGGACATCATTTCAAGGCATTTCATCAAGCAAGCGTTCTTAGAAGGGGGAAGAGGAAAAAAGAAGAGGGGAGAGGCATAAAGTGAGAACCCAGGCAGTATGAGAGGAAAGAAAGCAAGACAGGAGCAACAGGCAGAAGATGCAGGATAGAATTTTTCTGTGTCAATTTGGCAATTGATCATAAAAAGAAATCACTCCTTTTCATTTATGGCAAACCTCATTTACTGATTTAGTGTAGAGAGCTGCTCAGTTGCTTGTAGAGGTACAACCAAATCATTTGAAAAATCAGATTATACAAGTGTCTTTGAAATAAAAGGAATTAAATTGTCCTCAATAATTATGCATCACTCACATAATTAAATTGTTTAAAAATAGCAGATAAGTTCTTTGAGTTTCTAAATTCTTTGAACTACAGGCAATTATGTTTCTAAAAATATAGAGGATGCTTCTAATTGTAAACTGAATTGGATAAATGAGGAGTGAAAAGGTTGAAGTAGCTCTAAATTATATAATGTAACCTATTTTATTGCAAATGCAAATAAATGGGAAAGATTAATTGAAAACTATACCTGCAATCTTTACTCAAAACAAATGAACAATTTAAGAAAGAAAAATTTTAGGTTGTAGAACTTGACATTTCTCAAGTAATACCTGTGGTTTTTATGAATAGAGGTGCATTAAGTTCTTATATGTGAATATAATACAACTCCCATTACTTTAATTTACATGTAAATCTGAGGCTAATAAAAGTTTATCTAATGCACATGTATATACTTCCGTGTGCCCCAGTATGCATGTAGAGGTGAAAAACCAATTCATGAATTATCCTGTCAGAAATGCATGAAGTCTAAAAGCTAAAGTATTTACTGCCTGATTCTTTGAATATTGTTATTAACCTTTTATGACTGATCTTTGCCTCCTAAGTTTGAAATAAAAACCCATATATTTCTAATTTGATCTCATTAATTAATAACTGTTAATGGCCTATAGTCAATCCCCAGGCCATTAGCTATGCAAATAAGACTATTATGTAAATTGAGGTTAATTAATTAGTTAGCTAAATGTTCATCTCTGCTGCAGAATTCGTTGCCCTGCCACATATCATTTGAATAAAGATAATAAAAATATGAAGTTTAATTCATTAGAGAAGTATTTTATTGTGACTTCTTTACCAAAAATTTGTTAATGAAATTATTTTCAAAGTAGATTGTGCAACCATGATGTGATTAGATTTAATATTTAAATGCAAACTAATTAAAATGTAAAATTTTAGAGCTCATTTCATAAGTTTAACACTAGGAATATTTAAATATTTTAACCTTTTAGTTGGAACATTTCAAACATACAAAAATTACAGAGAATATTACAGTGAACCTCTATGTATCAAATGCCTAATTCAACTGAATCATGCCCTGGGAAATAGTCTTTCATCTTTGCTCTCAACTACCCACTATTGCATTATTCTGAAGCAGGTCAGAGTCAGAACATTCAATCTGTACATATTTTGATATGCATATCTTAAAGACTCTCAAACTTTAATTAAAATATCATGATTACTCCTGCCAAAAGTAACTAATTATTTGATATCAACATATATCCAGTTGGTATTAAACATACTTCATATTAAAAATATCCAGTTCATATTAAACATGTATTGACATCAGAATTCAAATAAGGTCTATACATTGCCATTGGTTGATAGGTCTGTTAAGTCTCTTTTAACCTGTAGGCTTCACCACTACCACCCTCTTTTATTCACCTTGATATTTATTTATGCAAGAGACTACATTTCTGAAGCCTGGATTGATTACTGTCTCTCCAAGTGGTCATTTCATCTTCTTTCTGCTTCCTTTATTTCCAGGAAATAAGTAGTTATATCTGGAGGCTTGATCATATTCGGGTTATTTTTGATTTTGTTTTTAAACAAATAAATCATAGGTGATATTCACTCATTCCTTAAACATTAAATCTCTTTGATTCTCTTTTTGTGATACAGATAGTAGCAACCACCAATAGTAATGTTCTAAATCCATTATTTTTTCTTTTTATTACTTCTATATTCATTAGCCAAAATATTTCTATAAAGAAAAACATCTCCATAGCAAATATTCAGTTACTCTGAGGTGCAGCAACTATAGGAAAAATAAGGAAAAAAGAAAAGCTTTGATTCTTGCCTTTTATTATTGATTTTCAAAATAATGAGTTGATTCACTAGTACACTCAAAATGAGAATAGTGAGATGACAAATATGTTTGGTTTTCTGGGTCATATGGTCTCTGTCAGAACTACTCTACTCCATTGTAGCTTAAAAGCAAGAAGAGATAATATGCAAATAAAAGGGTTTGGCTATGCTCCCATCAAACTCGTTTTACTAAAACAGGCTGTCTGTGGGCTGGATTTGACCAAAGGGCTGTAATTTGCTCACAGTTGTTCTAATACTTACTTTTACATTATATGATACACTGTATTTTTTTTTTTTTTGCCCTATTCATATCGTTCCTGTTGTGAGCAATGCTTCTGCTTCATCCCTTATATTTTCCCACACATCTAATTGAAAGTCATATTGTTTTATCCCTTGTAATATCAGTAACACATTCAGTCATTTCATTATCAGTAGCCCATTCCCAAGTAAAGTCCTCAATGTAGCATTATAGGGACACTATTTCCTATGTTTTGGTGCATTAAGAAAAGAAGCTTATCTTAGGGCTTTAACATTGAAGACCAATTTGACAGGATAACTTGACTCATTTTCTTTTTTAAATTAATTTTTTTCATTCCATTTTCTTATTCTTTGAAGCATTACTGTAAAAAAAAATGTATAATGACAAACTGGTCTTATTTCTGAATTTCCAAAATAGTTGCCTTTATTTTTTCTTTAAAGTTCAGTATTTTTGTTAAAATATTTCTACATGTTGGCAATTCCAGGTCATTTTATTTTTTATATATATAGTATAACTGGTCAAGTCTCACTTAAGGTTTTTTTTTAATTCTAGCTTTTATTATTTTTTATTATTTTGACACCTATTCTGGTGTTACTGGCCACAGGTTCTTATGCTCTCGTGTAATAGAAACTGACATAAGGCTAAGGAACTTTCCCAGACTCCAGGCATTATTGGAACTTATGCTGGAGCACAAGGAAAGCAGCCCAGAAGAGAGAACGTCCTCTTGCTGCCTCCTTGAAGATAGCCAAGAGAGTAATTTTAACAGGCCTAGCCAT
This sequence comes from Piliocolobus tephrosceles, assembly GCF_002776525.5. NCBI lineage: Eukaryota > Metazoa > Chordata > Mammalia > Primates > Cercopithecidae > Piliocolobus > Piliocolobus tephrosceles. Next base: position 49,931,655 of record NC_045442.1, on the reverse strand, counting down.
GAAAGGAGTGACATTGAAGCGTGTAGAGACGGGGAATTTATAGCACTTGCATAGTTTGATAACATGCTTCTTCATGTGTCCCATATCTCATTAACATGTTACATCTCCCCTGCTGGGTGTGATTTTTTTTTTTTTCTTTCTTTGAGACAGAGTCTAGCTCTGTCTCCCAGACTGGAGCTCAGTGGCGTGATCCTCATTGCCAGCTCCACCTGCCGGGTTCACACCATTCTCCTCTTCTCCTCCCAAATAGCTGGGACTACAGGCGCCTGCCACCACAGTCATTTTTTTAGCCCTCTGTGCATGTGGGTACTGGGGGCCAACTTCCTTGAGTAAGATGTACGGTGGAATGTCCTTCATCTTGGTTTCTCTAGGTAACTTACAGCTTGCGAACTCTTGTGGTCAGTGGGGATGGCATGAGTGGGGTGATGTTGTCATCACCTTACTGTGGTGCAAGTTCTGGTGACTAGTGTGACTGCATGAAATAATGCTCTAGTGGAGGTGATCTGAACCCAAAATTCCATCCCTCCTCTGTCTCACTGGGAGATTCCTAGTACACAAGTGTTGAATCTTCTCATATCTTTTCATCACTTTCTCGCTAATCTCTTTGTATTAGAGCACATTACTGTAAAGAAATACCTGAGACTGGGTAATTTATAAAGAAAAGAGGTTTAATTGGCTCATGGTTCTGTAATCTTTTCAGGAAGCATGGTGCTGGCATCTGCTGTGGTTCTATCGAGGCCTCGAGAAGCTTATAATCATGGTGGAAGTCAATGGGAGAGCAGGCACATCACATGGCAAAAGCAGTAGCAAGGGAGAGAGAGTGGTGGGGGAAGGTGCCACACAATTTTCAACAACCAGATCTTGTGAGAACTCACTATGGCGAAGACAACACCAAACCATGAGGGATCTGTCTCCATGAGACTGATCTCCCACGTCCTCAGCTGCAGCACCCCATTAGATTAAAACCTTCTTCCCTAGTAATACTCATTGTCTCAGTGATTGCCCATCTGTGTGGCAAGTAGCAGAACCTAGACCAAGACCATGGTGTTTCAGTAACAGGGTTTACTACTCTGAACACCATTACTCTCAAGGAGAATTGAAAATGGTCAAGCAAATTAAAATTTAGAAGTGACTTTGTGTGAGTATTCCTTTGTAGGGGAGGGTTGTTGTAAAGTTGTACTTGAATTCACTTCAACGATGTACTTTCCCAAAAAAACAAGGTCTGGGGAAATATATGCTTTCACTTCTCAAGTTTAATGTTGGCAAGTACAGTAAAAAAACATTGTGCCCTTATATTGGCCTAGCACAGCAAATCCATGTTTGAGGCATATCAGATAAATGTAGAGAGAAAAAGAGCAACAAGGGATTACAATGACTGGAGTGTTACATTATATTACAGCTACATCTAGATAGGTCTGTGCTTCTATAAGTATGCAGGCAAAGAACCTGTGACTGTCCTTTGCCTACATAATTATACACAAACCAACCCAAAGGACCAGATTTGGGACACATGTGAATGCCAGTTTTCTTAAATCCTGTTCAATAGGATTACCTGAAGAAGTGATGATACTGAAAAAGGCAAAAACTAGAGATAGACTGCTGAATTCCTATTAAAATGACAAACTGGAATTAACTGAAGTACACTGGCAAACTGAAGTTACTGCAGGAAAGCATATCAGTGCTGAAGATGCTCTCACTGACAATGTCTGTTTTAAACCCAGATCTGACCCAAAAAGTATTCAACCATTTCACAACAGTAATATTTAAGTAGTAACTTTGCTACCTACCTTATGTGCCTTTTCTCCATAATCTCCAAGGTCAGGTAATAGAAGTCTGAGTGATAAAAATCAACTGCTAGTGAATGAAAGACGTGGTGGTAGTTAATAAAGAAAAAAGTAAAAAGAAATCTCTTACAGCCTCTTCCCAAAAGGCAGAAGAACTTCCATTAACATATCTAAGCTGGGGAAGGACAAAAAGTTTTACCTTTAAATGAAATTTGAAGTATTAGATTAATATATTGAACTAGAGAATCATTTTTAAATTCTTTTTAAAATTACCTTTACCATAGTACTTTCTATTAACAATTTTTTAAAAACTATAAAATTTTTTGAGCTTTTATTCAAGAGCAGGAAAAGTATTAGCCCATATTAGCAGGATAAAAGAGATAGTATGAAAGAAAAAATAGACTTTTATAATTGTATTCCATATGTTCATATTAAGCATATTATTTCAGTGAGACTGTAGAACAGAATTTAGTGGATGTTGTTAAAATGGATTTAGTCTGAACAAAGACAGAAGTTTTTATCTGTTTTGTTTATTGATGTATTCCAATAGCTTAAAATGCATGGCACATAAATATACCCAATAAAGATTTGTCCAATGCATGAGTAAGTCTAGAAAATTAAGGCCAGATTGTGAAGTGTTTTAAATATCATGTTAACAGTATGCAAATTTACAGCACACATACCACTCATACAACCCACCTGGGGCTGACTGCTAACTAAGCCCCAGTTCTGCCCACTCCCACCTCACCACCCCTGATTTGCAGCCTGTACATAACAGTGGTTTAGTCATTACTACAGATGGAGCCAGTACACTGTTTTAATCATGGGAATGTGCTTAGGAGCTTCCTCCCAGTACTTGAAATTGCAGGGAATCTGAAAAGCTTTGGGGTTTTCTCTCTCTTCAATTCAGCTAGAAATTAGGTGTTGATTTTTCATTCCTCCTGCAATGCAAACTTTCTGGCCCTCTAGACTCTTATTCCTGTCTCATTCTGTTAGGCATCCATATTTTCTTCCTTTACTCCAATATTGACCACTAATTTGATCAAATAATTATCTTCATTTTACAGTGTTAATGAAACACCAGGAATTTGGTCTAGGTCCCGCTGCTTGCTGCTCAGAAAGGCAATTACTGAGAAAACAGGTATTGCCAAGGAAGAAGGCTTTAATCGGGTGTTGAAGCTGAGGAGATGGGAGCTCAGTTTCGAATCCATCTCCCTGATTGACTAAAGCTAGAGGGTTTATATAGCAGTGAAGAAACATAACAGTGTAAGAAAACAAGAACTAGGGAAGAGCAAGGAGGCCTCTGGGGCAGTGATCTGGTAAGTTTCAGTTATTTGATACTTTTTTTTTTTTTTTTTTTTTTGAGAGGCCTGAAGGTCCTCCGTTCCTGAGGAAGGGACTCAGATAAAACAAATAAAAGTTTTAAGCTGTAACAGCAGAAGGACCAATTTCTATGTTTATCTGAAAACAATTGTCTATGGGACTATTGGACTAGTTTCAAAAGGAAATACAAATGTGAATGCATTGCTATTTCTAATACGTTATTTCAAAATTAAGAATCATCTTTTCTTTCTATCCACAGTCTCTTTCTTTGCAGAAAAACTCAAACTCTCCTAGGTTTTTAGGATAAAATGTTATTTGGTCCCAAAGAAGTGTCAAGAAGCCTGTACCCAGAACATCTATAGAAATTTATGTTAATATTTCTGTCACAGAGTCATTCCCATTCTTTTATTTTTATGTAGAACAAAAGCAGTAACATGCAAGTTTACAGCACAGATTAATTTATGTAACTCCATAATTGAAGCGACAATTTTTGCTTTATGGTAAAATTATAATTATCTTTAAACATGAAAAAAGAAAGCCATAGCTTTTTATAAATATGTCATTGTGTTTTGATTCAATAACTAGACTTTCAATCAGGAATAAATGACAAGACAATTAAGATAAACTTTAAACTGGTGGTAAAACAACTCAAATGCTATTGATTTCATTTTATGTTTTAGCTTTAGGGTACGAGCTTGTAATGGATTTCATTTTTTTGACTTTTATGGTTTCACACAGAAGGTCTGTGACAAATAATGCTAATGACTCTTTACTTAAGATTGACTGACTTACAAAAGCATCCCTGTTATAACTTGGGTAATAATATTGTAGCCTGTGACATATTATTTTTTAGTCCTAAAATCCCAGGAATGATCATAGCCTTATATTTATATTATACATATATGGCCACAGATTTAGAAACTGTATTAATAATGTATTACTTTAAAATATGAGGAGCAGTTTATGAAAATTAACACAATAATATTAACAACATTTTTCTTTCAGAAATGTTAGGCATCTTATATAAAATACATAGTTGAAAAAACTATATTTTCAGCGAAACAAAAATGTATTCCAGTGGACTCATAGCATAAAATTGTCCAAGAACAAATTACATTGTGCACAATAAGTTTCCTGGGAAATGTGATTTGAAAAATGGTTATAGACTATTATTAATACATTTCTGAAACCAAATGCATTGAAGCAGTGCTCTTCCATTGATCCCAAATTGGTTTGCTGAACTGATGACAATGATATATAATCAAACTTTTCAAAATAGAAAAAGATTGCATTTCTGCATATATAATATGGGAAAAAACATATTTCATGAGGGAAATATTTTATATTGCTTCCATGGGCCATCAAAATTAAAATATTGAAGAATCTAGGAATGCATAAAATAGTTTTCCTTCTTATACCTAAGAATAAGCCTGGAACTAAAGAGAGGAGATACAATTTTCTTCATTCCTGGAAACATATTTATAATTAATATAGTAATTAATTTAGATTTTTTTCTAAGCCTTTTTAGTCCAAATTTAAATTGGGATTCAAAATGAGACCATTCATTGAATGCCAAATATCTTTACAAACTTATGTTTTCCATAGAGTATTAATTACTGATTAATAATGAGGCCCCAGAATGATACAATAGTCACTCTAAACCTCTTGCTTTAGAAAAACTCTTATTTCAATAGAGGCACACTAAACCCTATTAAATGCAAATGAAACTATGCACAGAAGAACTGGAATCTATTAAGTCACTTATGTTACAGAAATAACAACACTTCCAGAAATAGAAAACAGGTACAACTACATGAATAACATAAGCATAAAATGTAGCTTAGCAATCATAGATATGAGGGAAATTATCAGAATTTTCTTCAAAAGCACATTAATTCTTCATTATTGATTATGGTTGTAGGCATTGGCTATCCCCATTCTGTTGTAATATAATCAAAGTCAGGTCTTCACTATAAAGTAATAACTTGCTAAAGATTTAGCATAGCTATTAGATTGGTTTTTATTTATTTTTATCACTTATGGATAACACAGTGTTTTCTGTTAATAAAATTATTTATTTTCCCAACTTTAACAAGTAGCTGATCTTACTGGTTGACTACTGAAAGAAGAAAAAATAAAAGCTTCCTATTAAGTAGACAAAAATAATTTCAGCATTATGCTTAAATAATAAAAAGAAATATGGAGAAAAGTACCATATAGAAAATATGTACATATGAGTGAACATTCAAAAGGTTTCATTGTCTCCACTTCACAAGTCTCTGAAGTTCTGCTGGGCATATCCTATGTAACTGCTCTTCTGAATTTCTATATTCATTGCATTCTTTTCACTTAACCCTAAGGAATGTCTACACCTAAATGTCTTTGCTTCCACAAGTCTCTCTTTTTAAAAATGTCCTTTCTTCACTGTTTTTCAGATCAACTCAATTATTCTACAAAGGTCAGTTTAAAGGTCATCTCATTTTTGAAACTTTCCTTAATCATCTATTGTCCCTGTCATATAAGAACAAATACATCTGGCCTGTGAGTTCTCTTCAAATAAAAAGATGTAGTATTTATTATTCAATTTTATCTTGTCCCAGATTTTATCACAGGTGCCGTGTGGATGATAGCAGAGAAGATAAAACTGTGAGATAGATCCCAAAGAAGAGAATAGTATAGATAACACTATGAAGGTGAAAGATATATTTCAAAAATAGTAAATACTCCTTTTCCTGCACAATACAAAAATTGTCTAGTAAATTCTGTTTGATGCCATGTTCTAATGCTTTAGTCAAAGAAATATTGTCATAATATCTATTGTTGTACTACTCTACCTTTTTGATATTTATTGTATATATAAAAGATCACGTTATAATTAACCATATATTTTCATGATTGATTTTGTCCAAAATGTATCTGATTTTGAGCTGGTCTAATTAATAACAGTATAATTTTATAATTCTTCACAGTGAATTGTGACTTGTATCAGATTTGCAAGAATATTTGGTGGGTTAAACATATAAAGTGGTAATAAAATAATAGATCCATGGACAAACAATAGAATTTGGTGTATTCCAAGGTAAAAGTGGTGAAGAATGAATGGGACAATGCTCTTTTGATCTTGAAATTAGATATTACTTATTATCTTTGACAATATTACATGGATTGGTAAAGGATTTGTGGGTCCCCTTGTAATTATTCTTACTCTTTGACTAATGTTAACATTTTTACACACATACACACACACACACACACACTTGCATTTACATATGAACAAAGCTTCCAAACAGACTAGTACTTTTTAAGTTATTATTTCACTTTCAACAAGTATGTTCCCTTTATTTTTGAGGCACATCCAATGTGATTCTGTTTTTTTGTCACATGGCCCCTAAAACATTATTTTCATGCCACAGAGATAATGAAAAGTGTCTTGTTTTTCTAAGACCACCAGAGCGAGCAAAAGAACCAGCAAGTAGGCAAAGGTCAGGCGCAAAACTGCAAGTTTATTTTAGTAACCCAAGGTGTGGAGAAGAAGTCTGTTGGCCTCCGGCAAAGAAGGCCGGCAGAGTTCCCCTCCCCCAAGCTCTCAGACGGAGTTCCGACAGTTCCGACAGCAAGGAGAAACTGGGAAGTCCGCGTGGCTTAATGGAGGAGAGTGGCTTTTCTAGGAATGGGAGGGCACTAGGTGGGGCATGGGCGTGTCAGGGGCGTTCCACAGGTGCGACCAGGTAAATCTTGGTCTCTTCAGATTGACGTCACCTGGAACATGCCCAGTTGGTCTGCACCCTCCCTGGGTGCCGGCTGCATTTTCGCGTGGGCGGGAAAAGTTGGGAGGGGAGGGATGAAGAACCCGGATGTGCACCATCTTGCCTCCGCGCGGGAAAAGTTGGGAGGGGGGATGAAGAACCCGGATGTGCACCATCTTGCCTCCGTTCGTCCAAACAAAAAGTATGTTAAATTAACGAATATATATCACATATTTGCAAAGCATAAACATTTTTTCTAAGTGTTGTAAGGGATACATATCCACGAGGTGAGCTTAGCGCTTTAAAGAAGTTTCTATCCTGTTGGAGAAGCTATGTATAAACAATAAGTAGTAGCATGAAGTACATGACTAAATTGATATACAAGAGACATAGGCATGCATGATTTGAAATTAGAGTAACTTTGTCAATGAAAAAAACTCAAACTCTTCAAAACATTTGAAGAAATTTATTCTGAGCCAAATATGAGTGACCATGGCCCTTGACACAGTCCTCAGGAGATCCTAGAACATGTTCTCAAGGTGGTTGAGGTGCAGCTTGGTGTATACATTTAAAATTATTCTAATTGGCAATTGGTTCAAAGTGGCTTCAGAAGACAGTGAATTGCGATCCTGGTAAACAAGTTACTGAAGAGCAAAAGGAAGTAGATAAGTAAAAGAATCATAAAATAGTGTTTCTCATAAAGCAGCTGTTTAAACGACTGGTGAAAAATACCTGAGATTCTCGTTTAATAAAACATATTTTTGTGATCTCTTTTCTAAACCTGCTTAATTAAGATATCTGGAAATGGAAAATGGAAATCTGAATGTTTACTATTTTGTTGTTGTTGTTTCTTCACAACTATTTGAAATACTGATAGGAAGATTAACTGCTTGTAGTTTTTTGCTTTGTTTTGTTTCTTAAAGCAGAGAATTAACATGAAAAAGTTAGCTCAGTTATGTAGAATAGCTTGGAGAGAGAGAGAATGAATGCTAAAAAGAATTGGATAAATAGGCCAGGCCCAAACTAGAACTAGTATTGGGCCAGTGAGATGAGGAAAATGTAGGACAACTGCAAAAAATAAGTTGGTAGGACTTGATGACTGGTTATAAAGAGAAAGGAAGAAATCAAGGATGCTTTTATACTTTTGATCTTGGGTAACATGAATAAGATCTAAAAACTTGTAGGAAACTAGGAGCTGGACTTCCAAAGGTGTTCAAGACTGATAGGTAGATTTTGAAAAAAGGTCATATAGCATGATTACTTAAATCAAGGAATTGTTATGCAGAGGGTTGCTAATCTCACATGGTATAAATGTAAAATAATGAGGCTTAAGTGAGGAAACCAGGCAAAAAAAGCATCAAATGAAAAAGTATCTCTTGACCTCCCAAAACCACAGAGAAAAACTTAATTTGCACATGCCTGAACACACCATAGAAAGGGCTCAAAGCTAGAAACCAGGGACTGGAAACACTACAACTCTACAAATATAAAGGAAATATGGAAAAAAAAGGGTAAATAAAAATTCACTGGCAATGTAATGATAGGAGATTGCCTGTCGAGGCAACGATCAGTTTAAAAAGGAGATGAGCTAGTGAAGCTTGTATCAGGGATAAGTGCTGTTTAGATCCATTCTGGTAACTCAGATCCAATGACCAAGTTGAGCTGTCAGAAGAAAAAAAAAAAAAAAAAAAAAAAGGTCCCTTGAGGCGCCATCTGATTTGTCTCTCTGAGGCTGCCAAGAGAAAAATGAAAGACTGAGTTCGAGAAAAGCTCTTCCATTTAGTGAATGAGAGGAAAAGTATAGCCATTGGAGAGCCCAGTGGAAAAAATGAATACAATTTATGTAGTGACGACCTGTTAGCCAAAGGAAAAGAGGGTTTCAAGAAAAGTTGAAAATGGCTGAAACACCAAATGTTGCAGATACTCCAGAAAAATTATGACTAAAGAAAGTATGTTGGATAATAGTTAACTTGGGCCAACAATAACTAAAGCTAGTGCCAAATAAATAATGAAAGTCTTGTATGTGGAAGAAAACAGGGGAATTAAGTAGGTAAAAGATTTTTTGGTTTTATCGTCACAATTTAAACTTTAATTTATTCTTAAATATTCCCTAATTTCGTTAATGTTTACATTTTTATAAGGCATGCATTTCAATTTAATGTACACATTGCTTCAATGCAAAAGCAAAAACAGAATTTTATGATTCAGAGATAAGAAACAGAAATTCAGCTTGTCATTCTTTTTAATCATTATTCAAAACACAAGTCTAGTAGTCAATTCTTCCCGATCTAATTCATTTTTTATTCCCAGGAACTTTTGTAAGTTCAATTAATCAATCTTGTTCCTGTTTTTATCCCTCTTGGTATCTTGTACCTAATTAGTCCCCCATGTAATATCTTAAAAATAATTACAGACAAGTAGTTTAGAGGAAATCATTATTTTAAATGCTGTCACTTTCAATTTTGAAAGTCTGTTACTAGTTATTTACTTACAGCATATGCTTGTAATCAAGACTCTTTAATAGAAGTTGCTATAATTGTGTTTTATTAAAATACACAAGAAAGTTGGATACTTTAACCAGTTTAGTGGCTCAGTTTTGTTTACAGATGATCCCTATTTGATGATATTTCATAAATGCTCAGATATACCTGAGTTTAAAGGACAAACAGTAAGGGAGAAATTTATCAAAAATCTATACTAGGAAAATTCTATATAACTCAGATTATTAAACAATTAAATTGTTCCCATTTAAAATGACCTTAATAGAACAGCAGAGAAAAAGTAGATACACAAAAATCTTATGTAAGAAATTACTTAAGATCCATGATTTTGGTATCAGGCCTGAATTGCATACCCAGTTGTGATCTTTACAAACTTCTCTAACCTTTGTAATCTTCAACTTTCTCTTAGGGTAAATATGTCTACACCTCATAAGGGTATTTGAGAATTTCAAGGACAACCATAGCTGAAAAGTACTTAACTTACTGTAACGTAAGAAATACTCTATAAAAAAGTAGTTTTTTATTACTACTACTAGATGTGATATGTTCGAACCACACAAATTTATAGTAAGAACATACTAAATATGCTTCATCTACTCCTTTAGTAAGTGTACAGAGAGATATCTCATGTTTGCCTCTGAATTCTCTGTATTACCATGATTGTAGGTTGTGACGTTAGAAAAGCAGCCAGGCATCTTTTGAGGGTTTTAGATTTGAATATCCCTATCTTGATTGACAACCAGATAATATACATACAAAAACGCAGACAACTTGTTTTTCAAGAAAAGATTAAAATAATGTAATAATCCATGATGATAAAAAAGAAGATATACTAAAATTTAATACTCAATTAAATTTTGCAACACAAAATGAAAAATCTACATTTCATAATGTCTTTCAGGAGGAAAGAATCCAGTATCTTTTCTGTAGGTAGGAAGATATGGTGTCCGTTCTCTGCTATGGACTGAATTGGTCATTCCAAACTATTTTTGGCATGGTTAGTAAGTTGGAAACAGCAGAAACCACTTCTGACTGACTTATACTAAGGGAATCATATCAGAGGAATACTTGGTGGCTTGTACAAGCAAGAGAGAAATTGAATAGGGTCTAAGGAAAAACAAAAACATGGAGAGGCTTCAGCAATCTTAGAAACTCAAGTAGCAATTCCTTTTTGGGCAGTGCCGTTGAGAGAGCTGGGGTCAATGACCTTCAAGCAACTGACAGTCAGTTCAAGGATCACACATCTGAAAGTGAGAGAATCTGATTGGCCTGGCTTGAGTTACGTATCCTTGGCCAGGGGTGAAGTGAAGAGTACAATAGTTGGCATTTCTATTAAGGGCTCATGGAATGTAGAGGTGATAGTAACCCAAGGAGGGGAAATGGACTTCTGTGGCCAGAATAAAGGAGGAAGTGATACTGTTTAGGCAAATTTTTAAAAAAGTCCTATTAGGGCTGAAATGTGGTTGAATTAACTGTTTGGTAAGCAGTATGGAGGTCAGTGTAGAGGGGTGGCATATTACTTGAAAGTTACAGTGTTAAATTTTGACTTTATATCATAAGAGAATTTTAATTTTCATTTATACTGTGACTAGTGCTCAAAAATGTAAGTAGCTGATTACCCCAACTTTTGAAGGTTTATCGGTTTATGTTGCTTCAAAAACTATTTTCTCCTCTCAGAAGTTTAGGAGAAGATTAAAGATAATGCTTGGGGTTAATTACACATTGCAAGAACTATGAGCCCCTATTTTACAAGTATTAATTAAGCACTTTCCAAAAGCTCAATTTAGAATGTTCATTACACTAAGTAGTTGTAGTTAAATTGATCCCACTTATATTGCTTCTAAAATTTCTGAAAAAAGTGAATGATTTAATATGCTGTATATCATATGACTAATGAACACAGTGAAGATATATAGATAAATAATAATTAAATTGTGTCTTGCAAGGCCACTTCTCTCTTTATTCATTGCTTCTTGGTTGAATCTTCACAAGTAAATCAAATATACCTAGGGAAATATCTTCTTACAAAAAGCAAGCAAATTCTTATTTTATTTTAGGAGGAAAAAAAATATATGCTTTACTAGCATAAGCCAGGGCTTGTTGATGCAGAAAAAAAAAAAATGAAGATTTGCACATAATATCTCCACATGTTCTTCAGATGAAAGAGATGATATTTTAGAAACGGCATAGAAAGGAACAAATAAAATTCAAGATTTTCATGCACATTATGCTTTATGACTTCTGTTTTCTCTCTACTTCTAGTCTTCCATCATGACATTAACATTAACTATTTTAAATTAGAAAAGTAGTACTTATCATTATATACAATAAAAATAAAATACGAAAAGAAGAAAATTAAAATAATCTATCCCATGATTTTGATTTTTTAAAAAAATTTATCTTTTTCAATTATATTGTAATATCCTAATATATTATTATATAGTGTATATACATACACTTATATGCACTTACACATAATTTATCATTTTTTATTAAAATATGCAAATGTTTTGAAAATAGAATATACACCGTAACACTTTTCACTTTTTATAGACAATTCTAATGTTTTATAGGTATATGGTGATTATAAACATACACCTGTTTATTATGACATTTAATCATCAAAGTAGCCTTATTGCTTGTCTACAGTTTATACATGAGAAAGCAGGCCCTTGTATTCAACTGCCTCGTCCAAGATCAAAAAGTCCTCAACTTTATAGAAATGGGATTTCTCATCTTGTATCCATACTGTTTTTACTTTGCCTCAAGCTGTTATGAGGTGAGCGAAAGGGTTATTTTCTTTTCTTTTTTTTTTTGTTTTTTTTGTTTTTTGAGACGGAGTCTCGCTCTGTCACCCAGCCTGGAGTGCAGTGGCCGGATCTCGGCTCACTGCAAGCTCCGCCTCCCGGGTTCACGCCATTCTCCTGCCTCAGCCTCCCGAGTAGCTGGGACTACAGGCGCTCACCACCTCGCCCGGCTAGTTTTTTGTATTTTTTTTAGTAGAGACGGGGTTTCACCAGGTTAGCCAGGATGGTCTCGATCTCCTGATCTCGTGATCCGCCCGTCTCGGCCTCCCAAAGTGCTGGGATTACAGGCTTGAGCCACCGTGCCCGGCCAATTTTCAAATGAATGTATATAGAAACACTTCCACTGGGAGGCTTTAATTCCAACCAGATTATCTACATATGCCTTAAATTATTTTCCTCATGCAGTTTAGAAGTAGGTTTGCTTTCCCTGGCCCCATTCTAGCAATCTGTATTCTCGGCTTCCTGGGTATTTTTAAAAACTTAGAAAGTTTTAGAAATTTCCCAGTGAAATGTTTATTTTTCTTGTGGTCCTAGGCATAGAAGTATATACCTAAATACCTAAAACCTAAATACAAATAAATTATTTTTTTTTGTAATAGAAATAAATTGCCCTACTCCCCACTTCCCATAAATCACAAATTTTAGAATTATTCAAAGATTATTTCAGGTTTTTTAAATGACTCAAATTTAAGGCCATAAAGTGAAATAGTTATATCTATATGTTGTTACAGGTTCAATCTGCATATTATTTATGCTTTCTCCTAGTTGAGTACTTTTACACATGTTATTTAATCCCTCCAAGCCTCATCATCTTCATTGATAAAATGTGAGCAATCAATAATCTGTACAATGTTATTATAGGAGTAAATTGAAATAATGCACAGAAAACACTTAGTCCCGAAATTTCTCAATGATTAGTATTACCATTAAAGCATCGTGTCAGTGATGTTTGCACATAAAAAGAGCTTCAGAGCTCCCACATTTGTATTAAAACAGAATTTTGTTTTTCCTAAATTTTTCATTTGGGAACATCCTAACACATTTCTGTTTTGAAATATAGTATATCCTTAGAATTTTACATTGAAAAGAACACAATAATATGTCTCTTGTATGCAAAATGATGCCCCCCTTCCCTTGAGACATCTATGCCCTAATCTCTGAAATTTGGGAAGATGTTAATTTACCTAAGATAAGAGACTTCCCAGATGTGATTGGATTAAGGATTTAAAAAGGGCGATTATTCTGGACTATCTAGGTGGACTCAATGCAATTACAAGCATCCTTATAAGTGAAAGAAGGCAGGACAGTCAGTGTCAGAGTGATGCAACAGAAGATTCCACTGGCCATTGCTAGATTCGACTGATGAAAGGACACTAAGCTTAAAGAATGCAAGCAGGCAGCTTCTAGAAGCTAGAAAAAGAGAAGGAAACAGATACCGCCCTGGAGGCTCCGGAAAGAAATGCAGACCTGCTGCCTCTTAATTTTAGCCCAGTGAGACCCATTTGGACCTACATACTATACAATATTACATTGGTGTTGTTTTAAACCACTAATTTTACAGTAATCTATTCCAGAAGCAATAGGAAGCTATGGTGATGTGTGTGTGTGTGTGTGTGTGTGTGTGTGTGTGTGTGTGTGTGTGTGTTTGCAGTAAAGGACAGAGGAACTTATTTGAGCAGCATTAAATAATTTAGCACATTGTTTCAAAAGAATTTTTTTCCTCTTCCTTCGACAACGCCATAGACATTTATAAATCCTTTAAATCATTTGTAGTAACTCTTCAGTTGATATCCAAATATAGAAGGGGCAATGATATTTGTCTGCCTTTTGAAATAGATGTAGCATTTTATTCAATAATTCTTTATTCAGTACTACTATTTGATTGCCTGTGTTCTAGAAGCTGAGCAAAAGTGTCTAACGGAAGTTAACTTTGCTGTTATTACAAATCTTGTTTTAACTAGGGAGAGAAACGTGGGCATGAATTTTAACCAGGTCTGGGAATGAAGTCTGGCTCTTCGATATAACAGTTGACTAGTTCCTTAATCTCCTTGAGTCTCAGTTTCTTTATCTACAAAGCAGAAATGAAAATACCTATTTCATGGATTTGTTGCAAGGTTTTTAAATAAATCTTGTAAGTAAAATGTCCAATGTAGAGAAACTATTCAAGAAAGAGTAATGCACCTTCCATTCCTTCCATTAAATGTGGAAAACCATATTTGGTTTGTGTATTAGGCCATTTTTGCATTGCTATAAAGGAATGCCTGAGGCTGGGTAATTTATAAAGAAAAGATACTTTATTTTGGATCATGGTTCTACAGGCTGTACAGGAAGTGGGGTGCTGGCATAGGCTCTTGGTGAGGGCCTCAGGAAGCTTCCAATCGTGGAAAGTGAAGGGAGAGCCAGTGTATCACATGACCAAAGCAGAAACAAGAGGGTAGGGTAGGTGCCACACATTTTTCAATATCCAGATCTCTTGAGAACTCAAGAGTGAGAACTCTCTCATCACCAAGGGGATGGTGCTAAGCCATTCGTGAGGGGTCCACCTCCATGATCCAAACACCTCCCGCCAGGTCCCACCTCCAATAGTGGGGATTACATTTCAACATGAGATGTAGGGGAGACAAACATCCAAACCGTATCGGTGTATTCATTTCATTTTGATGGATTCTTCTCTTATCTTTTAGACACAGCTCCTTTATAGTCTCAAGAAAAAAAAGAATATAGTGTTAATATCTGTTGTGTGTGTGTCTGTGTTTAGGTGCACATATGAAAATTCAAAACTGCCCATGTGACAATAACTACAGTCCATGTGTCTTTTCAAATGCTTAGCAAATTGCATTTCCACAACACAATCTTTTTGCATCTTTGATTGTTCTTCTCTTAGCCTGTTTATTTATTTTAGTATATTTATTCATCCTTGTTTTTATTTAAACAAAGCATTAGTTTTGGGGCATAAATCTACTTTTATTTTTAGTTATATGTCAAAGAATTCAGAGGTCATTTAATGGTCTATTCAGATATAATAATTTTGTCTTTCTCAGCTGTGATCCTGCAATTCAGTGTGCAATAATTCCTATTAGGCTTGTAACATCAACAGAATAGTGTTAGGTCGAATATTATATACAGTCTGATTTTCTTGAACCCTTGGTTTTTGAAATTAATTTTCTATAAATGTATGGTCTTGTGTAAACAAAAGTATGCATATTTAATAGGACACAGTACTTTTCATATGTTTTCCAATAGTATTTCATTATGATTTCATAAAATTATTTTACTTGCACGAAAAAATGTATTTTCCACTACATTATTTAATGTGTACTATATTCCTACATAATATCTCATATAAAAACCATTTTCTTTTAAAATTCAGTGCTAGGAAATTTTATTTCAATTTCATGCTATTGGTATTTTTCTTCCTTCCTATAATAGTAATAATATTTTATTATTATATTATCTAATATAAAATATTAGAAAACTAATATTTTCTCCCTCCTGCCTGGAGAGCCAGGAATCTCTGAGGCATATATAAAATAGTAAAACTACCATGTATTTAATGCCTTACCTGCATTTGCTCATTTAATCTAGTTATTTATGTAAAATTATTATAATGTTTTGAATAAGAAACTTTACCTCAGAGAGAGTAAGTAACCTATATAACGTCACATAGCATACATGTGGTATCATCAGGTTAGACCCAGGCTCTGCTTCCAAAATTTATGCTTACATTTTTATTGCCTAGATTACAACTACTACAGTTTTGTTGATCATTATGAGGCCTGTAATAGCATAATAGCTGCTTTCTGTAGGGAGCTAGCATTTAATAAATAAAACTGATTTAAAATAGTGTCTTTTTATCTCACAGAAACTGACTGAGCTAAAAGTCACAATCACTCAGTTGCAGAGGCTTTTAAATGTATCCATTTGAACTCAGGAATAACAAAAGGTTGGCAGTACCAATGAAAACAAGCAATTTTGCATCCTTTACTCCTATTTTGGTGATTACAACTTGCAGATAAATTTAGTCATAAAATCTTTCCAGGAGGAAAAAATGTTAAAATGGATTTAAAACCAAAATGTAAGTAATACTTAGAATATTACTCTTTTTTTCCTGATTATTTCCTCATGACTATACAGTTGGCCTTCTGTAACCATGGGTTCTGCATTAATGAATCCAGCCAACCAGAGATGAAAAATATTCAGAAAAGAAATGGATGGTTGTGTCTATAATGAACATACACAGAATTTTTTGTCATTATTCCTTAAACAATATAGTATGCAACTATTTATGGAGCATTTACATTGTATTAGGTATTATAAGTTATCTGGAGTTGATTGATATGGGAAGATGTGTGTAGGTTATATGCAAATACTATGGCCATTTTCTATTAGGGACTTGAGTATATATGGATTCTGGTATCAGAAGGGGGTCCTGGGACCAATCCCCCACAGATACTGAGGAATGACAAAGTGTCAGTGTTGTCATTTTCTTCATGTAAAGACTTAGCTAAAATCAAGTATTATATATTATACAAATATGGGCCAGGCACAGTGGCTCACACCTGTAATCCCAGCACTTTGGGAGGCCAAAGTGGCCGATCACAAGGTCAGGAGTTTGAGACCAGCCTGGACAACACAGTGAAACCACGTCTCTACTAAAAATACAAAAAGTAGCCAGACATGGTGGCGGGCGCCTATAATGCCAGCTTCTCCAGAGGCTGAGGCAGAAGAATTGCTTGAACTCAGGAGGTGGAGGTTACAGTGAGCCAAGATCGTGCCACTGCACTCCAACCTAGATGACAGAGCGAGACTCTATCCCCTGCAGAAAAAGGAAATATGAATGTCACATTTGGGAGCCAGTAGTGACAGGCAGTTATTTACTCAATTCAGTTATTAACCTATCAGCCAAACACATACAGAAAATATTTCTTTTAGATACAAGCAATTAACATTATGCAAAGTCTAATTAATTCAGTGTCCAAGCTAAATTTGAAAACTATTGAAATGAACCACAAAAGAGTCAATCTATCTTTCTGCCTAGCCACTCAAAATAAATAGTATATAAAAATATAGCTACAAATAATCTCTGCAGAGCAAAAACTGAGAAGAACCAGTGAGCTTCTTATCCTAAAATACCTAATAATTTATTTTCTAACTGTTTTGTAAGTATATTTTATTCCTGTTAATTCTCTTTAGTGGACACACTGTATTTTCTCTCTTTTCTCTCAAATTCTACTTTATATTTTTAGTGAATAACTTAAAAATATACCAATTAAGATAAATTATTCCATTTGTAGTAAAAATATGTATTTCCACCTGTATATTCAAAAATATGTATATATAGACCCATTAGTAAGAACAGCTGAAGCATTTCTCTCAGATGATCCTTTTAACATTAATTTGCCGATAGAACCATTAATTTGCCTATAGAATACAACTGAAACAGGGGAACATAGAGAAAATTAATAATGATATAAAAGCCAGAATCTTCAAGATGTTTTCAAATAGCCCATCAAATTATAAAATGGTTTCAGAGTCAATATTTTCCTAAAGTTAAACTTTTTAGAGAAATCTGTTGTTTTTAATAGATTGCTTTTAATTGAAACAACATGCAGTTGTTTGTTATGTTTTTTTTTTTTATATATACTTTAAGTTTAGGGCACATGTGCACAACGTGTAGGTTTGTTACTAGGGTATACATGTGCCATGTTGGTTTGCTACACCCATTAACTCAACATTTACATTAGGTATTTCTCCTAATGCTATCCCTCTACCAGCCCCCAACCCCATGACAGGCCCTGGCGTGTGATGTTTCCTGTCCTATGTCCACGTGTTCTCATTGTTCAATTCCCACCTATGAGTGAGAACATGTGGTGTTTGATTTTCTGTCCTTGTGATAGTTTGCTGAGAATGATGGTTTCCAGCTTCATCCATGTCCCTGCAAAGGACATGAACTCATCCTTTTTTATGGCTGCATAGTATTCCATAAAGTATGGTATATATATGCCACATTTTTTTAATCCAGTCTATCATTGATGGACATTTGAGTGAGTTCTAAGTCTTTGCTATTGTGAATAGTGCCGCAATAAACATACATGTGCGTGTGTCTTTATAGTAGCATGATTTATAATCCTTTGGGTATATACCCAGTAATGGGATCACTGGGTCAAATGGTATTTCTAGCTCTAGATCCTTGAGGAATTGCCACACTGTCTTCCACAATGGTTAAACTAGTTTAAACTCCCCCCAACAGTGTAAAAACATTCCTATTTCTCCACATCCTCTCTAGCATCTGTTGTTTCCTGACTTTTTAATGATTGCCATTCTAACTGGTGTGAGATGGTATCTCATTGTGGTTTTGATTTGCATTTCTCTGATGACCAGTGATGATGAGCATGTTTTCATGTCTCTGTTGGCTGCATAAGTGTCTTCTTTTGAAAAGTGTCTGTTCATATCCGTTACCTACTTTTTGATGGGGTTGTTTGATTTTTTCTTATAAATTTGTTTAAGTTCTTTGTAGATTCTGGATATTAGCCCTTTGTCAGATGGGTGGATTGCAAAAAATTTTTCCTATTTTGTAGGTTGCCTTTTCACTCTGATGGTAGTTTCTTTTGCCATGCAGAAGCTCTTTATTTTAATTAGATCTCATTTGTCTATTGTGGCTTTTGGTGTTTTAGTCATGAAGTCCTTGCCCATGCCTATATCCTGAATGGTATTGCCCCAGTTTCTTCTAGGGTTTTTTATGGTTTTAGGTCTAACATTTAAGTCTTTAATCCATCTTGAATTAATTTTTGTGTAAGGTGTAGGGAAGGGATCCAGTTTCAGCTTTTTACATATGGCTAGCCAGTTTTCACAGCACCATTTATTAAATAGGGAATCCTTTCCCCATTTCTTGTTTTTCTCAGGTTTGTCAAAGATCAGATGGTTCTAGATGTGTAGTGTTATTTCTGAGGCCTCTGTTTTGTTCCATTAATCTATACCTCTGTTTTGGTACCAGTACCATGCTGTTTTGGTTGCTGTATCTTTGTAGTAGTTTGAAGTCAGGTAGTGTGATGCCTCCAGCTTTGTTCTTTTTGCTTAGGATTGTCTGGTCTATGCGGGCTCTTTTTTGGTTCCATATGAACTTTAAAGTTTTTTTTTTTTTTTTTTTTTTTTCCAATTCTGTGAATAAAGTCATTGGTAGCTTGATGGGGATGGCATTGAATCTGTAAATTACCTTGGGCAGTGTGGCCATTTTCATGATATTGATTCTTCCTATCCATGAGTATGGAATGTTCTTCCATTTGTTTCTGTCCTCTTTTATTTTGTTGAGCAGGGGTTTGTAGCTCTCCTTGAAGAGGTCCTTCACATCCCTTGAAAGTTGGATTCTTAAGTATTTTATTCTCTTTGTAGCAATTGCTAATGGGAGTTCACTCATGATTTGGCTCTCTGTTTGTCTGTTATTGGTGTATAGGAATGCTTGTGATTTTTGCACATTGACTTTTGTATCCTGAGACTTTGCTGAAGTTCTTATCAGCTAAAGGAGATTTTGGGCTGAGACGATGGGGTTTTCTAAACATACAATCATGTCATCTGCAAACAGGGACTGTTTGACTTCCTCTTTTCCTAATCAAATACCCTTTATTTCTTTCTTCTGCCTGATTGCACTGGCCAGAACTTCCAACACTATGTTGAATAGGAGTGGTGAGAAAGGGCATCCCTGTCTTGTGCCAGTTTTCAAAGGGAATGCTTCCAGTTTGTGCCCACTCAGTAAGATACTGGCTATGGGTTTGTCAGAAATACCTGTTATTATTTTGAGATATGTTCCATTAATACCTAGTTTATTGGGAGTTTTTAGCATGAAGCGCTGTTGAATTTTGTCAAAGGCCTTTTCTGCATCTATTGAGAAAATCATGTGGCTTTTGCCATTGGTTCTGTTTATGTGATGGATTATGTTTATTCATTTGTGTATGTTGAACCAGCCTTGCATCCCATGGATGAAGCTTACTTGATCTTGGTGGATAAGCTTTTTGGTGTGCTGCTGGATTCAGTTTGCTGGTATTTTATTGAGGATTTTTACATCAGTGTTCATCAGGGATATTGGTCTAAAATTCTCTTTTTTTGTTGTTGTGTTTCTGCCCGGCTTTGGTGTCAGGTTGATGCTGGCCTCATAAAATGAGTTACAGCGGATTCCCTCTTTTTCTATTGATTGGAATAGTTTCGGAAGGAAAGTAGCAGCTGCTCTTTGTACCTCTAGTAGACTTTGGCCGTGAATCCGTCTGGTCCTGGACATTTTTTGGGTTGGTAGGGTATTAATTATTGCCTCAATTCCAGAGCCTGTTATTGGTTTATTCAGAGATTCAACTTCTTCCTGATTTAGTCTTGGGAGGATGTAAGACTTTATTGGTCTTGCTAGCAGTCTATCAATTTTGTTGATCTTTTCAAAACACCAGCTCCTGGATTCATTGAGTTTTTGAAGGGTTTTTTGTGTCTCTATCTCCTTCAGTTCTGCTCTGATCTTAGTTACTTTTTACCTTCTGCTAACATTTGAATTTGTTTGCTCTTGCTTCTCTAGTTCTTTTAATCATGATGTTAGGGTGTCGATTTTAGATCTTTCCTATTTTCTCTTGGGGGCATTTAGTCCTATAAATTTCCCTCCACACACTGCTTTAAATGTGTCCCAGAGATTCTGGTAGGTTGTGTTTTTGTTCTCATTGGTTTCAAAGAACATCTTTATTTCTGCCTTCATTTCATTATTTACCCAGTAGTCATTCAGGAGCATGTTTTTTGGTTTCCAAGTAGTTGTGTGGTTTTGAGTGAGTTTCTTAATCCTGAATTCTAATTTGATTGCACTGTGGTCAGAGAGACAGTTTGTTGTGATTTCTGTTCTTTTACATTTGCTGAGGAGTGCTTTACTTCTAACTATGTGGTCAGTTTTAGAATAAGAATATCTTTGTGGTGTTCTCTGTACTTCCTGAATTTGAATGTTGGCCTGCCTTGCTAGGTTGGGAAAGTTCTCCTGGATAATATCCTGAAGAGTGTTTTCCAACTTGGTTCCATTCTCTCCACCACTTTCAGGTACACCAATCAAATGTAGATTTGGTCTTTTCACATAGTCCTATATGTCTTGGAGGATTTGTTCGTTTCTTTTTACTCTTTTTTTTCTCTAAACTTCTCTTCTAGCTTTATTTCATTAACTTGATCTTCAATCACTGATACCCTTTCTTCCACTTGATCAAATTGGCTATTGAAGCTTGCGCATGTGTCACGTAGTTTCCTGCCATGGTTTTCAGCTCCATCAGATCATTTTAGGTCTTCTCTACACTGTTTCTTCTAGTTAACCACTCATTTAAAATTTTTTTAAGGTTTTTAGCTTCCTTGTGATGGATTCGAACATCCTCCTTTAGCTCAGATAAGTTTGTTATTACCGACCATCTGAAGCCTACTTCTATCAACTCATCAAAGTCATTCTCCATCCAGCTTTGTTCCGTTGCTGGCGAGGAGCTGTGGTCCTTTGGAGGAGAAGAGGTGTTCTGGTTTTTAGAATTTTCAGCTTTTCTGCTCTGGTTTCTCCCCATCTTTGTGGTTTTATCTGCCTTTGGTTTTTGATGTTGGTGACCTACAGATGGGGTTTTGGTGTGGATGGCCTTTTTGTTGATGTTGATGCTATTCCTTTCTGTTTGTTAGTTTTCCTTCTAACAGTCAGGTCCCTC
This sequence comes from Piliocolobus tephrosceles, assembly GCF_002776525.5. Taxonomy (NCBI): domain Eukaryota; kingdom Metazoa; phylum Chordata; class Mammalia; order Primates; family Cercopithecidae; genus Piliocolobus; species Piliocolobus tephrosceles. Next base: position 49,909,805 of record NC_045442.1, on the reverse strand, counting down.
AGCTGTAGGTCTGTTGGAGTTTGCTGAAGGTCCACTCCAAACTGTTTGCCTGGGTATTACCAGCGGAGGCTGCAGAACAGCAAATATTGCAGAACAGTAAATATTGCTGCCTGATCCTTCTTCTGGATGCTTTGTGCCAGAAGGCCACCCACCTGTATGAGGTGCCAGTCAGCTCCTGCTGGGAGGTGTCTCCTAGTTAGGCTACACAGGGGTAGGGACACACTTGAGGAGGCAGTCTGTCTGTTCTCAGAGCTCAAACATCATGCTGGGAGAACCACTACTCTCTTCAGAGCTGTCAGACCAGGACATTTAAGTCTGCAGAAGTTTCTGATGCCTTTTGTTCAGCTATGCCCTGCCCCCAGAAGTGGAGTCTACAGAAGCAGCAGGCCTTTTTGAGCTGTAGTGGGCTCCTCCCAGTTCGGGCTTCCCCAGCCACGTTGTTTACCTACTCAAGCCTCAGCAATGGTGAACACCCCTCCCCTGGCAGGCTGCTGCCTCGCATATGGATCTCAGACTGCTGTGCTAGCAGTGAGCAAGGCTCTGTAGGCATGGGACCCACCAAGCAGGTGCGGGTATAATCTCCTGGTGTGCCATTTGCTAAGACTGGAAAAGCACAGCATTTGAGCAGCAGCGTCCGTATTTACTGGTTACAATCTGCCATGGCTTCCCTTGGCTAGGAAAGGGAAATCCCCCGACCCCTCGTGCTTCCAAGGTGAGGCAATGTCCCTGCTTCGGCTCATCCTCCATGGGCTGCACCCTCTGTCCAACCAGTCCCATTGAGACAAATTAGGTACCTAAGTTAGAAGCTCAGAAATCACCCGTCTTCTGCACCAGTCATGCTGGGAGCTGCAGACTGGAGTTGTTCCTATTCAGCCATCTTGGAACAGGGATGTTTGTTGTTATGATTTTTAAATGCTTAAAAATCTGTTACCTAATTTAATTTACAGGAATAAAATAGAGCAATTTATTTTATTTAAGAGGACACTTGGGAGTAGTGAAGTGGTAGCAATTACAATTTAATTTAACATTTATTGAACACCTACTGTATTAGTCTGTTTTCACACTGCTATAAAGAAGTACCCGAGACTAGGTAATTTATAGAGAAAAGATATTTAATTGACTCACAGTTCCGCATGGCTGGGGAGGCCATGAGAAGTAAGTACATTCTTCACAAGGCAGCAGGAAAGAGAGAGTGAAGGGGGAAGCACCCCTTATAAAACCATCAGATTTCGTGCAAACTCACTACATGAGAACACACTGGGGAAATCTGCCCCCATGATCTGATCACCTCCCACCAGGTTCTTCCCTTGATATGTGAGGATTATAGTTCAAGATGAGATTTGGGTGGGGACACAGAGCCAAACCGTATCACCTACTATGTGGAAGTCACAATGCTTCCAGAATTAATTTACCCGTAAAGCATAAACAAAAATTGTCTTAAAAGAAAAACAGCATAAAAAATTGTGTGTTTTTAGAGTCAGGAACTGACTTCAATCTCTTGATACCAACAAATTAACAAATATAAATCTGATATTCCAGGCATTTAAAAAATTCTCTTCAATAGGACTGTTTGAAGACTCTATAAATCAGTTACCATGATATCAATTTAAAAAATCATTTAATGTGTTAGGCAAGAAGGATATATAACAATAAGAAAAAGACAGTCCTTTCCTTTAAGGTGTTGAGGAAAATATAGTCTAGTGTATGTTTTCTAATCAGACTAAACTCCTACATTCCCAAGTACAGGAATAAATATTTCTATAATGTATATTTGCCAGCAATGACTAAAGAAATGACTTGGAGTTAAGAATATTTTAAATGGAGAGAATGTCAGGAACAGAGGCCAGAAGGCAGTGGCAGGAGTAGAAGTAAACAGGCTTGAGCCCTTGACTTTATAGGACACAGTTAAAAAGAGTATAACCAATGTGTGATCAAATAATTACAGCATATATTGATAAATTCCACATTAAAGGCATGTACATGCATATGGATTGAGGAGGGTGTTACTATAGCTTTCTGGAAACTTTCCATTTTATCTTAACTCATCTAATTCCTCTTTCTCTTTTTGCTTAATTTGGGGTTTCTCAGCCTCATCACTAATGACATTTTGGGACAAATATTTTGTTTGTTTGGGATGAGGACCCATTCTGTTCATCACAGAACATTTCTCAGCATCCCTGACCTCTACTCATTTAATTCCAGTAGCACTACCTTCCCCTATCCACACAGTCATGACTATCAAAAATGGCTCTGGAGAAGCCAAATTGATCACAGTTGAGAACACTTTTAACTCATTGGCTTTCTATTCAGTAAGACTTTCTTCGAAAATCCAGTGCAGTGTAGGCACTAGATTAGTCATGTGCATAAATGAAATGGATTCATCTTGAGGATAATAGGGCCTTCCTAAAAAGAAAAAAATAACATCACAGTATTGATTATTAAAAGTAAGGGAAGGGAAAAAATCAAACTAAATTTGGTCTTAAAAATCATAGAGTCAAGTTGTGGTTAATAGGTATTTAAAATCACTCTTCTGAACTCCTTCTACCATGTTTAAATGTCTAAAATAGAACAGAAGAAATATTCAAGGAGGTATCTATACTAAGTCTTAAATTTTTCCCTGAGCTTGACTACATAAAAGTATTATTTTCTCTTTCTTTAAAACATTGCAAGAAGGTATCTCACATTTTCTTACCTCAGGAGTCATTTTTAAAACTTTTGGCTTACTAAAGCCAAATGTTCTGGCCAAAGAAAAGATTGTCCCATAGAAAACTGGAGAAAAAAATTAATAACGGAAGAAAAATAAGGCAGGGTGCCCCAAAGCACACAGAAAAATTATAATGTCTCTTAACCAAAACACTTTCCAAATAACTCTTTAGCCTAGTTTGTAATTTATTTCATTGTTTTTGGTTCTCTTTCCAATACTTGCATTGTTTAGATGAGTCAGAAGGGAGACTGGAGGAGAATACTAGGATATTAGGCATGCATGTTGGTCCCCTAACATTTTTCAATCTGTTTTATCATAGTGCTTTCCTTTTTCTTTCTAGCATCTTTCTTTGTTTATATGTTTGATGTCTACATTAAATAAAGGATACGACATGGAAAAAAAGTTTTTGTAAATACTCAAGGAGATAAAAAACAGGCTATCTTAAAATAATTTAAATCAGAGTTGCTTCCAAGTTTCTACCTTGAAATAATCAGTATCCAAATCTGGTGGAAGAACATGGTACAGTCCTTAGTGGGGAAGCATGTGAGCCGAGGAAATTGATGATGTCATGTACATTGTGTATACATGAATAAAAAAATTGAAAATAATGCTGTTCTAGTGATTTAACTATAGGTGTACATTTATTTGCTTTTACTTTTTTACTGGCTAACATTTATTTTACATTCTTTAAGTAGAAACACTACAATTTCTTGTAATTATCCCAATGATTTCTCAAGTGGATGATCTAGTGACTTCTCCCCGAGACAAGGATCAAGCACATGACCCAAATTAGGACAGTCAGGTAATGTGTCCCCAGGGTATGATACTTAAGCCTAGTGGGTTGTTTTTTTGTTTGTTTAAAAAAAAAAAAAAAGAGGAAGAAGTAGGGTAAAAGAACATAGAAGAACAGAGTTTGCTGTTATTTCATCTGCAGAGAAAATCAAACATCTGCTGCTTTAAAGACTCTGCAACTTCCTGATTATTTTGTGGTACCAAAAGCCTTCTTTGGACTTCACTTTGATTTAGTGAGCTCCCTCATATCCTTCCAAGAGTTAACTTTTTGTTTCAGTTAATCATAATCTCATGATTATAATCAAAGAAAACTAACAAATTAATTGAATATCAACTTTTTTGTTCAGCAAAAATTAAGAAATGCTGTTAGAATAATATCTGAGGGGAAAAACTATCTACAAACTGAAGCATTATAGTACTAATAGATGTAGGAGATACAATTTCCATCTTTAAGAATATTAAAATCTAATAAGGATAAAATCATACTTATAACTAAATGCAATGTAAACTAAGCTCTGGAAAGGTTATTTATATAGAAAGAAACATTTTTAATACACTATAGCATTTCAAAGGAGGATACCTAACAACTGCCTAAAATTATCAAGGAGAAGGAAAAAAAAGAAGACTAGTCTATTTTACATTATGGAAAACAAAAATTAACAATTTTATTCTAAGCCACAAACTTAATTAAAACACCTTTTTCACAATTTTATATTTATTTTTGGTTGACTATTACAAACTATCCTACATAATTAGATATATAGCAAACATAATAAATTTCAAAATTCATGATACAGTATTGTTATAAATCACATTATAGCTGTTTCTCTGTTGTGAAAAGAACTAAATGATCATGGCTTTTTAAAATAAATAAATGAATGTATAAATTCTTTTAAGTCTAAACAATGTTTTTGAGTTTCTCTTTGTGTGCTGGTTGTGAAGTATTCTGGAATTTAGTATTGTATAGTCATTAATTTTCGTATAAATAAATATCATTTAATTAAAATATTATAATTAAGTATAATCATCTCTCCCCATTATGTTCAGGTTATATAATAATATTTTGGGTTATCCATAGACCCTTTTCCCACAAACCACTTAATAACTGATACAGGCCACTGAATCAAAGGAGCTTTCATAGGAACAATTTGGTATTTGAATCTTAAACTTATATGCACAAAATATACATGTAAGTATGTAAAGTATGTATATGAATATACACATGATATTTTTAAGAATTGTTGGCCAGGCATGGTAGCTCATGTCTATATTCCCAGAACTTTGAGAGACTGAGGTGGGCGAATTACCTGAGGTCGGGAGTTCGAGACCAGCCTCACCAACATGGACAAATCCCGTCTCTACTGAAAAAAACACAAAAACTTAGCCGGCCATGGTGGCACATGCCTGTAGTCAAAGCTGCTCAGGAGGCTGCAGGAGAATCACTTGAATCCAAGAGGCAGAGGTTGTGGTGAGCCAAGATTGCGCCATTGCATTTTAGCCTGTGCAACAAGAGTCAAACTCCATCTCAAAAAAAAAAAAGAATTGTTAGTACTTATTAATCAGACATATGAACACACCTAAATAAATACCTGACTTACAAAAGAAAGCCCCTTAGCTTTCAGTAAACCAGGGCCAAATAAAGTTATTCTTCTATAGACTATACCACCAAGTTACTTCCCTAGTCATAGACATTTTAAGGATATGGTGAAAAATTCACTACATATTAAAATGTATTTGTCAATTAAAAAAATGGATTAGTGTAGTATTGTTTGAAAAAAAATGAGTAATCTGATAACCCAAAATCATGAGTTTTAAGTCTTAAAGTTCTACCTGTAATAGAGTCCATGTATTTTATAATACCCTTCTTTATTCTCAAGACTTTGTAAAGTTTGTAGGTTTGCGTGCATACATGCGTGTGTGTGTGTGTGTGTGTGTGTGTCTGTGAGGGGTTTGGGATTGTGTATGTACACACACAATTACAGCCACAAAATTGCTTGCTCGCAATATCTATCAATGATAATAAAATTGAGAGAAGAGTAAAATAAAACCAAATAACCATGTTAGATTATTAAGAGCCTTATATTTTATGCTAAATGGTTTGATATAAATTGTTTATGTTTTGAAGATTATATATTTTTATATTTTATCTCACATAGTAGTAACCAGAGTAGCTAACACTGGCAGCCCCTCAAAAGTTACAATGAATGTTTACAAAGAAACAATTAAATGATAGAATGTACATATGAATGGTGGTTGAACATTTGCTTCAATGTATCCTATTTGTATTTTGTAATGTCTCTGTTAAATGTACATATGAGACCAGGCGCAGTGGCTCACACCTGTAATCCCAGCACTTTGGGAGGCCGAGGTGGGCGGATCACAAGATCAGGAGATGGAAACTATCCTGGCTAACGCGGTGAAACCCTGTCCCTACTAAAAATACAAAAAAATAGCTGAGTGCGGTGGTGAGCACCTGTAGTCCCACCTACTCGGAAGAGGGAGGCAGGAAAATAGTGTGAACCCAGGAGGTGGGGCTTGCAGTGAGCCGAAATTGTGCCACTGCACTCCAGCCTGGGCGTCGGAGCCAGACTCCATCTCAAAAAAAAAAAAAAAAAAAAAAAAAAATGTACCTATGAATGGTGGTTGTTGAGTTAACATTTGATTTAATGTATCCCATTTGTATATTTTGTAATATCTTTGTTATATCAGAATGCAGGACACAATAGAAAGACATGACAGGGGAGCAGATGATGTTTAATCACTCAGGTGAGACAACAACAGACTTAAGTATATGGGCAGCTGTGGAGCTGAGAGAAAAATGACACAATATATATTTATTATGCATTAATTTACCTGCTTATGAGGCTGACATGTAGGATTTGGTTACCATCCAGATATGAAGTTAGGGCTGGGAGGTAAGGGAAGAGATCATGACAAAGTTCTTGTTCTCTGCAAATTGTATAACATTTTAAATGACTCATCCCATTTAAAGAAGAAAATATACATCATCAGTATTTTTCTGAGACTTCTGTCATTCTAAGAGTTCTGAAAAGAAATAGCACATGTGAATTGTATATATTTCTGAATGAAAGGAAATAAGTGATTGGAAAGGTGATATATTCTAAAATTCCTCTTTTATTTTTAAATTTAGAGCTGTTAGCATTTTTTATTCTAGAGATAAAATTGGTCTGCTACTAAACTAAAAATGATTTCATTTTGGATGAATTCTGATTGGCTGACTAGGGTACAAGTCAGAGCCCTGGCACTGCAGGATAGAGAAGCATAATCTGCTATTAGCCCTACTTCCCTGCTGGTTCTCTTCTCTGTTGGGCTAGCATGGTTTTCCTCTTGATTCTACCTCTTCCAGGTCACAGATGACAAAAAGAGAAAAACTGAATGAGTATCAGCAGGATAGGAGCAAAATCATAGGGTTAACTCCTTGTTCTCTCTGACCTTTCCCAGGGCAACCAAAAAAGCAAACAAACAAACGAACAAACAAACAGACTATTTCTAAGTTCTTACTAATACAAGCTGTTCATTCATTAGTTTATTCAACAAATGCAAATGTATACCCATGATGTACCCTGCAAGTACACTGGGGTTAATTAGTTAAAATTGTACAGGAGACATTAAACACAGGTAAAACACCAAAATAAGGACATCCTTGATAAATAGTGTGTACATTAATTGCCATATATTTGATCATAACTGAAATGCATCAGAAAAGTTCACTTAGGTAATACATTAGCAATACTTATCTGACTTTATTTTTTTTATGAAATGAATAGCCAATTATTTCCCATTTTATTTGGTTTATAAGTTATTTTTATACATTACATTGTTTTGTAAAAGGTCATTTTTGGACTAGTGACAAGTACCACATTTCTCATTAAAGGTGTAATGATTTGAGGGAGGTTCTAACATGTGATGATGACATGTATCATTTATGGTACATTTACTGTTATTTAAATGGCAAAATGCAGCATTTATCTTATCTTCAGCTACATTGTTTTCAGTGAATGTTAGCCTCTAACACTGACAGTTTCCAAGGCATGATAAAACTTGTTTTCCATTTGTGGAAATAAACACCTCACCCAAATACTGTTACTTTTAGTCTTAAAATAAAAATGTTATAGTACAATTTTAAGCTAAAGAAATGCCATTGCTGATTTTATACTTAAGAATACATAAATATATATTCATATAGAGTTTATGACAGTTTCTATTATTTCATAACGGGTTTACATATTTGTGTCCCATTGGTATAACTGGTATTGTGTGTGAAGTGTCTGCGAACAAAAACAGTTGAATTGTTTCATTAAAATTAGCAGGGTGAAATGTTTTAGTGCCAAAGTAAATCAAGTAAAATGAATTACCAGGACATTGTAATTAAAAGAAGTAACAGCAACTTAACATTTTTATACCAGAAGCATCATTATCAGGGTCCCCTGAATTTGGGGGTACTAGGCATGCCATCTAGAAATGGCTTTTGATTTATTTTCAGTGTTTCCCAGAAAAAGTGCAGCAAGTATTTACTTCAGTACTTTTTTTCCCCCATGAATAACCACCAATAAAAAATGTATCATTTCTTGTCCTCCAGGCAATACGGCTAAAGTATACATTGAGATTCAGGATGAAAATAATCATCCCCCAGTGTTTCAGAAAAAATTCTACATTGGAGGTGTATCTGAAGATGCAAGAATGTTTACTTCTGTACTCAAAGTGAAGGTATGAGAAATTATGTTAATATACAGAACTAAAATAAAAGGAAAGCTTGGGTTTTGCAGATAAGCTGTAGCCCTATAGTTTGCATTAACTGCATACTTATGCTGTATAAATAAAAGCCTGAAACTTGGAGCTATATTAGTTTAGTTATCTAAACTCAATACAGATTATATCAGGTAAGTACTTAGCAACTTTTTTGAGTTTTATTTTACTATGAAAATGGTAACAAAATATTTATGATGTTTTACATTGAATAAGATGTTGAAATGTATATATTTTCTTAGTGGTTTGTATTCCTCCAGTAGGATAACTCAAAAGATTCTCAAAATGGAATCTCTAATGACAAATATTAAATTACCACTTCTAGTAGAAGAAATAGTGTAATAAATTAAGTAATGATTTTTTTTTCTGAAATAAATGTTTGAATTGTAAGTGCCGATTGAGTGAAAGTAAAAAAATAACACTACCAATTTTAGTACTTTACTAAAAGTTACAAAGATCTTGATGTCTCAGAAAATGTTGGCTTGCTTGGAATTTCAAAAATGCAGTATCTAAGACCAAAGTAGTAAATTTTTCAATTTTTTTCTTTATTTGTCATCAAATGTTTATTAATAATGACTATAATTGTTTATAATCAAATGTTTATGACTATTTCAAATCAACTGTGCATTACTAATGTTTTATTATTAAGAAAAAATTTTAAAGATTGCATTTTACTGAGGAAAAAGTTTAGATGCCAAACATTTTGGATTCTCAATTGCAGAGTTAATTTTGGACAGCATTTCAATGGTTAACTTGTAAATAGCTGTAAATTGCACATAAAACCTAAACATCTCTGGCAAATCTAGCTTTTGATTGCCTCTAGTTTTGCACATGAGTAATTGCCTTTATTTTCCTATTACCAGGAGCATCATGATTAGAGCTCTTCTTACGTGTAGTTTTATCACCTCACTCTCAGTAAGAAAAAAATTCAACCTAATTGTGTTGGGCTTGCAAAATAGCCCTTCCACTATGCCAAGTACAGACCCCTGATCTGAATCAGCAGTTTAACTAAAAGTAGTCCACAAATCTGTCACTCATTATATTTAATTTATGTTGTTATCCACAAGTAAGCATCCTTTGTAGCTGATTTTTCTCATTTTGTATTTTAGTCTCATTAACTCTTAATTGATTTAGTTCTATCATTTAGTCAAATATGTTTGAGTACCTATAATGTGCTAAACACTGTTCTAGAAGTTGGATATAGAGCAATTGAAGAAGCAAACAAACAATCAAAGTTTCCACCTGAGTAATGCAGTCAAACTAGTTGAAGAAATGAATAGATCAGTAAGTTATGTAGTGATAAATTCTAAGGGGAAAAAAAGATTGACAAGGGAAGAATGAGAGTGGTGCTATTTTAGATAATAAAGTCAAGATAGTTCTTTTGGGATAAAACTGAAACAGTTACCTGAATAAAGCAAAAGATCAAAACTTGTGGATTCTTAAGTGAGCAGCATTCTGGGATTTCTTTGTAAAGCCCTAAAGGTAGACAGGGAGCTGGAGGCTAGTGTGAATGAAAAAGTCTGATAGGAAATGAGATCAGAAATGGACCTGGGGCTAGAATATGGTGTTTGTCCTAGGTGTGTTGGAAAGAAAGCTTTTGAATGATTTAAACAGTTATGACATAATCCAATATAAAAAGATTATTGTAGATGTTGTGCAGGGAGGATGTTGGGAATGGGTAACACAGTGTTTTGGACAAGTAGAGTTAAATGCATGACAAGTCCAGGCAAAATTTGACAGTAGGTTGAATGATGTTGATAGGCTAGAGACCTTGAGAAGGGGGTTAAAATATAGAACATATAGGATTTGCTGATGAATTATACAGGGGACATTAGGAAAAATCAAGAATAACTTGGTGTTTTATGTCCTAAACAGATCCCCATATCTCCTCCACTGCCTATTGTGATGGCAGTAATCAAGGTTCATGAGGCTTTTTCAGTACAAAAACCTAATTCTTGGCAAGGCAGTTACAAATGCTGACCTAGACTTGAGAGCAAAAAAAGGGGTCAAGATGAAATCACCCAGAAAATGGGTTTGACAAAAAAATCCAAAGACTAAGCTTTGGGAACTTCAGCACTTACAGATCAGGAGAAGAAGGGTGTGGGGATACTGAGATGTCGCTGCCATGAGGTGGCAGGAATACGGGGAAAATGCAAGGCCCCGGAACCATGGAAAGAACAAGACTGATAAAAGAGAATTATTGACTGTCAAATGCTACTGTGATTAGAATGTCATTGTGGATTTCTACATCACCACTTATGCTACTAATCCTATAGTGTGATGTAGGAAAAAAAGATAAGCCAAATGTTAAACTAGTCCACTAATAAAGGAGATTACTCAAAAGGCATGTGATGACTATACCAAGGAAATTTAATGGGTGGCATTATCTGATGTCATTCACTTCAGAGGAATTGGTACTGAGTGTCAAAGGAGTCAGAAGGATGCTTGCCCTGCACTCCTAGGCTCTGTGCTATGTAAATTATGGGAGTCACTACTGGGAGATCTACAGAAAGCAGCATCTTTTGTCAAGGAGGGGTATAGGGAGAAAGAAGGAATCAAAAAGTATAGGTAACACTAACAGGGAAAGTTGAATATTTAGGGGATTTTGTTGATGATGGACTGTGATTTCCAAGGAATTCTGAGGAAAGTTTGGTAGTAGGGTCAAAGTCCAGTGAGATACTGAGTCTTAATAAGGTGCGTAAAGACATTGCATTGAAAGAAGCATCTGGGTGGGGAGATACGCCCTCTACAGTATGCATGGACTTCTTGTGATGAGGTATACAGTGATGGGAGTGATTGTGTCTCCAGACGACTGAGAACTCTAAGGAACCCACCCCCTCCTTCAAGCAATCAGTGGGTTATTCAGGATAGGGAAAGGGGTCCTTTCTAGGAAACCAACTTCATGCAATATAATATACTAGGTACTTTATGCAAGAGTCAGAGAAAGAAGTGAGAAAGAGAGGCAGAGAGAGCGGGGGAGAGAGAGACAGAGAGAAGAAAAGTTTAGTAATGTGTTGATGCAAGCGTATGCTATAATAATAAAGTCAAGTAGGAGAGCACAAATTGTCATGTGGATTCAAAGGAAGAAAACATCTCAGTTGGTGAATGAACATAAAGGTTTCCTGGAGGAAGAATTTAAGACTAGCACTGAAGGGTGGTTAGATTTTTTTTTTTTTTTTTTTCAAAGTGAAATCTATATGACGAAGACAGTCTAAGTAGACAAAACAAACAAAGTAAGCCAAAACCCAGAAGAAGCAAAGTGCAGAGCATATTTGAGTGATAGGAGGCAAGGGATTTAGGAGAGGATGGCAGTAATAAATCCTTAGTGTTTAACAATTCCATTTGCTGCCTTTAGCCTTGAAGCCTGGAATCTTCTCCTTTCCAGAATTTAATCAGAGCATGAGTTAAGCAGTTCTTCTCATTTTATACTTAGAGCAACAAAAATATTAATGGAAACAGCAATGAATCAGGGCCAGCTCATCTGTGGTGTTTGAAAGAAGGAAAGATGATTTTAAAAATGGGAAGTAGCCCGTGATTGTGAAAGAGGTGTTTCTACCAATTGCTATATAATATTAGGTAATGGTAGATCATCTACCATGCTAGCAAGTTTGTTTTTGTGTTTTGTTTTGTTTTGTTTTTGGTCCATGACATAATGCAGAATGATAAAAGTTAAATGTAAATGTGTACTTTGTGTAAGAAGGGAAAGAAGAATTGTTACATAGAATAGGATTGACAAAGTAAGAGAAGACTTTGAAATAGCAATGAATAAGGCTATACTAGCTTATAAGATGAGTAGTGAATTTGGGGCATTATTTTTAAAATATGCTACAGGTAAAGTGACACAATAAAACCATCGTAGAAATGAAATATCCAATATAAGTAATAATATGGTAAAAAACAGTTGTACATCTGCTCTGAAGGGGTATACCTAATATACTTAAAAACTTGTTCTTAGTTCATTTTTTAAAGAAAACATATACTATGTTCCTACCCTGTACTGAAAATATGGAAGCAGACAAAATAGACTCTCTCTTCTCTTACAGAAGCCACATTCTAGTAAACTAGACCCCTCCCCCCAAAAAAGTAAATAAATAAAAACATGTTATAATTAAATCTAGATGGACAAAATACCTAATATAGTTTCAATTCACATTTACACTATACGGAGTGGAAAATAATATAATTATCTGAAATTTAGGTGAAGGTAAGTTTTAAATTATTCTGTTTGTACCCCTGAGTTAATTTAAGTGAAGTCTCCTTGGATTTTGTGTACTCACTTTATCTGAGTATAGTAGACACCATTAGTTGGCCATTTCTCCTTCCTCATGTTTTAACAGAAGTTCAGTTTTATTTAGGCATTATTTTTGGGGATCATGTACTTCAGGGGAAGTGAAGCCTATTCCAAGGTGGTGAAAAATGACTGGTCAGAGCCAATCATTCCTGTCCCGTTATCTTTGCAAATGATTGGTTTGCACGTCGATATGTGAGTCATTTTTGAGCAGTTATTGTTAAGGGAGGTCTCCTGAGGATTTTCTAGGACAAAGACATATAAAGACATGTAGATATTGGATTTCTGGCTCAATAATTTGAATGCTCATGTCACATTTAAGTACATGAATTGTATCAAAAGTGCACAGAACAAAAAAAGTTATCTGAGAAGATCTATATTTACTATGGTTTCATGCTGGGTATCTATGTCACAACTGGTTCTTCCAAGTTGACTTTTGTTAGTGACAAGTAATCAGTCATTTTAATTATGAGGAGTGCAAAAAGAAAATCCAATGGTAATTTTTTTTCTTTAGTCTTTAATCCAAGTAGTTAACATCAGTTAAAATGTCACTTTTAGTATATACTTAAAATAATTGATAGTAAGGACTTGATAAGGTATTTGTACACCTATGTTCATAGAAGTGCTATTTACAACAACTGAAAAGTAGAAACAACCCATACAGCTGGGCGCTGTGGCTCACACCTGTAATCCCAACACTTTGGGAGGCCGAGGTGGGTGGATCACGAGGTCAGGAGATCAAGACCATCCTGGCTAACACAGTGAAACCCTGTCTCTACTAAAAATACAAAAAAAAAAAAAAAAAAAAAAAATAGCCTTGTGTGGTAGTGGAGACCTGTAGTCCCAGCTACTTGGGAGGCTGAGGCAGGAGAATGGCATGAACCCGGGAGCCGGAGCTTGCAGTGAGCTGGGATTGCGCCACTGCACTCCAGTCTGGGCGACAGAGTGAGACTCCATCTCAAAAAAAAAAAAAAAAAAAAAAAAAACCATATGTTCATCTATAGATGAATGCATAAACAAAATGTGATGTACACATACAATGGAATATTATTTAGTCCTAAAGGGAAATAAATTATAACATATGTTACATTATGGATTAATGAGGACATAATGCTCTGTGATATAACCTAGACATGGACAAATATTGTATAACTCCTCTTACATGAGGTTCCTAGAGTAGGCAAATTCATAAAGACAGAAAGCAGAATGTTGGCTGCCAGGGGTTAGGGGTGGAGTGGGGGGAGGTAAACGGGAAGCTATTGTTTAATGGCTACTCTGTTGCCCTTTGGGAAGAAGAAGACGTTTTGAGCATGAATGGCAGTGATATTTGCAGAACAATGTGAATACATTTAATGTCACTAAACTGTACACTGAAAAGTGGTTGGAATATTAAGTTTTGTGTCATGTGCATTTTACCACAATAAAGAAAAATTTCCAAGAGGAGAGAAGGCATCACTTTTATTGAAAGAATGTGAAAACTTATTTTTCAAACTATTTTTAATTGGTATTCATTCTTTTGAAGCTCTTATGAATGTGAAGCTTATGTCCAAATTCAGAAGTAAGGATTTATATTAGTCAATTTATTTTTCTTGACTATGTACTGTGTTTTTAAGCAGCTTGTTTCATAAGACACCAGTTGCAACAGTATGGCAGTGATGCTCATTGTGGAAACATGCTAATCCTTTCAGCCTGCCAGGTGGCCATATCAGAATCTGCATTACCTTGTAAGTTGAAAAAGCCTCCCCACAATTCTGAGTCCTCCTTCTCTAGGGCAGGCCAGTAGTTGAACATCATTAACTGAAATGTCCTATACCAGCGGTCCGCAACTTTTTGGCATTAGGGACCGGTTTTGTGGAAGACAATTTTTCACAGACAGGAGTGGAGAGGGGATGGTTTGAGGATGATTGAAGTGCATCACATTTAGTGTGCACTTTATTTATATTATTATTACATTGTAATACAAAATGAAATAATGATAAAACCCACCATAATGTAGAATCAGTGGAAGCCTGATCTTGTTTTTCTGAAACCAGATGGTCCCATCTGGGTGTGATGAGAGACAGTGACAGATCATCAGGCATTAGGTTTCATAAGGAGTGTGCAACCTGGAACCCTCGCATGCGCAGCTCATGATAGGGTATGTGCTCCTGTAAGACCCAGATGCTGCCACTGGTCTGAAAGGAGAGAGATCAGGAGGTTAGGTGAGCCATGAAGAGTAGCTATTATTACAGATGAAGCTTCACTCAGTCACCCACCACTCACTTCCTTCTGCGTGGCCTGGTTCTTAACAGGTCATGGACCGGTAGTTGTCCATGGCCTGAGGGTTGGGGACCCCTGTCCTACACTAATGAAAAATGACTGATGAATATGGTTACATCAGAATAGCAAACTGCTGCAACAAGGGTGTTATAAATGACTGAGTGAAGCAATATGTTAAAAGCAAATACTTGCAACATCTATTAAAAAAAATATATCTCAAAGTAGCGGTATCCAGAACATAGAAAGAACTGTAAAAAAGCAACTATGTAGTCAACAGAAAAATAGAAAAAATGATGAATATTTGTAATATTTGTAATTTTTTGTGTGAAGTAGGAAAGTTTTAGCTAGGCCTTTGAATATTCACTTTTTGTTTCTCCTGGACTTTGAAGAAATGTTAATGGATAAATTTTCCCTAATTCATAATAATAACTGTGATTTAGTTGTCATTATTATTTTTCTGAGAACTGTGAAATGCCATTTATTTATTTTAGCCTACACTATTTAAATAAATAAATAAAATGAAGAATAAATACAATAATATCAATTAAAATAAAACAAGTAAATTAAAACATTGATTTATGCAGTAGATGCAGTTATTTCTTTTTTTCTTTTTTTTTTTTTTTTGAGACAGAGTCTCGCTCTGTCGCCCAGGTTGGAGTGCAGTGGCCGGATCTCAGCTCACCGCAATGTCTGCCTTCCGGGTTCACGCCATTCTCCTGCCTCAGCCTCCCGAGTAGCTGGCACTACAGGCGCCCACCACCTCGCCCGGCTAGTTTTTTGTATTTTTTAGTAGAGACGGGGTTTCACCATGTTAGCCAGGATGGTCTCGATCTCCTGACCTCGTGATCTGCCCGTCTCAGCCTCCCAAAGTGCTGGGATTACAGGCTTGAGCCACCGCGCCCGGCTGATGCAGTTATTTCTTATTGCACTTTTCGGAAAATTGAAGCTGGGTAAGGCTGGATAACTTTCCCAGTATTACTCAGTCAAATACCCAGTGAAGTTGGAATTTAAAGTTAGGTCTACCTTAGTTCAAGAATTTTTCTTGTAACCTCTTACATTGCTTCCCAGGAGAAATGAGGAGTAGAATCCTGCTATAAAATAAGAGAACATACTAATTTTCTGTGAAAAATTAGGAGACAAGTAAAAAGGCAACGAATTTATTTTCAACTCGAGATGACCTGTGTAAATTGTGATACCTGCTGTTAAGGTAACAAGTAAGATTTGATTTTAAAAACACTTTTCAAATTGTTAACTAACTTTTTTAGTTGATTGCATGTTGTCTTAACTGCAACAATAGCATTTATTGCAAATACGGGGAGATGCTAAATGTGATCAAGATTAATTTTAAAAATTCTGAATTACGTAGATATTTTCCAGAAGTTAATGCAGTAAGAATTAATCTCATTCTTTACAAGTTGCAAATGTGGAAAAACAGTGTCAGAAAAATTGAGTTATAATGTTGATTTGATCTCTACTGAAAGTTAAAAAGATTTTGAACATTGTATTGTTGAATTATTAAAGATGCCAAATTTAAGAAATTGATGGACTAAAAGAAAATAATATTGTGAAAAAGCAGCAAGAAAAAAAGACATCACTTAATGGCTGATAGTTTATTACATTTTCAAAATAAGCACAAATGGTGATGAGAGGTTTCAGCAGAGTGATGCCGTAGTAGCAAAAGTTATAGAAATGCACAAGGTTAACAATGTAGGGTAATACATAATGTTTTAGACAGAGGTTACGGCTCCTGGGGGCTCCTGGTCTCTAGCCCTATACTTGTTCACCTGGGTCTTAGGCAAAACATCTCCAGCACATTTCTGGATTTTTAATGTATTTCCCCCAAGTAGCATCTCTTTAATTTACAGAGAACATTGCATCACAGGAGCAATAAGTAACCTTCCCAACATGTGCAGCTAGTTGGGAGTGAGGCTACAATTTACAGCCTGGCATTCTGCTTCCGAGACCAAGCTCAACCATGTTTCCAGTGGAAGAGCACTGGACTGACATTCTAATCACTCCGATTCAGTTCTGGGTGTGCTCTTATCTCTCTGTGAGACTTTATGCTCCATCACTCTGCGCCACAGATGTCTTCTTACATAAATACTGCTTTAGAAGCAGGTTCTCGTTTAAAATCTTTAAGCTGATGGTTTGCTTATTTATATGTTATTTACTGTTACAATGTCAAGTGTCCTGTGACAACTGTTGTACTTGAGAACCACATTTTAGAGGTCAAACAGCATAGATTGCTTAGTTCTGAAATCCAAATCACCATTTTTGTTTTACACTATTTGTGGTTTATGTTACTTAAAAGCTAGTGAGTTATTTTGTGACAATTTTCTTCCTAGTTACATACAGAACAGATGTAAACAAGAACCAGCCAGAAGTAAAGGTCCCATAAAACACTAATTTTGGTTCCCCATTGCCAAGTATGAGGAACCTCTCTCATGGTTTCAAGGGACAGGTGTTTTCAGAAGGTCTTACTAATCACTGGTTTCCTTCCATCTATGGCCATACCACCCTCAATGCGCCCAATCTCGTCTGGTTTCCTTCATGTTTTGGCACAGTATTTGACCTTGTATAGTTTGTACTTTAAACTAAGCAAACACACGTAGGTGCCTGAGGGTGCATTGCCTTCTTGACTATGACCCTGTAACTGAATCACCATATGTCTAGTTTAGCACTTAAACCAATTAGACTGTTATCATTTATCTGCATGCATGATTCTCCTACTGGAATTTAAATTTCATTTAAGCAGACACTATGCTTTCCCACCAACTTAAAGACATTACATATTGTGCTTAACATTTCAAATTGATGTTTGTTTAAAATTTTATTTATTGATTTTAATTTAGTTTAACTTTATTTTATTTCAATAGTTTTTGGGTACAACAAACCCCCATGACACAAGTTTACCTATGTAGCAAACCTGCACTTGTACTCCTGGATTTTAAAAAAAAGGTTTAGCAAAAAAGTATTTTGGGGAGAACAAGTGGTTTTTGGTTACATGGATGAGTTCTTTAGAGAAGATTTCTGAGATTTTGGTGCACCTGTCATCTGAGTAGCACACACTGTACCCAATGTGTAGTCTTTTATCCCTTACCCTCCTCCCACTCTGTCCCCCGAGTCCCCGAAGTTCATTATATTATTCTTATGCCTTTGCATCCTCATAGCTTAGCTCCCACTTACAGATAAGAAGATACAGTATTTGGTTTTCCATTCCTGAGTTACTTCACTTAGAATCATGGCCTCCAACTCCATCCGGGTTGCTGTAAATGCCATTATTTCAATTGTTTTCATGGCTGATTAGTATTCAATGGTGTATGTATACCACATTTTCTTTATCCACTTATTGGTTGATGGGTATTTAGGCTGGTTCCAGAGTTT
Source organism: Piliocolobus tephrosceles (assembly GCF_002776525.5). Lineage (NCBI taxonomy): Eukaryota > Metazoa > Chordata > Mammalia > Primates > Cercopithecidae > Piliocolobus > Piliocolobus tephrosceles. The sequence goes on along the minus strand of NC_045442.1, from coordinate 49,891,611 downwards.
TTGCATTGAATTGCACTGCTATAAACGTGTGTGCAAGTACCTTTTTCATATGACTTCTTAAAATTTTATTTATTTATTTTTACATATACTCATGTCTTTTAACCTGCTTAACACATGTTGCATGAATGATCATTTCAAATTCATAAAGTATATTTGACATTAAACTCTTTTGGGTTGGTTACAACATAGAATAACATCACCCTGGACTTCCCTATGGATTTCACTTCTTGCCAAATTAGAAACTCAGACTTGATAATAACTTTATGAATGTTATGCATATGTCATAGTTTTACATTTATTTAACCTCACTGGTGATGTCAGATGTGAATTCTTTTTTTTTTTTTTTTTTCAGAACAACTGGACTATTTTTGTTACATGAACACAGGCTATATTGTACTTAATATTTTCCCTTTTTTTCCACTGAGTCTCAAAGTCAAATATTTGATCCATCTTTACCAATTTTAGAATATGAACGCAATACAAATTGTGGTATACTGACTTTCTCTGATTTCCTTTATGTATTTTACATTTATTCTCTGTCATCTTTTCTTTCAATTATTTTTAGATTATATCTTATATATTTTTAGAAAATCCTTCACATTTATTTTGAAATTCTGTGGAGCAGATGCACACAGATGATTATGAAAAATCTATTCTGTTTCTACACTCTATTCTGTATTTTATTTTTAAATAATATATCATTGTTAACTATAGTCACCATATTGTATAATATATCCCTTATTCTTCCTATATAATTGAAACTTTATATTCTGTTTCAAATAGTCTAATCCTGCATTTTCCTCTGTACAAGCTGAGAATCATGAAAAACATTACCAGTTCCTGATACATAGCATCTCTCCTTATTAGTCTGAACAAGTAAAACATTCTTGTTATGACTTTTTAATATAAGTGGACAAGATGAAGTCTATTTTTGTAGACATAAGTTGAGTATACAATGAAATAATTCTGCATATGTTTTACTCTTTTTCTTTCTTCATCCTTTCCACACAAATCAGTTTTTTATTGTAGAAGGAACATCAAAAGTATCATTCTCCTAGCAAACAATTTATGCCTGTTAATTTGAATGTAATTTAATTAAAAATTTCTTTAATTTTTGTTACTTATAATAGAAATAGGACTACTTTTCCCAGGCTATAATTGTCTGAAGAATGAGGAAAGTTTGGATATTTCAAAATAGATGAGGCCAGGCTCGATGGCTCACACCTGTAATCCCAGCACTTTGAGAGGCCTAGGCGGGTAGATCACGAGGTCAGGAGTTATTCAAGACCAGCCTGGCCAAGATGGTGAAACCCAGTCTCTGCTAAAAACGACAAAAAATTAACCAGGTGCACTGGCAGGCACCTGTAATCCCAGCTACTCGGGAGGCTGAGGCAGGAGAATTGCTAGAACCTGGGCGGCTGAGTTGTAGTGAGCCAAGATGCGCCACTGCACTCCAGCCTGAGCGACAGAATGAGACTCTGTCTCAAAAAAAAAAAAAAAAAAAGAAACACACACACACACACACACACAGATGAAAAGCAATTCTGATAGCTGGAAGCTGTTTGTTTGTTTGTTTGTTTTGGTTTTCTTTTTGTTTGTTTTCGTTTTGTTTTTATGGAGTGTTGCTCTGTCACTCAGGCTGGAGGGCAGTGGCTGCCTCAGCATCCCAAGTAGCTGAGATTACAGACTCAAGCCACCACACCCAACTAATTTTTTTTGTTTTTTCTTGTATTTTTATTAGAAACAGGGTTTCACCATGTTAGCCAGACTGGTCTCGAACACCTGAACTCAGGCAATCTGCCCGCCTCGGCCTCCCAAAGTGCTGGGATTACAGGCAGGAGATACCACGACCAGCCTGGAGACTTTTTTAAAGTAGAGAATTTAAGTACTTTTTTATGAATTTGAAGAGCCGTTGGACATGATACATGAAAACAAAGTAGTTTGTTTGGTAAATAGCCAAATCATTTTGCCTTTCCTAAACTTGCTGGTGGCTCATATATTTTAAAATTTGAGTGCACTCTAGCAGTATTAGAATTTTATTCAATGCCTGCATATCTCTCAGATGATTAAATGTGTACCAATTCAGGGCATGGGTATGGAATACTATTTTTGGAGGTAAGCTTGCATTTGTTTTTAGGAGGTTTTATACGTTTTAGAGTAGTGATGATTGTGTGTACTCCCCTATATTATGTTTCAAAGGCCATATCCTCCATCATCTGTAGAGACCTGTCAGGAATATTGACATTCGGTTCTCCCTTTGAAAACATCAGAATTTTTCTGAAAGTGAAGGCTGCATTGCAAGGCACAATCCAGAAGATAAATTGGGCAAATAAAAACTACTTTTGTCTGAAGATGTCCTGTAATTTCTTGAACCTCCATTTAACTTTGTGCTATACAGACCTGACATGGGAGATCTATAACATAAATATAAGAAAAAAATGAGGAAAATGAGTTTTTAAAAATGGTTTATTCATACTTCTATAAGTGTATCATAGTTTTGAATTGTCTATTAATATTTCCAATAATAACGGTAAAATACAAGAGTTCCTTAAAATGCGTTATGAAGAAAGTTTACTTCCAAATAAGCCATGAGAAATAAATGATTCTTCCTAGTAGTTTCAATTAATTTACCTTAAGGGAAACCAGCAGGCCTGGAGAGAGATTTTATGCGTAAAGAGAATACAATTTGCACTGGTTAGTTGTAAGTCACTGAAAATCTGAAAATTGCAGAGACTTTATAACATTTTTTTCTTTTTCTTTTTTCTTCAAAAACAGGCAATGAAATGCCTGGATTCACAAAAATGCATTCTAGTGAACAAAAATAATATCTAAACTAGGCATCCCCATCAAGTTGATCTAGAAACTTTATTTGATAACCACACTAGTTTTTATAAACATAATTCTCTCTTTAATAATGTTTCATTTTACTTGTTTCCAGGATTTTTCCCCCTAGACATTTATGGTCTCTTAGAATCAGAGTAATCTAGAAAAGGACAAAAGTCACTGAGGCTCACAGTAATTTGAAAGACTATCACCACCTGAAGCCAATAGACCCCAAGATATGTTGAATGCTGATACCAAAATAATTTTTTTGTTCTTTTTTTTGGGACAGTGTCTCACTCTGTCACCCAAGCTGGACATGCAGTAGTGCAATCTCAGCTCACTTCAACCTCTGCCTCTGGGTTCAAGCAATTCTCCTGCCTCAGCCTCCCAAGCAGCTGGGACTACAGCCATGTGCCACCATGCCTGGCTAATTTTTTGTATTTTTGGTAGAGATGGTGTTTCACCGTGTCATCCAGGATGGTCTTGATCGCCTGACCTTGTGATCTGCCTGCCTCGGCCTTCCAAAGTGTTGGGATTACAGGCATGAGCCGCTGTGCCCAGACTAAAAGAATATTTTTGATGTATTTTTTTTATTACAAACTGCATACGTAATGCAACCTGCATATGCAAAATCACTCAAATTCTAAGTGTGCAGCTAGATAAGTATTTACGAAGTGAACATGGTAGTGTAACCAGTGCCCAGGTCAAGAAATAGAACATTACCAGTTCCTGCTCCACATCCCCATAAGAATAACTAGTCTGACTTCCAACCATAAATATGTTTTTCTTGTTTATGAAATTTTTATAGACAGGAAAATTGTATTTTTTGGATTCATTTTCTCACACTATATTTGTGAGATTCATCTATGTTATTATTGCAGGTGGTAATAATTGATTCATTTTCATTGCTCTAGAGAATTTCTTTGTGCAAATATACTACAGTTAATATATCCTATATACTGTCCATATACGTTGTTTGGGGTTTCTTAATATTACAAATATACTGAGGAGTAGAAATTCTAGGTAAGGGGTTATTCATAAGTTCAGACTTAATAGATAATATCAAACTGTTTTCCAAAATATTTTACTAATTTATTTCCCCTCAGTAATATCTGAGAACTTCAGTTGCTTCACAATTTGATTTTGTCTTATGTTTTTTTTAGTCATTGTGATGAACATGTGGTGGTTTCTTGTGGTTCATTTACAATTCCCTACTAGTTAAGATAGTCAAATGTCTCTTCATATATTTTTTGCCAATATTTGTATCCTCTTTATGTGGCGACTATTTTGATCTCTTTCTAATGTTTTTCTCTGGAGATTCTGTTGTTTGTTTTGTTTTCTCATTAAGTCTTTAGAATTCTTTATATACTCTGGATTGCAGATCTTTATTCAATATATGTATTGGATATATCATCTCCCAAGGTATGGCTTGCATTTTCACCTCATTTATTTTGCTTTTTCATGAGCAGAAAAATTTAATACAATTTAATTTATTATTTTTTTCATGTTGAGCAACTTTTTGTCTTGTTTAAAAGCCTTTTGAGTAACACAAAAACATGAAGATGTTTTTGTTTATTTCCAACATGTTTGTTTCATATTTTATGTTTAGATTTACAGTCCATATGGAATTTTTTTGTGTGTTTGGAGTGATGTAGGAGATCAACTTTTTAAAAAAATTTCTCCTATGAATATTTAATTGACCAGCATCATTTTCTAAAGAGACCATTTTTTTCTCCAGTGTACTGACGTTTTCTCTCTGTTCTAAGTCAAATGGTCATGGATGTAAAGGCTGATTTCTGAATACTTTATTCTGTTTCATTGACCTGTTTGTCTTTGCATCATTCTGCTATCTGAATTACTATAGTTTTATAATATCTGATAGTGTAAGTCTCCTGCTTATTTTTTTGTCTTCAAAGTTTGTTGGCTTCTCTTGACACTCTCTGTGTGCTCATTACCAAATAATATTTAGAATCAGCTTATCAATTTCCACAGGTTATAAGTATATTTAACTTAACTACTAGGGAATTGAAAGTGAACCACAAGAAACCACCATATGTTCATCACAATCACTAAAAAAAAAAAATCAGACACAATCAAATTGTGAAGTGACTGAAGTTCTCAGATATTCCTAAGGGGATATAAATTAGTAAAACATTTTGGAAAACAGTTTGGTATTATCTATCTATTAAGTCTAAACTTATATATATCCCCTTACCTAGAATTTCTTCTCCTATGTAATTTGTAATACAAATTAGTAATATTAAGAAACCTAAAACAACTTATATGGAAAATACATATATATATACACATATATATATGTAATATGTTGGAATGTTTATTTGTATCCAATTGGTCTACAGATACATATTAAGGAGAATGTCAGCTATACAATATTGAGCAGAGATGAACATATTTTTGGTCAGTATTTGAATGAACCAGCAAAATCTCTTCTCTGAAGAAAAACTGCAGGAGTGGGTTGGGTTACAGGTTGGAGAAAAATATAATAGCCTTTTCTAAAACTATTCTCTTATTTCTTACAACCTGTGGTGTATGGCACTGCCAAATTAAGGTGTAGATGTCAAATTATTATAATATTTCTGTAGTTTTTAATGACTGTTTTCTTTTTTTGAAGATCCTATATTATTACCTATGAGGTTTTTTTTTTTGGGGGGGGGGGAAGTGTGGCTCTGTTGACCCAGGCTGGATGGAGTACAGTGGCACCATCTCAACTCACTGCAAGCTCCACATCCCAGGTTCATGCCATTCTGCTGCCTCTGCCTCTGCCTCCCGAGTAGCTGGGACTACAGGCGCCCACCACCATGCCCGGCTAATTTTTTGTATTTTTCGGTAGAGACGGGGTTTCACCATGTTAGCCAGGATGGTCTCGATCTCCTGACCTCGTGGTCCACCCACCTCGGCCTCCCAAAGTGCTGGGATTACAGGCGTGAGCCACTGCGCCCGGCCTGTTTCATGAGTTTTAAAAAAGGCAGGGAGAGAATTGAATTATCATGACAGTACTGTGATATACTGTAGGAAACAAAGAAGAAACGTGAAGCTGTAGAGATATATTTTTAAAATGTACATTGCATTTCTAAAAATGTTTAACAAACTTGAAATTAAAAAAAAAGGAAAAAGGTTATTCAGCTTTCTGTTAATTTTAAGTTACTCTTCATGGAAGATAAAATAATTCTGACAAAAGTGGAGAAGCTAGTATTTTTCTTATTGGTTAGCAAAGTTTATTCCATCTAACTATTAGTCTTCTCTAGGAATTCTCGATATTTAATGTGTGGTAAAACAACGCCACATAGTGTTCTTGTCATTTATAGCAAGAAAGCATGTTTTAGGAAGATGAAATACTATATTACAGGTGGTAGTAGCTGAGAGGTGCCAATAATCAAATACGTAAGGTTGGATCTGAAAGGTTGGTAGGGAGAATGAAAATCAGTATGAACTAGCATATGTGTTTACTTTAGTTCTTGGTTTCAGAATTCAGGATTATGAGCTACTATAGTATCATTTGGACCTGAAAAAAATTATGTAATCATGACAACATGTCAAAAACAGATTCATAAATCCTTCAAAAACATAAGCACAGACACAGTCCTTGCGGATGTTTCATAAATAGGGCGTTGATAAAGAGCGCAAACTGGGCAATAAAAATAAGTGAGAGGGAACAGTCTGAATCTTAGAAAAGGCAGTTGGAGGGATTTAGACACTTAGCAGAGAACAAATATCATAGGAAAAAATAAACAGTGTGACTTCCAGACCCAGAAGGCCCTGGCAGTGAGCTCTGAACATATTCACTTTGAGATTAAGTAACATTTGAATAGGGCAAGACCAGTTGATACTGAAACAGCCTCTTTTGAGGAAGGGGCTCTTTTTGGGCTAACTATTCTGGTTCAGAGCGAAGTTAAGAGTGTAAGATGAGGCTGACCCCAAAGGTGCCAAAAAAAAAAAAGGAAAAAAAAATGAGGCATACCTGTGGGCAGGAAACGACTAGCAGCTCCTGCTCCAAAAACATGAAGACATGATAGTAATTGCTACAACAACATTTTATCTAAGTCAATATTGATTAAAGTTTAATTAAATGTTATGGGTATGCTAAATCCGAAGACTGTGGAAAAAAAAGATTAATGAATATAATATATAAAGGATATAAAAATAAAGTTTTGATATATTTAAGTCTGTTTTCCAAAAGCATAAAAAGAAAGACAAATGTGAGGTTTTATTTAACCATGAGTGGGCTGTGTAATGGAGTAGATAGGTTTCTTGCTTTCTGTAAGCAGCAGGTCTGCAGAGTGAGGACAACACTATCTAATGAATTTTATATGAATATAAATGAGAAAACGCACATAAAGCACTGAGCACTGTTTGTTGCTCTCTCTGAAATCTCTCAATAGACATTCTCTAAATAGACATTCTCTCAATAGATCTCTCAATAGTCATTGTTACCCATGTTACCTGAGTCCTTTTTACCTACAAGATAATAGTAATCTCAAAATCAAAATGTTTCAAACTCAGCATGCACAGTGCATACATGGTATTAAAAACACAGTTTTATTGAATGCACAGCGATGTTTCTTTGCCCTTGAAACTGAATACTGGGCCTCTCTTTCCAGAATTCACCTTCAGCATTAGTATAGAATGCTAATTTGTCTTCTTAATAGTAGAATAAGGAATAATTATAAGAAGCTGAATACAACTAATAGATTCCTCCATTAAGTCACGACTAGATGAGTTTGCTTTGAGATACAACTAAGTGTATTATTTTCATGAGAATATTATTCCACTGAGGAATACTCAAAAAGTAACTTTTCTAAATCCTTGTATATTTTAAATCAGATAGTTGGTTCTCTTATATGAATACTGACCAAATTAAAATGTTTGAGGCATATTTATATGTTTTAAATGAGTAGTATTATCTTAACACCATGTTATAAAGTATTTCTGTATAGAATTTTCTCGTTGTCAATGGTTATAGCTTGATATTTTTCTTTCTGGGGGTATGGTAAGCTTAAGAAAAAACAAATAGGCCGGGCGCGGTGCCTCAAGCCTGTAATCCCAGCACTTTGGGAGGCTGAGACAAGCGGATCATGAGGTCAGGAGATCGAGACCATCCTGGCTAACACGGTGAAACCCTGTCTCTACTAAAAATACAAAAATCTAGCCGGGCGTGGTGGCGGGCGCCTGTAGTCCCAGCTACACTGGAGGCTGAGGCAGGAGAATGGCGTGAACCCGGGAGGCAGAGCTTGCAGTGAGCTGAGATCCGGCCACTGCACTCCAGCCTGGGCGACAGAGCAAGACTCCGTCTCAAAAAAAAGAAAAAAAAAAAAAAAAAAAAAAAAGAAAAAACAAATCATCTCTATATGTCCAGTTATGAAGTCCAGAGAAACAAACCCTAATAGCACAGGTGGAAACACTTCAAACAGTCTTCAAGTGGTATCAGTATCAACGTATCCAGAGAACAGTTTTTAAAAGAATATTTCCTCTTTTTTTTTTTTTAAAAAAAAAGGCATATTGAAGGTTTATTGGTCCTCGTCATACCACAGCATATCATAAAATTGAGTGAGATTATATTATAGTAATTAATATACGTCTGCTAAGTGGAAATAAATCTTGAAGTTCTCTTAATTAAAGAAGAAAAAAATGGAAAAGGCAATGAAATGTATTAAATAAGTTTTCTTTAGAAGGAAGGAGCACAATCCATATGAAAAATAAGCCCAGCATGGGAAAGGCCAGCAAGTTAAGAATGTTTATAGAGAGCCCATAAATACCCCATTATATATAGATATGGTGAAAATTGCCATTTTTCAAAGTATTAATAGAAAGTTCTGAATGTCAGAAAATTTATTTTTCATTATTAAAGAATGAATTACCTATAAAATATTGAACAACAAAGCAGTTCTTTCTCTGGCATTAATGAATCACAGCATGACACGTTATCTTTTCTGGCACCTCTTGAGAGTATTAATGGTATATTATGTTAGTAATCATCAAGAAAATTAGGGGTAACTAATGAGAAAAGAAAAATAATACAATGAGAATGTGTATCTCACCTACATTTATAAGGGTCTGATTAGCATTAAGTGCAATTAAAACATTGAATTATCTTTCAACATGAAATTTAATGAAGTAGCATCACTATTAAGGATACAAGCAACTCTATGTCTTGTCAGTGTTTGTCTTCTGCTTTGTCCTGAAAAAGAGGTGTAGAGATAAAGCAGCTTGTCTTAATGTAATTCCTGCTGGACTTAACAGTGTCTACACAGAAGGAAAAACGTGAGAAATATTATATTGCAATTTTTAATGAAAGCTATCTGTTCAGGACAGGTGTTATCTCTTTCTGAACCAAGGAACCTGATAATAATCTTCAGCCCACCACATTCTTTTCTCAGGAAAATCAGTTTTTTGAAAAACTACATGGGGCTTGGAGTCAGAGACTATATATTCTGCTCACCAGCTGTGTGATTTGGGATCATTAATTTAATCTTCTATGGTTTAGAAATGGAACCCAAGGAATGACTTTTATTCTTTCTAACTACCAGAATTAAGAAATGTTTATGATACCCTCTTAGTAAAGGGTGTAGAGCAGAGCAGGACACTGAGTCCACTTTCAGATGATTTCTTACATTTCCCAGATGCTCCTCAAATATAGTCTTCTGTTCCTTACTCCTTTTCAGTACAAAACTCAGCCTGCATTTAATCACCTCGGTAGATGTCAGTGTCAGCCCCTGAAGATTTGGCTGAAGAACAATTTGGATTACAGCAAGTTGGCCAAAGGCAAGTCAGTTAAAGATAGATTGAGCAGTGCTATTTTTTGGCCAAATCAAATCAAAACAAACAAGTTTTCTACAAAAATAGGCCGGGCACAGTGGCTAACGCCTGTAATTCCAGAACTTTGGGATGCCGAGGTGGGCAGATCACCTGAGGTCAGGAGTTCACGACCAGCCTAGCCAACATGGCGAAACCCCATCTCTACTAAAAATACAAAAATTAGCTGGGCGCAGTGATGCACACCTGTAATATCCCAGCTACTCGGGAGGCTGAGGCAGGAGAATCGCTTGAACCCAGGAGGCAGAGGTGGTGGTGAGTCAAGATCGTACCACTGCAGTCCAGCCTGGGCAACAGAGTGAGACTCCATCTCAAACAAAACAAAACAAAGCAAAGCAAAACAAAAGACTATTAAATGTGAATGTTATTTAGAAACTATCTTTCAAGCTTTGTAAATGTTGATGTTCTCTGGGGGTTATTTTACAACAATTTGTAGATGTGTATGTATTCACTTAAAAACATACATATCTTTCTTCCTGCCATGCAAAGGACATTTGTGAGGAACCTAGTGTAAATGACCTGCTTCTGGGTCAGAGTTTTTTAAGTGGCAGAGCAATTTCCTCCCTGAAGTCTACTGAATATCAGTCCTTAGCACAGGAATTTGTAAAAACAAAGATTGAATGAATAAGTAAAGAGAAAAAGGAGATGATGATGCAAAGAAAAAAATATATCTCTATGAATAATTTTACCTGATCATTATGATATTTTTATCCTATTCTTTTTGTTGTATGATGTTTAAAATAGAAAAAGGTTAAAACAAAAAAATTCTTCATGGCTGGCTAATGACAAAAAAACTAGATTACAAAACTATAGGATGGCATGATCCTAGTTTGCTGAAAGAATACACACACATATATACATATATGAATACACAGAATACACACACAGATGTATATGTGTATGCATATGTGTGTATATATGTGTGTGTATTCTTATGTATTTTTATGTATATACGTGTGTATTCTTTCAGTAAACTAGGATCATAATATCCTATATGCATATGTGTGTATGTAGATATATGTATATATATATATGTACATCAAAAAAACATAAAGGAACAAACACCAATATGTTAATGATGCCTGTAAATGGATAAAATTATAAAGTTTTTGTATTCCTTGGTCCATTTACATTTAATGATATTTTTCTAATAAGCAAGAAGCAATAAAGCATTTTATATATTAAACACATTATCAAAGACTATTAGTCATTTATATTTTTACAATTTTTCATCTTTACACATAATACAGAACATTAATAATTAGATGTAAATGATTTGGGAATATTTTAAAAGAAAAACAGAGGGAAAAGCAAATACATTCTAATAACTTTGCAAAGAGATATACATAAAGTATTACAATTCCATCAGTGGTTCATGAAAAGTAACCATATTTTTAAAAAATAGCAGTTGGAGCCAGGCACGGTGGCTCACACTTGTAATCCCAGAACTTTGGGAGGCTGAGGTGGGAGGATCACTTGAGGTCAGGAGTTTGAGACCAGCCTGATAAACGTGATGAAACCCCATCTCTCCTTAATATAGAAAAATGAGACATGCGTGGTGGCACGTGCCCGTAATCCTAGCTACTGGAGGGGCTGAGGCAGGAGAATTGCTTGAACTCAGAAGGCGGAGGTTGCGGTGAGCCGAGTGTACCACTGCACTCTAGCCTGGACGACAGAGCCAGATTAGGCCTAAAAAAAAAAAAAAAAGGCAGGAGGGCAATTGGTAATATTAACAATTTGCCAAATTGTCTCAAAACGGAATTGATATGTTGATTATCCTTTGTAGTAAATTGTTTTGGTACCAAGTCTTTTCAGATAAAAATTGCTGCAACCTCTGATCATGGATGCTGCCACAATATTTTCATCTCAGTCCTGATCAGATCCATGTAATTTACCTGTTCTAATTTTTTACTTAGTTCCCAATATATTCTGAGCCACAATTCACATCAAAATATTGCAAGTGTTAAAAATATATAATATTTTACATAGACAAAAGTAATCTAGCATACACATTTTAGAAATATTATGCTTAAGAATATAAATACATGGTGGCTTGTTTTTTTCAATGATAAAAAATTTTGTATGTCTAATAATTTAGTCCGGGTGTGAACTTCAAAACATAAATTTGATTATGTTTACTCAATTTTTCTGTTAGCTCTATTGGCATATTGGCATACATGTTTTGTTGTGCTGGTTTTTGGTTTTGGTTTTGGTTTTGTTTTTTGAGACGGGGTCTCACTCTGTCCCACAGGCTGGAGTGCAGTGAGTGGCACTCACTGCAACCTCCCCTTCCTGGGTTCATGCCATTCTCCTGCCTCTGCCTCCCGAGTAGCTGGGATTACAGGCGCCCGCCACCACACCTGGCTAATTTTTGTATTTTTAGTAGAGACAGCGTTTCACCGTGTTAGCCAGGATGGTCTCAATCTCCTGACCTTGTGATCTGCCCGCCTCAGCCTCCCAAAGTGCTGGGATTACAGGCGTGAGCCACCACCCCCGGCCTGGCATAAATGTTTTTGGTTATGCCCAATTACTTTCTACTGCCTAAGCTAAGAAAATTTTATCAATGATTATTTTTACTTTTTTTATTTTTGTATGTTTAGGGGTTACAAGTGGATTTGTTATATGGATGTATTGTGTAGTGATAAATTCCCAATTTTACTGTAACCATCACCCTAATAGTGTATATTGTACCCATTAGGTAATTTCTCATCCCTCACCCTCTCCAACCCTTCCACCTTTCTGAGTCTCCAGTGACTGCTCTTCCACTCTCTATGTCCAGGTGTACACATTATTTAGCTCCCACCTATAAGTAAGAACATGCAGTATTTGAGTCTGGCTAACAAATCATGAAATTTTAGGTAGTATAGCTGCATCCAGCAAGACTGTTTCACAGAAATTTTACTGGTGTTAGAGCCATTTCTTTTTAGTAAACTTGTTAGTTGGTACTCATAGACACACAATACATCATGTTATAAAATATAAAAATAACTATATATGAGTGCATGTGTATACATATGTGATATATACATATGTGTGTTTATACACATGCACACAAACACACATAGAGTGAGAGAGCACGAGGGAGAGCTCCAAAATACCATCAATTTAAATGAAGGACACTGAGGACGGACACTGTTTTTGTTGAGTGTTGTTTACATTAACATGTTACAATTATATAAATTCAAGGAGACCGATCTTATTGTCCCGTATACAAATAGCACCATCCTGGTCCATAAATGCAGTCTTCTTTACAATTAGTGTCATTGTAACAATACTAAAGGCATTTTGTTTGGTCATAATTACTTTCATCATAGCCCTTTATATCCAGTATATTTTGAAAATTATAAATTTATTTTACAAAGTAGAATATTTATACATTGAATTCTATTTGCCTCGAATACTCTTTTTCTATAAAATCAGTAAGAAAGTTTTTTTTTTTTAATTTTTGTAATAGAGCTTTTTGTTTCTGTTTGTTAATTTATGAGATAGGCAGTAAAATTGTCAGAATTTACAGAGGATTCAACATTCAGATTTAATTTTCAATTGCCTTGCTATTACTTTCCCTCGACTTTCCATTAAATTTAGTAATTAAAAGATGAGTAGACTTCTTATACACTATTCATATTTGAAATCATTTTACAGTAAGTTCAAGCTTGCTTCATGAACCCTGTGTTCTTAAAATATTAAATTGTTTTATCTCTAGGTCAAATGACTTGTACTGTTAGCATATTAAAATACAAGTAATCCTTCTCTATTGCAAATATTGGGCCCATGGGTTGACTCTGTGGCCATATAATTTAAAAATAGATGTTTATTATGGACTGTACATATGACATTCATTATATGTAATATGCATACAACCTATTTTATTTGCATTTCTAAGTATTCCAGTGGTTTCTCAGTCAAATTTTCAAAAATTACAACTTAATATATTAAACACTGCATTGGAATACAAAATATTTGTTTTACATGAACCAGATTTAACATGAATGAAAAAGTACAAATACAAAATGTAGAAATTACAAAGAGGAATTATCAGCTTATCATGAAGCAAATTTTAAGTATAGAATATAAAGCTATGGCCAGCCGCGATGGCTCAACCCTGTGATCCCAGCACTTCAGGAGGCCAAGGCGGGCGGAACACATGAGACCAGGAGTTAAAGACCAGCCTGGCCAACATGACAAAACCTTGTCTGTACTAAAAATACAAAAATTAGCCAGGCGTGGTGGTGCGCACCTGCAGTCCCAGGTACTCGAGAGGCTGAGGCACATAGACATATTAACAAAACAAAACACATGTATAATTTGAGCTTTCTATTTGAGAGAAAAAAAAATAGTTTGAATGTTGGTTTTGAATCACAAAATGCTATTAATTTTTACCAAAAATACCTGCACTTAAAGTGTTTATGAATGGTATACCTTTTACAATAATTCTGTAGGTATACATCCTAAATCCTTCAGCATTCAAAGCAAATTAAATAATACACTTGTTATTTCAAAATTCCAGATTATTCCTTAGTTACTTTAGGCTTCATCAATCCAAAGCGAATTCAGCTATTGCTTCTTGGCTCCCACCCTCCTGATAAGCATATTATTATAGCTGTATCATAATAAATATTTTCCATTTAAGAACTTTTGCTTTGCTATCAATAAATTATATAGCGTTCAGTAAGGAGATCAATAACTATATTTTCCTCAGTGGCAGATTTATTCCTTTAACAAGTATTGTCTAATTACATTCTACTGGCCATGAGGCTTATGAGATCCAAAGACGATTCAGAAAATAGTCCTGCTTCCAAAGAATCTATAGCCAATGACACAAGGTAGAAAGTGAGAGGTGCCTTTAAGTGTACAAAAAGGGATTTTTTAAAAAAAGGACAAATAGAAGAGATCAGGAAGATAGCTACAAAGTATTCAAAGATCTCAATAGTAAATGCAATAGGAAAACAACAGCTAATCTTGAGGTTTACTTTGTACCAGGCACCGCATTTTACACCCGAGTGAATATTCACAGCCAACCTATTCAGCATGTCCTATTTTCCTCATTTTACAAATAAGGAGCAAAGCTTTAGAGAATCACTTGCCCAAGCTCATATATCTAATAAATGGTAGAATTGAACTCAAATCTGTCAATTCTAATGATTGATGTCTCAACCACTATGATAGTCTTCTATAGACATTTAAGCCAAATATTATTTGATCACTGACTGCACATGGTACCACAGTGAAAAATATGAACTGAAACAAATTTGATGTATAATGGAGATACAAAATTAAAACGTGTCATGGTAAATGCTAATATATACACACACACACATTTATATAACATAACAGTGAAAATATATAAGTAGAAGCAGCCCTCCCTAGTAGAGATAAGAACACCTTCAGAAAGGGGTCATTTAAGCTGAGGTTTGATTGCTTTATTCAGTATTTTATTATATATATATATATATATATATATATATATATATATATACATATACACACACACACACACATATATGTTTTTTATATATACCATACTGTGGCATACACACACACACACACACACACACACACACACACACACTTGATATATATAGATATATATAATGATATATATATATATTCAATATGTGTATGTATGCCATAGTATATATAGATATATAGAGAATCTATATAGTGTGTGTATATATATTCAAAGTGTGTGTTTATGCCATAGTTTAGTGTATATATATAGCATATATACGTAGAACACACACCCACATTTTCAAAGTGTGTGTATGCCACAGTATAGCCACAAAGTGAACATCATTTGGCCTAGCAGACAAAAGACATTTCATTTAAGGTAGAAGAAACAATGTATACAAATGAATAGAAACTTGAAAGAACACATTCTCTAGAAAAAAACAAATAATGTGCTTCTGGCAAATAGAACAAATATAAAGCAAACAGTTGGAATCATGAACTCTAATCAGTTTGAGAATATTGAAAGGACTTGTTTTAACATTCATCTCTGGCAAGTGGGAGCTATCAGTAATTTTTAAGCTATTACCAGAGTTAAAAGTGAGATCCGATGAGAGCCTGAAATTGGCCAGGGTAAGCTTGGCCTAAAGTATTATACAGAACTGAGAAATATTGTGTAGGTAGAAATCAGAATGCTTGCTTATGGACTGGAGGTAGGGAGGAGCAGGTGAGATTAAACCGATGGGGAGGATGCTGAAATTGTTGAGAACAGTTCAATTCATAGATGATAATGCCCTTCCTATGCAAACAGGAAACGCAGAAGGATAACCACATATGGTAGTCAGAAGAGGGACAGCAAGGTGGGAGCCAAGAAACAGCAGCTGAATTTGGTTTGGACTGATTGAACCTAATGTAACTAAGGAAAAATCAGGAAGTTCAAAAATAAGAAGTATGTTATTTAATTTGCTTTGAATGCTGAAGGATTTAGGATGTATAACTACAGAATTATTGTAAAAGGTATAACATACTTAAGCACTTTAAGAGTGGGTATTTTCGGTAAAAATGAATAGCATTTTGTGATTCAAAACCAACGTTCAAACTAGTGTTTCTCTCAAGTAAAAAGCATAAATTATATGTGTGTTTTCTTTTGTTAATTTGTCTATATAATAGAACACAATTTATTTCTTTTTCACATGGTTGAAAAGTTAGAACAACTAGATCAGAGTTTATTTTAAAGCATCTTTGAGGGAGGTATAATCATTTTATTATTAGCAATAATGACGAAAAGAACAAAACCATTTATAGGGTAATATTTATTTTACAAAACACTTTTAAAAGAAAGGAAAAAAATAAAAAAGGAAACTTCAATTATAACATAAATGCAAGTCCTGCTTTTATGGTAAGTCCTCTCATGCCTTCTATAGTTCACAATTTAGTATATAATTTTTTAAAATAATAAAAGGAACATTTGGTGTTTCTGTAGTTGCTTTAATTTTCTAAATAGATGTTATCCTGTAATTTTTTGCACCATGATTTAAATTAAGAATCAATTTTGATAAATTCTAACTAAAACTCAGCCCTGTAAGGGTCTTGTAATTCAAACTATGATGGCATGTCTCTATTATTATTACATTGGCATGTCTCCATTATTACATTGCTGTTTCTACACTGAGTTGTATTTTACTCTTTAGAATCTCTCAGAATTATATTAGACTTTTACTTAACTGTACAAAAAGTAAATAGGTGTGTTGAACTTAGAAATTATTAATATTAAATTGTAGTCACTGTTTGACATTCTTATGCAAAATCAAACACTTGAGCTTTCATATTTAAAATGCTTCTTTTCTCTTTGTCTTCTTTTTTTTGCAAAAGTTTTTAATAGCCCTAAAAGTAGATCAATCTAACTGACATTTTTCTTACTCATATTTTATCATATTCTGGGTATACTGTCTTTAAGGACTTTAAAATACAGATTTCTTTCTAGTTCCTAAAAATACAAGAGTCAGTCAGGTGTGGTGGCTCACGCCTGTAATCCCAGCACTTTGAGAGGACGAGGTGGGTAGATCATGAGGTCAGGAGATCGAGACCACCCTGGTCAACATGATGAAACCCTGTCTCTATTAAAATACAAAAAAATTAGCCGGACCTGGTGATGTGTGCCTGTAGGCCCAGCTACTCAGGAGGCTGAGGCAGGGGAATCACTTGAACCTGGGAGGTGAAGGTTGCAGTGAGCTGAGATCACGCCACTGCACTCCAGCCTGGCGACAGAGCAACTTCATCTCAAAAAAAAAAAAAAAAAAAAAAAAAAAAAAAATACAAGAGTCAAGTTAAAGTGGTTCTAACCTGCCAAAGCTCTGTTATTATTTTTGCCCTTTGCAAACACAACTTGACATAGTGACCTTGCTAGGTGGAAATGTGAGATTTTAGTATTTTTATCCAGATAGTCTAAAACACTTTCACTCTATTTCAGGGAAAGTGAGCCTTCAATACCATTAAACGTTAAAATGGGTCTAATTGAGAAGCTGAAGTTAAACGTAGCATTATTGAACTTTGATGTGTTTGAAAGTTCTTAGTACATCACTAATTATTTCACTAATATTTCTGCATCCATGGTATTCATTTAGGCAACAGAGGGGAACAGTTATTTAGGCTATTAGAAAATTAATGATCTCCCCTACTCCCCTGTAAGATAGAGGGAATTATTTGGTGATTTTCTTTTAATGTTGTACATCTGTATCCATTAAAATTTCCAGATGAAGCCTTAGAAATGGGTAAGTGGGTGCCTGTATCTAAGCTTTCATTTAAAATATAATTACAGCAAATATAATTATTATATTCATTTCTGACTTTTATTCTTTTAGAACAACTCTAGACATAACTTTTTTTGATTTTGTTCACTATGGGAAACTCATAAAAGTCAGTGAATCAAATCTTCCAGAATCACCTCTCCTAGATATTAATGACTTTGTTGTGAACTCAGCATAAATGTTTGATTATAAAGAAACTGGGCGAAAAGCTAATATTGTATTGATTCTTCAGTAAATTGTATTCATTTAGTGTTTCCATAGTGAGACAGTTTTAATTTTTATGCATGAATTTAACTCAACTTGTTAAACGTCCCCTTATTGCTGTTAATAAATTATAGAGTAGATTTATGAATTATTTATTTATGCCATTACTAAAATATGTCTATGAATTTTCCCCAAATATTAAGAAAACAATACTTATTATATTTACAGTATATGGTTCTGTAGTTTCTATATAACGTGTGGGTTCTAGGTATGAGTTACTTGTTATTTACCCCATTTGCAGTTTATTGGGCTTCTTTTTTTTTTGAGACGGAGTCTCGCTCTGTCGCCCAGGCTGGAGTGCAGTGGCCGGATCTCAGCTCACTGCAAGCTCCGCCTCCCAGGTTTATGCCATTCTCCCGCCTCAGCCTCCGGAGCAGCTGGGACTACAGGCGCCCCCCCCTCCCGCCCCCCACCCCCGCCCCGCACCGGCTAGTTTTTTGTATTTTTTAGTAGAGACGGGGTTTCACCGTGTTAGCTAGGATGGTCTCGATCTCCTGACCTCGTGATCCGCCCGTCTCGGCCTCCCAAAGTGCTGGGATTACAGGCTTGAGCCACCGCGCCCGGCCTATTGGGCTTCTTAATATCTGTGGATAACAATCTTTTATCAGTTCTGGAAAATTCTGTCCTATTCTTGCTTCCTCTCTGAAACTCTGATTGGATGTTTGCCAAAGTTTTCATTATAAACTCCAAATTTTTTTTTTTTTTTTTCAGGTTTTTCGTCTTTGTAGCTCTGCAAAACATTCTGGGTCACTTCCTTTGCCCTATCATTTCATTTGCTAATTCCCTGGTCAGCTGTGCTTATCCTGCTAACAATCCCATGTTGGGGTATTTAATTCTAATTTTTCTTTTTATTTCTAAAAGATACTTTTTATTTCTTTTCAACGAGTCTCATTTTTTATTCCACATTTTACAGCTCTTTATTACTGAAACATATTAAACATATTTGCTTTATATTCCATGTCTACTAAGTCAAATATTTGAAGTCTATGTTGTTATGAATTTGATTTTTTTATATCAACAGACTTTTTGTGATCGTTTGTTTCCTGTTTGATTTGATAATTATTATAACTTTTCATCTTTCTTGGAACTTCATTTGTTAGAATTATTTTAGGCATGGCTTGGAGGAGTCGTTTTTGAAAAAGCATTTCCTTCTGTCAGGAGACTAGGCCGTTGTCAGTCATAGATGATTTATCTTAAATTCTCAGGTTGTGGTTTGTCTGTTCATTCAGGTGGAATGCAGGACTATAGACTTTACCAACCCAGAATATTATGATTTCTCTTTGAGTTGGGCAAACTAGTGGCCTGCAAATAATGGCTGCAAACTAAAATGAAGGCCTCTTTTTGGTCCTAGAGTCTTAGTTTAAGTTTTCTCTTCACTACCCTCAATAGCAAAGTTTAAGTTTACAGTTTTCTTTGCAGTTTCGGGTGATAACAGGAGGGGAAAAAAAAATAAATTTCTCTTTATTCTTATGGTGAGAATTTAACTTTCTGGGGAGGGGATCTTAATAGACTCGCTTTCATGAGTAGGCTTGGGGCCTTGCCTATTTATTGTCTGAGCCACTGAAAACCAGACAAGTTCAATTTTAAGTTTATCCAGGCCGGAAAAAAAAAAAATTCTAAATGAAAGCCCCCATCAGTACTATGATTTTTATATTCATATCCTTATGCATTCAGACTTCTATAACAGAATACCATAGACTTGGAAGCTTATATACAAGATAAATGTATTTCTCATAGTTCTGGAGGCAGAGAAGCCCAAGATCAAGATGCTAGTAGATTTAGTGTCCAGTGAGGCCTTCCTGGTTCATGGATGGCTGTCTTTCTACTGTGTCCTCTCATGGCAGAATGGGACAAAGGAAGTCTCCGGGGCTTCTTTTCAAAAAGGAACTGATCCCTTTCATGAGGGACCTGCCATCATGACTTAATTGCCTTGCAAAGGCCAATCCTTCAAATGACATCACATTGGGTATTATGTTTCAACATATAAATTTGGGGAGACATAATCACTCTATAGCACTTTGCTTTTGACTGGCATATTTGTTGTCTTTCCATCTTCTTGATGCATCTAGGAAGATTTTTTAGAATATTTTATCCAACATTTGTTGTTTTATTTTTAAACTGCAATTTTATCCCTGGTATTTAGTCTGATATGTGGAGTGCAGTGGTTTTAAAGTGAGACCTATTCCACTGTGCTAACAACCATATGTGTGATTATGAGCGACTTACTAATCTCTCTGTGCCTCCATTTCTTGCCCTATAAAATAGTAATGGAACCTACTCAATGGAAAGGATGTCATGAGATAATGTAATAATATATGTATTTACATAGCATCTGGCAAATTGTAAGTGTTCAATAAATGTTAGCAAACACCGGAAGCAGCAACAGCATTATACAAACAACATAAATGGACCTGGTAATTTAAAGAACGCCAGGCTGGTTGTTGATCTGAGACGGAGTCTAGCCTCAAACACTGATTTTAGCAGATTCAATGGCGTGACGGGGCAGAGATCTGGCTGCAGTTAAGGAATGAGTGTAAAGTAAGGAATTACAGATGGTGATTCTATACAAATTTTCTGAGGAACTTAACTGTGAAAAACAGGTATGGAAGTTTGGGGGCTAGTGTCACAAGTGTGGACTCAGTAAAAGAAAATTTCATTTCATTTTAATGAGAAAGACATAACGTGTTTTATAGTCTGTAGAGAAGGTGAAAAGGACAGAGACAAATAGTGCTGATGAAGCATTAAATGCAGAAGGGATGGGAGTGATTCAGATTAAGGCATAAGTGCCTTCAGTGAGATACATGTGAGCTGCTCCTCTGAGATTTGAAGAAAGTAGTAAAAGTAAGTACAGATATGGGTACATTTTTAGTTATGTGATGAAAAGCTGAGAGTTCTCACATTTGATATCCTCAAATTTTATGGGAATTATAGCTTCCTTATCTCTGGAAAAGACTGAAAGAATCTGTGAACTAAAGAAAAAGGCAAACTTCTGGAGTGAGAAAGATAACTTACATATAGCAAGGATTTCCTAAATAGACCAAAGGCGCAGTTAAACTCAGAGACCATGGACTTACAGTAACACTAGTCTGACTGGTCATGTAATTTCTCTCCACCCTCTTCAGTCACCAGAAGTAAACTGATGGTTTAGTTTGGTCCAAGAGGAGAAAGGTTTAAGTGTTGTGGAGGGAGAGAGAAATGAGAACAATGTGATCGACTCTGACTTCTATGATAAAGCAGAAAGGGACATAAACCCTGAAGTAATGAGAGCAAAAGGCGGTCTGCAGAACTGAAAATTCACTGATATCAAAGAAGACGTCTTAACTAAGTATGGTGATTAAAGTTGTGGTCAGAATTTAGACATGAAAGTTTAATATATAAATTAAATATAGAGTGTTTCTTTAGGAGGAATATCTCCCTAAGGCAAAAGACTAAAGTGTGACTGTAGAATTAAATCGATGCAGTGAGGTCGTTCAAAGACTGATGAATGTTATTCATGCCTAATACTTTAAAAATAAGTTGCCGGATGTGTCATCTCAATGAATACTGAAATTTGTATAGAAGGAGAAAATTTAAGTAGAAGGGGTAGACTGAGAGCAAGCTAGCAACATCCTCATTATGTTCAGCAACAAGGAGGGATAGAGTGTATACTGTACAAAAGTGCATGGATTTCAGCTGAGGAAGAGGTTTTGCAAAATTGCTTCAAAAATGAGCTAGAAGCCACGCCTGGCTAATTTTGTATTTTTAGTAGAGACAGGGTTTCTCCATGTTGGTCAGGCTGGTCTTAACCTCGTGACTCAGGTGATCTGCCCACCTCAACCTCCCAAAGTGCCTGTAAACCCGGCTACTCGGGAGGTTGAGGCAGGAGAATTGCTTGAACCCGGGAGGCGGGTTGCGGTGAGCCCAGATCAAGCCACTGCACTCCAGCCTGGGCAAGAGGAGTGAAGCTCCGTCTCAAAAAAAAAAAAAAAAAGAAAAAGAAAAAGAACTGGAAGCAATAAAGGAGAACTGGAAAAGAAAATTAAGAAAAATAAAGTTATTAGAGCAAAGTTCTTGCATCTGGAGTTCTATAGGAGAAAAATGGTTAACGCATTATTTTGTTAAGGGAGTTATAATTGTGTGATAATGTGTCTGAAGTAATAACGGTCTAAATTGATTGAATGCATAAATTTACATATTCATAGCTAAACATAATACGGAAAAATGTTAAACCTTTTGAATCACTATCATGAGAACTTAGGTAACTATAATAGTTACACCAGACTTGGCCAGATCTATATTTTTGTGTAAAAAAATACACATATATATTAATATATATAAAATTTTCAAATGCTGTTTTTGGGCATCCTTATTTTTATTTTATGAATAAAGAAATCTGAAATTTTGAGTTATTAATTTTTCTTTCTTTTTTTTTTTTTTTTTTGAGATGGAGTCTTGCTCAGTCACCCAGGCTGGAGTGCAGTGGTGCGATCTCGTCTCACTGCAAGCTCAGCCTCCCAGGTTCACGCCATTCTCCTGCCTCAGCTTTCCGAGTAGCTGGGACTACAGGTGCCTGCCACCATGCCCGGCTAATTTTTTTTTTTTTTATTTTTTAGTAGAGACGGGGTTTCACCGTGTTAGCCAGGATGGTCTCGATCCCCTGACCTTGTGATCCGCCTGCCTCAGCCTCCCAAAGTGCTGGGATTGTAAGAGTAAGCCCCGCGCTAGGCCTTGAGTTATTCATTTTTCAGTCACACCTGACATTGGAGTCCACCTCACTCTAAAACATAATGCAAAAAACAAACAACCAAAAAAGTAAGTTTAAAATTATTTAAAACTGAATAGAGACAATAGACTCTGCTGAAACTCTCACTTACTTTTCACATCTTGACCCAGATTTAAAATTGTGCTCTGAACTTTATTATTGGTGTGACTCAGTGTGTTTTTAAATATATCGTATCTTGTTATTGAGTTTATAGAAAGAACATTTGGTTGTTATCTATGTATGATGGTATTGCATATGCTCAACATCAGTCAGAGCCACATCTTACAGGACAGGTTTTGGGTTTTAAAATACGTATTTGTTATAAATTGGGTAGACTAAAAATTAAAAATCCATTCAATTGCTCTTAAGTATGGCACCCATTGGAATTTTCATCATTCACTATTTAAATTACCAGTATTCAACTGAAAATACTTGAGGAAGAGGGGAGATTTGAAAAATATGCTAATGATCCTGGCAATCGTCTTTGATGAGTAGCTCCTGAAATAAGATCTCTAAGATCCCAAAGACTATCATATTCATTCAAAGAAATAAAAATTAGAGTCCTTAACTGTATAACATACATATGCCAATAGGGTTTTATTTTTTTAATTCCACTAAACATGATGTTTAAAAAACTTTTATCTCATTATTGACTATTTTCTGCAAATATTAGGGCATTTATATGAAAAATCATGAAAGAAAATAGTTATTTCTGAGTTAAATTGTCTAGTTCCACACCCAAACTTTTGCATTAAGTGATCGTTTGTTTCAGGAAAGGCACATTTAACAAAACACTTTAATCTTTTAAGATGGAATATGACTATTTTGTAGTTATCATAATTTAATGAATTAGGAATATTGCAAAGTGAAATTACCTGCTTACTGAAATTGGAAGTTAATCAGTAAGAACTGTGTAAAGTAGCTTAATATGCCAAACAATCTCTGTGATTTTATGGTAACTATCTTTTCTTTTCCAAATGTGATTGTGTTGTTATACAGTATTTATTTTATATATAAGGGCTTAGAATCTTACAATGCAAAACTGAATAAAAGAAGTCAGAAAACAGAACATATTTTATGAGTCAATCAATGTAAAGTTTAAAAAATAGACATAACTAATCAACAAAGTTAGATTAGGAAAGTGGTTTTCCTTAAGAAGGCCTCAGATTGTGACTCCAAGTGCATGAAGTGCATTCTGGAATATTGATAATAATTTTGGCTTTTCAAGAGATATCGTTTCACTGTGTTGCTCAGGCTGGTCTCAAGCTCCTGGGCTCAGATGATCCTCCACCCTTGGCCTCCCAAGTGTTGTTATTACAGCCATGAGTCACCATGCCTGGCTTGTTTTGTTTCTTGATGCAAATGCTGGTCATGTGGATGTGTGTATTTTGCAAAATTTTATTGAGCTTTACATTTATAATTTGTACACTTTTTGCATGTTTGTTATCCCTTTATAAAGTTTACTCTAATAATAATAAGTTTGTTTCAGAGAAATATTAATGTTAATAAGAAGATAGAGAATAATATGTAACCAAATCTGATTGATTTGACATTTGCCCCAGATTTGCTCATTCTGTGTGGGAGAAATGTCTTGGATACCTTGATTCAGACTTTGACTTATTTTAGCTGGGAATATGCGTTTTCTTTCTTATGCTATCCTTTGTTAAGTGATTATAAACCTGTGGTTCAAAGTTTAAGTACAAAGAGTTTTGATACTACTTTTCTTTCTTTGTTCATTTTCTTTTTCCTTTAAGTAAGAATGTGACCTAACATTGATAACTAATTACTATCACTCTAATACCAAAACTGAGCTCTGCCATTCTGTAAGCCATATAAACTATCTAACGAGATTAGCCAGTAGTTTGAGCTTGTCCTCTTCTAAAGATAATTTTAGGCTTGGCACAGTGGCTCATGTCTGTAATCCCAGTACTTTGGTAGACCAAGATGGGAGGATTGCTTCAGTCAAGGAGTTCAAGACCAGCCCAGGCAGCATAGCGAGACCCTGTGTCTACAAAGAATTAGCCAGGCATAGTGGAGTGCCTATAGTCCCAGCTACTCAGAGGCTGATATGGAAGGATAGCTTGAACCTGGGAGACTAAGGTTCAGTGAGCCGAGTTTATGCCACTGCACTCCAGCCTGGGTGACAGAGAGAGAAAAAAAAAAAGAGGGAATATTAACTCCTTAGAAAATTCATGAAATAACTGATCCTGAAGTGAAGTTATCTGGGTTGTGTAGTTTAAATTACCTTTTCTAACAAGTGATATGATTATCTGGAAATGTTTTAAATGGTTCACAATATATATAGAATTTGGAGCTAAATCAAATTCATGCTGTATTTAATACACATTTGCTATTATTTACTATTTTAATCATTTGTGTCTCAACTTTACCACTTATGTAGTCTTTCATTATGTAACTTAAATTAAAATTAGATTAAATTGAAATTTCAGTGTCTTGGTCACATCAACCACTTTTCATTTTTCATATTTGGCTAGTACCTACTGCATAAGACAGAGCTGATTAAGAACATTTCTATCAGTTCAGAAAGTTTTATTGGATAGCACTAATTTATATAAGTAAAACAATATATTCCTCAGTTTTTGTATTGTTATTAGATAAGACTATTTTTGTATGATTGTATTTTGTATTTTGTATGATTCTTAGCAATTCTTAGTAATGGCAGATTATAAGTGCATACTTATACTTAATAATAATAGCATAGATAAAAATAGGAATAAACAGATAATGAAAATAATAATTATTGTTATAATGAGAATGTATAACTTACACATCTAGTATCATGAATAAGGTATATATCATCTTTTATCAAGTCTCTAAAACTCTCTTATGTACCATTTATTTTCCAAGTATTTCACTATGAAATAATTCTGAAACAGACATTCTAAAACATTTCCCCTAATTAGACACCATAAAGCTGACCCAAT
Source organism: Piliocolobus tephrosceles (assembly GCF_002776525.5). Classification (NCBI taxonomy): domain Eukaryota; kingdom Metazoa; phylum Chordata; class Mammalia; order Primates; family Cercopithecidae; genus Piliocolobus; species Piliocolobus tephrosceles. The sequence continues at coordinate 49,865,755 of NC_045442.1, read as the reverse complement.
TTATGGTTATCATAGCTGTATTTAAAAACAAATGAAAAAAGTCTAAACAATGTGCCAGTCCTTTTTAATTCTAAATGGTAGGAAACTTAAATATGTGGATCATAAGTACCTGTCACCAGGAATAAATATGCTTAATCAGGATACAAGATGATTAAAAAGGAAGTTGGATGGTACTTTATTTTATTTCAGTCCAGATATTTTACTACATTCTTTTATATGTATCCCCCTTAGGCTATATGCTATATTAAAAATACCATCACATTGTATGCCTATTACAGCAAGACAAACATTAGGTAAACAACCAATCCCATCCTTCAACCAATTTGGATCAACACACAGAGTTGAACTCAACAAACACGTAAACCAAAAATCTTGATTCATTGACTCTGTTAGTGTCTATGTCTGTTTTTTTAATCTACTTTTAAAATTGACAAATAAGAATAGTACTTACTTATTAGCATCATAGATGCTTCTGTATGTGTAATGCCTCACAATCAAATCAGATTAATTAGCCTATCTATCACCTCAAACAGTTATCACTTCTGTGTGTTGGGAAAATTCACTGTCCTTCTTATAGCTATTTGGAAATATATACCATTGTCAACTATAGTTATTCTACAGTGGTATAGAGCTCTAGAATGTATTCCCCCTATCTAGGACATTATGTTACATGAAATAAGCCAAGAACAGAAAGTTAAACACCACATGTTTTTATTCATATGTAGAATCTTAAAAAAAGATGATCTCATAAAAACAAAGTGTAGAATACAAGATACTGGAAGCTGGGAAGGGTAAAAGGAAAGGAGGGGTAGGGAGAAATTTGTTAAAGGGTACAAAATTATACCTATGTCCTTTTTATTCATATGTCAGTGGTTATTATCATTCTAATAACAACCACTCAAAACTGTGAACACAAAGTCTATGAATCTACATAACTATATCCAGAAAAAATAGACATTTAGGAGGGCTTTATTGTGTTGTTATTACATAAGAAACCTCATTCTTACAAACAAAAATAAGCCATTTCATAAAGGTTATCTTTTCCTGCTTAATTATAATCTCTTTTTTTTCTCCTCCTAGGCTACTGATAAAGATACGGGCAATTATAGTGTCATGGCCTACAGACTCATAATACCACCAATTAAAGAGGGAAAAGAAGGATTTGTAGTGGAAACATATACAGGGCTTATCAAAACTGCTATGCTCTTCCATAATATGAGGAGATCCTACTTCAAGTTTCAAGTTATTGCAACTGACGACTATGGGAAGGGACTGAGTGGCAAAGCCGATGTACTTGTAAGTAGATAAAACTTCAGGAAAGGGGAAAGAGCTGCAATACTAGCCATGGGTCAGTGTTTTCAGCTTATAGAACTTCTAAGATTAATTTAAAATGGGTTTTCAAAAACATAATTATTATTAATTTTCACCCAGATGGTTAGTCACTATAGTTTAGGAATATGTAAATATATGGTTCATATATATAACACCATAAGGTGTTTATTTTTCTTGACCTTTGAGGAAAACATTATAATATTTGAAAAAATATGATTGCAACAACCAAGGTATAAGCATTGGATTTCTATTTGGTCTTCAAAGCTCATTTTTAATATAGTGTTGTCCAGTGCTACATAAAAATTTTAAATGCTTCACAGAGTTATACTATGGAAATTAAACTATGAAATTATTTGTTTAAATTACTTTCAACATTTTGTAATTGAGAATACAAACAAAATGTTTGGTGGCAAATTTTGTTCCAATAGTATTTATTTCTTTGTTTTATCAAAGTCCCCAATGATGACATTGATTAGCTTTGACTAAGTTATATTTGGCTATAGTCAATAATATCATTGTTCTAATTTTCACTTAGGCTGTGCAGAAGTTCAGTGATAGATCATTTGAAAGGGAATTTTGACACCAGCTTTTATTGAAAATATTTAACAGCAGTGCATATATCCTGTGGACTCTTTACCAACTTGAAAGTATGGATTATTTGGACTTTTGTCTGATGAATCTAATACAAAGTATATTTATTGGAAATATTTGTCACATAAAGACAGATCAATAATAAGTTGTCTTTTGTTCTTTGCATTGTACATTTTTATTTTTTCACAGTTCAACTCATTTAGTTCCCTGGACAAGCATAACCTTCATGTACATGCAGACATTAATGATTAAATATTTTTCTTCTTAGATAATGGTGAAGAACAATCACCATGATTGTGGCCCAAACAGTCCTCCAGGAGCATTCTCTTTTTTAACAGTAAAGCTGCAATAGAGTAAATGAAGGCCATTCTAAGACAAGAAGTTTTGACACAGGAGATAATAAGTTTGACATAAATTTATGATCAAATTAATATCGGTAAACTTTATAGAACCTTATACACTTATTTTTATGAGATCATCTTTTTTTAGATTCCATATATGAATAAGGACATGTGGTTTTTAACTTTCTGTTCTTGGCTTATTTCATGTAACGTAATGTCCTATTCTATATTCTATTATTTAAGATATACACATTTTGGTGCTTAAAAGCTAAACAATAGGCCAGGTATAGTGGCTCACACCTGTAATCCCAGCACTTTGGGAGGTTGAGACGGGTGGATCACTTGAGTCAGGAGTTTGAGACCAACCTGGTAAAACTCTGTCTCTATTAAAAATGCAAAAATTAGCTGGGCGTGGTTGTGAGCACCTGTAATCCCAGCTACTGGGAGGCTGAAGCAGGAGAATCACTCAAACCCAGTAGGCAGAGGTTGCAGTAAGCCAAGATCAAGCCACTGCACTCCAGCCTGGGCGACAGAGCAAGACTCTGTCTCAAAAAATAAAAAATAAAATAAAAAATAAATAATAAAGTCAGTACACTAAGTGTAAGTAAAATACTATAAAAATCAACACAACCAAAATATAATCTTTACATAATATATAATTTTAATATATAACCTTTAAATATATATCAATCTAATTATATATGTATATATTATGTACATATTAGTGTACATATGAGATATAAAGTTTATTTTTAATATTTGAATTCCATACCTATTGTGTGGAAATTTAAGAATATGCCTTTTAATATCATTCAAAATATATTTACAAAGAAAGAAATTTAATTTTAAAAAACCATAATTTGTTATATATAGATATCATATTCTGATGCAAGCTAATAACATCTAGTACGCCATCCCAGCCAAATGATATTTATGATAAGCTTTGTAATCCTACCAGTCAAGAGAAAGGAGATATGAGATAAATAAGAGGTTTATGCAGACAGTATGAGTGCCCAAACCAAGAAGGAAGAGAGATGACGACAAGTCTGAATAAATTACAAATGTGTACTCAGCCCAGAAGAGTGTGAGAGGAAAAATGAATGAGGAATGGCCTGAGACACGGTGAAAGGGGGAGGGTTTTAGGGAGAGTAGGCTTTGATCCTTTGTTACTCAGGCGGGGTGTGGGGAGATTTTTTTTTTTTTTTCTTTTGGTTTAGCTTTAGGAAATTGGCATTAATTGGCTTAGGTTCCCTGCCCCTAGACCCAGGAGTTTCCTGTTTAATCCACCATTAGAAAACTATCACGAATTGGCCGTAGATTCCCTGGCCCCAGACCTTGGTGTTTTCCCTTTGATTCAGCTTTAGGAAGTCAGCACAAATTGGCCTTCGGTTCCCTGCCTCCAAACCCTATTCTCCTGCATCGGTATCCATTTAAATTAACGACTAAAACCCTCCAAATGAGCTTTTGCTTTGTTCAGTAATCACTCTATATTTTGCCTCAACGTCACAGAAAATCTCTGCTCCTAATTCTCCAATACCTTGTCCTCATTCTCACTATGGCCTGATTAACTGGCATGCTATTTCACAGAAAACTAATACTAAAGCATTTAGAAGGACACTTCTATGACTCCTAGCACTAAATCTACCTACCCTCCAGGATCTAGACCAATGCTCTTTGCCTTCTTTCTAGCTCCTTTGGATGAATTATCTCTGTTTTTATCTAAAGCCTGTACATCTACTTATGCAGTAGATTCAATTCCCACTCGCCAGCTCTTGGACATTGCCTCAGCAGCTCTCCCATTTCTTTTCTACATTATTAATATAAATTTCCTCCTTATATCAGATTATTCTTACAACAATGCTTTTTTTCTATCTTCCAAAAATTATAAAATATCTCTTGATCTATATCACCTTCTAGCTGTCATCCATTTCTCTATTGTTCTTTCTAGCAAAATTCTGTTAGAATTGACTTATTTCTCACTGTTGAATCTCTCTTAAACCCTCTAATCATGAGTGTTTTCTCTCCAATCACTCTTCCAAAGTATTCTTGTTGATGCCACCAATGACTTCCATGTTAAGAAATGTACTGATATGTGAGTCCTTATCTTACTTGAAGAGGACAATAATGGTAGACATACAGAATTGTTCAGGCCAATTCTGAAATCCTGTTGGGTATATATAATGTAGATCTTCATCCTGGGAGCAGGAGATTTCCTTGATTAAATCCTGTTTCTACCCTAAGATAGAAAAGCTTATGTTTGGTCTTCCTCTGTGGCTGCTCAATCTATCCTCCACTAGTTACTACTTAGTTCCTTTCCCACCTTTGTTTTTGTTCACATCTTATATAATATTTGTAAAGTGTTACCGATTTCTGTTATATACAGCCTGACACCTGCTTGTATGCTTTTTTGGATCTATATCAGTAAGAACCTTGCAGAAAATTCATGCACATGTGAAACAGATTTTTTTTTTTTTTTAATTTAAGTCTACATTGCAAGAATCAGATAATTTAAAGACAGTTTACTGAAGGGTCTATTTTTGAAGGCCTGGGCAGGATGAATGTAGGGAAATAAGAGACATTGGAGAATTAGAGGAATACTAATAGTAGAGATCTCTAACAGTCTGTCAGCCAGAAAAGGTGAGTTGAAGCACATGCTTACCAGACCAGGAGACAGATGTGTGAGAAGAGGACAGTTTGACAGGTCAGACCGTCCTAACAATTCTCCACTGAAAGACCCAGTAATAAGGAGTTATTTCTCCTACTCATTTTCCTCTCTTTTCCATTATCCTGCTAATGCTCCCTACTAATCACCATATCCATGACCCACATCATGATCCAGGGGCCTTCTCCCAACAGATGGTAGAATTAGGAATTGCTTCAGCACTAGTCCCACTGCAAAAGCTCCTCTGCCCTGAGGCCAGGACTCCAGTACTTCTGAGTCCAGCAGTTAGAGGAGATGATGGGAACTTCAGGGAACAGAGAATGAGGCCTATAATTCTCATTGGGATAACACCTTATAGTTACTACTTGTTCCAGGTGGTTTGCTTTTTATCAAAACTTTTAACTGTTTCTGGTCCAATGTTAAAAGTAAATAAAAAAGGAGGAGAAGGAAGGAAGAAAAAAGGAAAGGAGGGAGGAAGGGAACAGTTATACAAGTTTCATATACATACTTCTTGAAATTTTTGTCATGTAATTTTACTGCTAAAAACTCAAAAACAATAAAACAAAAAATATTTCTATGCAACTTCTATATCCTTTTTACTCAAGACCAATAAGAAAAGAAAAAATGATACAAAAACTGTAATGATCCCTTTTGCTAGTGAAGTTAGATGTGTTTTGTAAAAAGACAATCAAGACTCATTTACATGTTGAAGGGAAATTTAGTCATTTGGTCCTGGACTCCAATAATGGATTAGGGGCACAAAGTTAAAACTGCCAGCATAAACTGCTTGCTCAGAAGTAGTAATCAGACCTACTCCTGTCTTAATAGAGTCTTCAGACATGATTGATTAGGCTCACACAATGGTTTGATAGATTTCTAACTAGTAGCAAACATTTTACATATTTTGGATTTCTTTTTTTCCTGAAAAACTGAAATATCTAGGAAATCTGGATTTTTTTTTTTTTCCCACATTGCAATATTCCTTAGAGGTGAGTAGTAGCTGACCTCTTCAGCTGAGTTACGTGCTCTTGGATTTGTGTTACTTCCACTTGTTTCTATCATTTCATACTTTTGGCTACTTTTCTCATTTAGGTTACCTGCATGGTTCCTAAAGGCATTTGAGTTTGTGACCCCTAATGGGGTCTCTATATGTAAAGAACCTGGAGCCCATAAAAAAATGTATGGCAACGTGAAATTACTCCCTACTGTAGATTGTATTGAGATGCGGTGCTAAATATGCCTAACCCAGAGTGTTCAATTTATGATTCCGGTACAAATGCATTTATATTTTAATAGTGTGTAAATGCATGTGCATGATAATATATGGCCTTTTAGAATTTTTACATCAGTATTGAAAAATAGTAAAGAGCACAGGTTCTGGTGTAAGACAGACTGCATTTAATTAGGATTAAGTTATTAAATATATCTTCCATTTATGTTTTTTATTTTAAAATTGAAATGATCTTAATAACAAGCTGATTCTTTTGATAGATTTCAATGAGTTAAACCTGTAAAATATTGAGGAAAAGACTAAAAGCCATGTTGTAAGCACAGAATAAATATTTTTATTTTTTTCTCTTTTTCAAATGTAAGATCATAGAAGAAATTCAGTAGATTTTAAATGAATGAGACATAGTTATCAATTAGCCATTAAATTAACTCATTTAACCCATAGGTAAAGTTCTAAATATATATCTCTACCTACACAAATTTAAACTTGGTTAAATAGATAAGAAAACTATATGTGATGACCTCATAGAATGAATTATTCTAACTAGTCATATCTCATATTCTTAGTTACAATGAATAAATGATCTCTCAAGACTTATAAAATATAAAACATATTTTTCATTATCTTGGGTGTTCCTTAACAATCAAATTAAAAAAAAAAAATGCCACCCTTCATGTCTCAGTAAATACCCAATAAAACAAACACAAAACCAAAAGCAATTGAAATCACTCAGGATTCTTAATTTCTAGGTAAACAACAAATAGTTTCTTGTGCTCAGTCTGCCCCAGTTAGTCTCCAACCCCTTGTGTAGATCGTATAATTAAAAAAAAAAAAAATTGTTCCTGAATTTGAAAATGAGAAACCACTGTGTCTATGCATAGTAGGGAAGAGGTAATGTGGGGGTTTTCTGATTATGGAAATTTCAGTGAGTAAAAATTAAATGAATTCTGTTTTTTCTTCTTTCAGGTCTCTGTGGTCAATCAGCTGGATATGCAAGTCATTGTTTCCAATGTGCCTCCTACTCTAGTGGAAAAAAAGATAGAAGATCTAACAGAGTAATTGATTTTGTTTCCTTATATATTTATTGTTACATGATCGTGATTTTTAACTTTTTTATTTTTTAAATTTTATTTTAGATTCAGGGGATACATGTGCAGGTGTGTTACATGGATATATTCATAATGGTGAGGTTTAGGCTTCTAGTGTGCCAACCACCCAAATAGTGAGTACTGTAGCCAATAGCTAATTTGTCAGCCTTCATGCCCCTCCCATCCTCCCTCCTTTTGGAGACCTAAGTGTCTATTATTTTCTTTCTTTACGTCCACGTGTACCCATTGTTGACTATCATTTATAAATAATAACATGCAGTATTTGAACAGCTATAATTTTAATCTTGAGTGGGTCATTTTAATCATTACAATGTTCAGATTAAGTACATGTTAAAACAGTGTTTTAATACTAATTTAACTTACTGTTTACTCAAAGTATATAGTCTAATTGGAAATAATTTTAATCTTGAGTGGGTCATTTTAATCATTACAATGTTCAGATTAAGTATATTTCAAAACAGTGTTTTAATACTAATTTAACTTACTGTTTGCTCAAAGTATATAGTCTAATTGGAAATATGTGAAGATTTTGAGAATATCTTCAAATAAGGATAAAAATTAGATGTAAGATTTTATTATTCAGAATGTTTTGATGTATCAAAACCTCAAAATGCTGCATATGAAAAATCATAACATTCATGGATTGAATATATACCTTGATTTTGTGGCTCCCATTTAGTCAAAAAGCAGTCTGGCCAGTTCAGGAAGTATGTCATTGCTCAAAGCAATGTGTCTAAATACCTAGAGATTACTCTTTTAAAGCCAAGTTGACTAATATTAAGCAATGTACATGTTTGAAATTATTGTAAAATATGTGACATGTCCCTCTTCCTCCTTAACACTGTAGACTTACCATGGCTGAGTATGTTACAGTTAACTCCAATCTAATTGTGATTATTTGTTAAACTGCGGTTCTCATATTTTGATACTATAAAAGATTATTAAAATATCTTTACTATTTTACCCTTAATTACCCTAATTTAGCTGCCATCATTTTAAACTATTTTTCTTTTTTTGGTTATGTGAATAATTCTTTAATGGTGAATTCTGAGATTTTGGTGTACACAAGCAGTGTACACTGTACCCAACATATAGTCTTTTATCCCTCACCTCCATCCCACCCTTTACCCTGAGTCCCCAAACTCCATTGTATCATTCGTATGCATTTGAGTCCTCAGTTTCCACTTTTGAGTGAAAACGTATGATTTTTTTTTTTTTTTTCATTTCTTAGTTACCTCACTTAGATAATGGTCTCCAATTCCATCCAGGCTGCTGCAAATGCCATTATTTTCTTTCTTTTTATGACTGAATACTATTTCATTATATATATATACACCCACCCACACACACATACATATATATCACATTGTTTTTTAACTTTTAAGTTCCTGGATACGTGTGCAGAACATGCATGCTTGTTACATAGGTATACATGTGCCATGGAGGTTTGCTACACCTATCAACCCGTCATCTAGGTTTTAAGCCCTGCCTGCATTAGGTTCTTCTTCCATGTCTTCTGTTGATTTCAGTTTGACAGCGGTCAATTATCGTCACTGTCAATTTGCCTTTCTAGCAAAATATCCTCACTTCAGCTTGCCAGAAGAAGCTTCAAATAGTCAGGTAACTAAACTTTTAGTAATTACATGCCAAATAAAATACAATAGTCATGGATTAAAGTATAAGTGATTTTCCCATAACAAAAACATATATGATTCATAACAAATATTTCAGGATAGTTCACAAATTTAACCTTTTGGTGTCACATAAATTGTTTTATGAGGGTGATGGTTATCAACATTTATGCATGGAACATCAATTGTACAGTGTCTTTATTTCTGCAGAAGTAGTTTATATAGACTGAGCATTTTCAAAATAATAGCTGATAACACTTTAAAAATAATTGGAATTATGCCTAACTTTTAGCTGCTTTAATAAAAGCCTATTGAGACAGGCTTCCTCTGATTCCATTATCTATTACATGAGAAATGATACTTCCCTTCAAATTTTAACCCTTGATTCTGCTTTATTTTTCTACAAAGCAGTATCTACTGTTATTATTATATGTTAATTTCCCACTAAAATATTATCTCATGAATGTATACACTTGTGTTTTATTTCTATAACTCCAGTTATATAGTAGACACTTGATGCATTTTATTTTATTTTATTTTATTTTATTATACTTTAAGTTCTAGGGTACATGTGCATAACGTGCAGGTTTGTTACATATGTATACATGTGCCATGTTGGTGTGCTGCACCCATCAACTCGTCAGCACCCATCAATTCATCATTTATATCAGGTATAACTCCCCAATGCAATCCCTCCCCGCTCCCCCCTCCCCCCTCCCCATGATAGGCCCCAGTGTGTGATGTTCCCCTTCCCGAGTCCAAGTGATCTCATTGTTCAGTTCCCACCTATGAGTGAGAACATGCGGTGTTTGGTTTTCTCTTCTTGTGATAGTTTGCTAAGAATTATGGTTTTCAGATGCATCCATGTCCCTACAAAGGATGCAAACTCATCCTTTTTTATGGCTGCATAGTATTCCATGGTGTATGTGTGCCACATTTTCTTAATCCAGTCAGTCACTGATGGACATTTGGGTTGATTCCAAGTCTTTGCTATTGTGAATAGTGCCGCAATAAACATACGAGTGCATGTGTCTTTGTAGTAGAATAATTTATAATCCTTTGGGTATATACCCAGTAGTGGGATGGCTGGGTCATATGGTACATCTAGTTCTAGATCCTTGAGGAATTGCCATAGTGTTTTCCATAATGGTTGAACTAGTTTACAATCCCACCAACAGTGTAAAAGTGTTCCTACTTCTCCACATCCTCTCCAACACCTGTTGTTTCCTGATTTTTTAATGATTGCCATTCTGACTGGTGTGAGATGGTATCTCATTGTGGTTTTGATTTGCATTTCTCTGATGGCGAGTGATGATGAGCATTTTTTCATGTGTCTGTTGGCTGTATGAATGTCTTCTTTTGAGAAATGTCTGTTCATATCCTTTCCCCACTTTTTGATGGGGTTGTTTGTTTTTTTCTTGTATATTTGTTTGAGTTCTTTGTAGATTCTGGAAATTAGCCCTTTGTCAGATGAGTAGATTGCAAAAATTTTCTCCCATTCTGTAGGTTGCCTGTTCACTCTGATGGTAGTGTCTTTTGCTGTGCAGAAGCTCTTTAGTTTAATGAGATCCCATTTGTCAATTTTGGCTTTTGCTGCTGTTGCTTTTGGTGTTTTAGACATGAAGTCCTTGCCCATGCCTATGTCCTGAATGGTACTACCTAGATTTTCTTCTAGGGTCTTTATGGTATTAGGTCTAACATTTAAGTCTCTAATCCATCTTGAATTAATCTTCGTATAAGGAGTAAGGAAAGGATCCAGTTTCAGCTTTCTACTTATGGCTACCCAATTTTCCCAGCACCATTTATTGAATAGGGAATCCTTTCCCCATTTCTTGTTTTTGTCAGGTTTGTCAAAGATCAGATGGTTGTAGATGTGTGGCATTATTTCTGAGGGCTCCGTTCTGTTCCATTGGTCTATATCTCTGTTTTGGTACCAGTACCATGCTGTTTTGGTTACTGTAGCCTTGTAGTATAGTTTGAAGTCAGGTAGCGTGATGCCTCCAGCTTTGTCCTTTTGACTTAGGATTGTCTTGGCAATGCGGGCTCTTTTTTGGTTCCATATGAACTTTAAAGCAGTTTTTTCCAATTCTGTGAAGAAACTCATTGGTAGCTTGATGGGGATGGCATTGAATCTATAAATAACCTTGGGCAGTATGGCCATTTTCACGATATTGATTCTTCCTATCCATGAGCATGGTATGTTCTTCCATTTGTTTGTGTCCTCTTTTATTTCACTGAGCAGTGGTTTGTAGTTCTCCTTGAAGAGGTCCTTTACATCCCTTGTAAGTTGGATTCCTAGGTATTTTATTCTCTTTGAAGCAATTGTGAATGGAAGTTCATTCCTGATTTGGCTTTCTGTTTGTCTGTTACTGGTGTATAAGAATGCTTTTGATTTTTGCACATTAATTTTGTATCCTGAGACTTTGCTGAAGTTGCTTATCAGCTTAAGGAGATTTTGGGCTGAGACAATGGGGTTTTCTAAATATACAATCATGTCATCTGCAAACAGGGACAATTTGACTTCTTCTTTTCCTAACTGCATACCCTTGATTTCTTTCTCTTGCCTGATTGCCCTAGCCAGAACTTCCAAGACTATGTTGAATAGGAGTGGTGAGAGAGGGCATCCCTGTCTTGTGCCAGTTTTCAAAGGGAATTGTTCCAGTTTTTGCCCATTCAGTATGATATTAGCTGTGGGTTTGTCATAAATAGCTCTTATTATTTTGAGGTATGTTCCATCAATACCGAATTTATTGAGCGTTTTTAGGATGAAGGGCTGTTGAATTTTGTCAAAAGCCTTTTCTGCATCTATTGAGATAATCATGTGGTTCTTGTCTTTGGTTCTGTTTATATGCTGGATTACGTTTATTGATTTGCGAATGTTGAACCAGCCTTGCATCCCAGGGATGAAGCCCACTTGATCATGGTGGATAAGCTTTTTGATGTGCTGCTGAATCCGGTTTGCCAGTATTTTATTGAGGATTTTTGCATCGATGTTCATCAGGGAGATTGGTCTAAAATTCTCTTTTTTTGTTGTGTCTCTGCCAGGCTTTGGTATCAGGATGATGTTGGCCTCATAAAATGAGTTAGGGAGGATTCCCTCTTTTTCTATTGATTGGAATAGTTTCAGAAGGAATGGTACCAGCTCCTCCTTGTACCTCTGGTAGAATTCAGCTGTGAATCCATCTGGTCCTGGACTTTTTTTGGTGGGTAGGCTATTAATTTTTGCCTCAATTTCAGAGCCTGCTATTGGTCTATTCAGGGATTCAACTTCTTCCTGGTTTAGTCTTGGGAGAGTGTAAGTGTCCAGGAAATTATCCATTTCTTCTAGATTTTCTAGTTGATTTGCGTAGAGGTGTTTATAGTATTCTCTGATGGTAGTTTGTATTTCTGTGGGGTCGGTGGTGATATCCCCTTTATCATTTTTTATTGCGTCTATTTGATTCCTTTCTTTTCTTCTTTATTAGCCTTGCTAGCGGTCTGTCAATTTTGTTGATCTTTTCAAAAAACCAACTCCTGGATTCATTGATTTGATGCATTTTATTGAAAGGACATTTTACAAGCAAATCATGATGCCATTTTCTTTATTTTGAGACAAAATTTATCAAACTGAAAAAATAGCAAAAATATAATTTTGCAGGAATGTATAAGATTTTAATGCCTCTTAAGTAAATAGGATGATATGAATAGGAAAAATCATGTAAGTTTCAGGTCTTGAGAGAATTGTCTCATTGTGAAGGAAGTTCTGACTTCATAAAACATTGAGTTTAAAACATTAAATCAGGCAAATAATTTAATCTTTTCAACCTCAGTTTCACCATTTGTTGATAACAGCTAATAAAATCTATATAATTATTTTGAAAACTAAATTTTATAATGTATCTAGGACAATAGAAAGTATGACTATTCAGTGAATGGTAATTATTCCATATAAATGGAGCTAGCAGCTCAAAATCAGTAGTTAGGTAGAGAGTAGCTAGGAGTTTTGTACATTTTATTTAATAAGCATAGTTTGGTAATGGAATGCAGATTAATGATTCAGACACAGAGATTTAGATCCTATTATAGCTCTGTAACCTCTGGACAAGATACTTAACACTTAGAGACACTTTTACTCTTCATGCAAATTGAAATAAAGACCTCTGTCTATCTCGTGTTGATTTTGAAAGAATTAAATATAAATCTGCCAGTTTAGTAAGCAGCACATACATGCCTCATTCCTTTTGCTGTGATTAAAAAACATAGTATAAACATTACCATCTTAAACATTTTTAAGAGTACAGATTGGTAGTTTTAAGTATATTGACATTGTTTCGAAATAGATTTTCAGAACTTTTTCATTTCGCACAACTGAAATTCAGTACCCATTAAACAAGTTTCCATTCCTGCCTTACCCCTAGACTCTGGGTAACACCCTTTTGTCTTCCTACATGTGTAAATTTTACTACTTAAATACATCATAAAAGTGAAAATTTGCAGTGTTTCTCATTTTGTGATTGGATTATTTCACTTAGCATGATATCCCCGTGATTCATCCATGTTACAGCATAGCATGTGATGGAATTTATTTTCTTGATAAAGCTGAATAGTACTCAGTGCATACCACATTCTGTTTATCTGTTCACCTCTCAATAGACATTTGGGTTGTTTCCCCCTCTTGGATATTGTGGATAACACTTCTATGAACATATATATTAAAATATATCTTTTATATCCTGCTTTCATTCTTTTGAGTGCATTCTCAGAAGTGGGATTGCTAAATTATACGGTAGTTCTAATTTAAAGAAAATTGTTTTCTGTAACAGTTTCGCCATTTTACAATTTTACCAGCAGTGCAGAAACTTTCCAGCTTCTCAAACTCCTATCAACACTGGTTATTTTCTGGTTCTTTTTCTTTTTTTATACATAGTAGCCATACTAATGTGTGAGATGATATATCATTGTCATTTGATTTTCATTTCTCTGATGATTAGTGATGATGAGCATCTTTTCAGGTGCTATTGACCATTGTATTTCATCTTTTAAAACATGTCTATTCAAGTCCTTTACACATTTTAAATTGGGTTACTTGATTTATTTTAGCTGTTTAGTTGTAGGAGTTTTTTAGATATTATGATATTAATCCCTTATCAGATGTAAGATTTGCAAATATTTTCTACCATTCCATAGGGTGCCTTTTCTCCCTGATGATTGTGTCACAATTGGGCAAAAAGTTTTAAAATCAGAGGTAGTCCATCTGTCTATTTTTGCTTTTGTTGCCTGTGCCATTGGCGTCATATTCAATAAATCATTGTCAAATCCAGTGTTACAAAACTCCTCTCATATGTTTTATTCTAGGCGTTTTATGGTTTGGAGGTCTTATATTTAGACATTTAATCCATTTTGAGTTAATTTTTGCATATGGTGTAAGATAAGGGCCCAACCTTATTTTTTTACATATGGATATTCCATTTTTTTTTAACACTAGTTGTTTAAGAAATTATCCCTTCCATGTCTGATTTCCTTTTGTAGATTTTTTTAAAACCTATGTAAATGTAAATTTAGAGTTTTCTTAAGCAGAAATATTTCTGATCCCTTTTTGAAACCTACATTAGTAGATGGAAGTGGTAGTGATAAGAACCGTTAAGACCTGAGTCAGCCCTCTGAAGCCCCAGCACTCCCCCATCCGTGTCTGGGGTGAGTGATGAAAATACACACATAACACAGGTAGCCATCAGGGTGCCAAATAGTTAATTAAATAGAAGAATTTATTGTTCTAGTGACGAGACCAATAAACACATTAATTCCCTGTGACATTTTTAGGTGACAAGTTATATTATCATCAAAGCCATTTCTATATTTCCTTCGAGACATCCCTATCTGATGAAGTGGAAAACTAGAATATCACGTGATCATCATTTTTATTTTTATTTTTTGGTAGACCAATATTTTAGGCAATAAGATAAAGTTTCCTTGGTAAGTATATAATTAGTACAAATGAGGACACATGATGAAAGGAAAAATAATGACCTGACATATCCATTTTACAATGGAGCAGGTTTTACAAAGATGAGTATACTTTGATAGCTAAGACCACAGTACCTGGAAAAATGGAATGATTGTAGTAAATCTTAGCTGCTATAATAATGATGATTACTCCTCACCTCACTGAATCGGCTGAAATGGCTATACTGAAATTTTTTTTTACTACTTTTGAGATTTTAAGCTTATAAAATTGACCAGTCCCCATATGTACTAAAACCTATTCCTTTTTGTATTCCACAAATTCCAGCGAGGATCTGCATCCACGACAGATCCCCTTGAATATCTATGCTCTGATGTATTTTCAGTTGATCTTAGAATTCACCTCTTTGTAAGCCTTGTGATTTTTTAAATTACTTTAAAAAAAAAATTAAGGCATAGGAGAAACAACTGTGAGAATAACATTAGGGACACCTAACTACAATGGACAGATAATTGGCAAATAATTGTCTAAAGAAGAAACTATGAAATGTTTGCATTTTATAACTTCTTTCTACTCCCAGTTCACCATGAAACTCAAATTAGAGGAATTTGTGGCTCTAAAATTTAAATCCTTAAGAATCTATAAAAGAGATATTTTGAAAAGTATAGACTCGAGTTTAGAAACACAGAGTTACAGTATTTCTGTATGAATCGGAACTGACAACTTATTTCTCAGAGTTGCTCAAACCCATCTCTTACCTTCTGAATAAAATATGAAAATTCAATTATAGTAGAGCTTTGCTGAAGTAGTTACTGACTTGATGTGGAAGAGCCTGAATTTTATGAAATATTTATGTAACACCTGAAATGTGCTGTGTAATCAATCTATAGTTCCTAGAATTAAGGTTACAAAACCTACGTTAGAAATGTAGCCAGGATATACATCACATATATAGAATTTATTTGTATAGTATATATATATAGTGTGTGTGTGTGTGTATATATATGTTTATATATATGTGTGTGTGTGTGTATATATATATATATATTTCTAGAAGGAGATTGGAAGGCTTCTCGGGAAGCATACCTATGAAATAATAACTGCTAACACATTTTCTTAAATCAGTGTAATAAAAATTTGGTTTTAAGCGGAAAGGTTGAGCTCCTTTTTATTTCAGAGAACCCAGGCTCATTTCCCAGAGCACCAAAGACTAGCTAGGAAGTCTAGGGCCACTATATCAAACTCTTTGAGTTTTTGCTTTTGTATCTTAAAGCTGGGGATTTATTGGTTAAAAAATAGTTACAGATTGTAACTGGAGATTTATCAGTGAACAAAGTGAAGTCCCTGTTGCCATGGAGCTTCTATTCTATTGCATAAAAATGGGCATATAAAATAGCAATGTTAGTAAATTAATATGTAATATGAAGTTATATAGTGATAACTGCAATAAAAACAGGTAAATACAAGTAGGAATGTAACAGTTATAAAATAATCTGAAGGCAATCATAAAAATAAAATACAAACCACAAATATAATAATAAATCCTACCATTTACTATTCAAGGTAAAATTTACTATTCTTGAAAAAAAGGTTTAGTGTGACTCAGCTTTATTCAAAGCCTTGGAAATTCATGGTTTTGACAGAAAGAAAATTTATTTACTACTTTTTGAAATATTCAGTTGGGGCATTATTTAGTAGAGAAATAGCCCGTTTACAAGAAGAATGACTTGTCTTTAACTCACTAGGTTAATTATAATGAAAGAAATCATAGTTCTTTACAGAACTGAAGATACCCCAGTATGCAATTACACAATTAAAAGCTACTGTTTGATAATAGTACTTGTGCACATTGGAGTAGCATCTTTAATGCTTAACTATTTGAAACGTAGAAAAGGTACAGATTTAAAATTCTATTTTTAGTTAAATATGGCAGAATTCTTAATTATTTCCAAAACTTTAGTATTGAGTTAATCACATGGAACAAAAATGGTTATAAACAAAGGTGCTCCATGACTTTCACTTCTGTTCTATTTTTGAGGCTTAAAATGTTTTATTTTACGTGGATTCTTAGTTATTATTTGAAGGAATGTTATCTTAGTCCAATATGAGTAAATTGTTTACTTTAAGGATTAATCATCTGCAAAATGGCTTAAATTCACAATAATTAGTGTTTTATCTCTGATAATATATTTCACATATATTAAGGTAAGCTTTTTTTATTTTGTGTGACTTGATTTTTCCAAATTTGTACATATTTTTCTATAAGCAAAGTCTACCGAAAGCAAATCACTTATCAAGTCTTAAGATTCCATTGCATATTGATTTTATAAAGAGTCCTGTATGCTGACATGTTTCTTCTAATAGATGTGTTTCTTATTTCAATGGTCATAATACTCATCATTCATTCACTCATTAACACATTTCTGAATGCTTATAGTCTATTATACCAGCTTCTGTTTGGGAAAAAAATTATATATAAAGAAAATAAATCAACTTTCTTAATTAATATTTGCTGAGAGATGTAACATTAAAAAAAAAAAGTCAATCATATTTGTGCCCTTTCCCCATGCCTTCTCAGCAACATAGAAAAAAAAAAAAGATTGAAAAAAATAAAGGATGAGGCATGACTGCCACGTTTAGGTAGTGCATTTTGTTGAATCAATATTCTTTCTACTTTTTATCTTTTTTACTTTTTAGTATTCAACCTTTTGGAGACAATGGAAAGCCAAAAGAAACAAATAAACGAACAAAATAGTTTCTATAATCCATTGAGGACATTTTCATTTTGCTTTTAGTTGAAAAAAGTTTAAAATCTTTGTGCTATTGTTGTTGTTTTCAAAAAGAGATAAATGGGATCTTCCCAGATTAAAAATACATTTTATTGGAAGACCAATTAAAAACACTATGTTTAGTTTTAAATCAAATATAAACATGTTTATGTTGTCTTTATTTGCTCTGTGAAAATAATACAAACAAAATTTGGGGGCAACTATTTTGTTTAAGAAAATAGCATGATCAAAAGATATAGATTACAGAAATAAAATTATCAATGCAAAATGAACCATTGTAATGAAGGTACCAATATATTGACTGAATCTTTGAATTGTGCTTCAAAATTTTAGAAGTGTTTGAAATGTTCTTATCAACTTATGATGGAGAAAAAGTAATTGATACAGGTATATTTTTCCTGAGATTTGAAGGGAAGGGGTTATTCATATTCAAAAGTGAAATTCACTCATAAAACACTAAGAAAAAAAATTTCAGGCCAACTTTATTTATGTTTTCATTTTAAGATCTAGAAATTCGGAAGAAAAGCAAAGAAAGACTGAGTGGGTAATCTTAAGTTATAATATAATCTGTTTTTCTCCCATCAAATATCATTCTGTTCAGTTGTTTATTTTTAAGATGTTTTGCTTGTACCAACTAGAAGATAACTAGAAAATAATTGTAGTGTAAAAATAAGGACATCATTATATATTGTTTTATCAAAACATTTGAATCACAGTTGCTTTATGGAGATCTCCAAAATACGTAGTGGACGTTTATTTCGTTTGAAATTCTTTCCTCTCTTCCTCCTCTTTTTTATGTTTTATAACCTAGAAGTTTTGCCAAATTGAACAGCTTATTATTTTTATAATTCACCCCAACCCATAGTACAAGGTAGATATATCACTTTCTTGAGAGACCACTTCAATCAGCAAGAGTCAATTCCTCTGTTCTCTTAATCCTATTTATTATTCTTTTCTGTGCTTTCTTTAATGTATTCAATTTACCACAGTCTGCGCTGCTGTTTTTTAATGTGAGACATAAACTCCACAGAATGTTTATGCAAGAGAATTCCGTTTGTATCAGAAAGTCGTAAATTATATTTTAGATGCTTTCATATATGTCTAATAAATATTAAAGACATATTTTAATTTTGTTTTAATTGTCTACTTAAAAAATTTAATTTTGTTTTGATTGTCTACTTTATTCCAAAAGAAATACCAGTAGTTTACAATGATTCACACAGGAAAAAAAGGTAAAATACGTTAAAAATGAGTTTAGAAAAATAAAGCAAACAGACAACAAAGAAATTAAAGAAAGGATCAGAGTAAGAGAAAGTAATTACAGAAATGCTGCAAAGGCCTGTGTAGTCCATATAGAGTAATCACAAACTTGACTTTCACCTTGTTAGGGCCAAAGTGAAAGAGGCAAACAAGCTAAACAAAAAGAACAGACTCAGTTACAAAATTAACAAAACCATATCTCTTCTGGTACAAAAGAACTCCTTCTAAATCTGATTCCAGATTAGGGGAAAATGTTTTTATCTTGTGGGATACCACAGAGAGGTTAGCATGTAATGTAATGAACAAAATGCTCCGTGGCACCTGGAGCACCATTTAGGCAGAGTAGAGTCCCTGTGGGTCTGTATTAATGGAGGAAAGAAATTCAGAACAGCAGGAACTGCATTCCTGTATTTTTATCCCTCCAGCCATCTGCAATGCCTGTTGATTCATTTAGCAAAGCTTTTGAAAAAATATTGATAAGTACTTGGGGTGGAACTCTCTATGATGCTAGATAAATATAAGCCATTTACCTGAACAAAAGGCTAAGTAGGGTTTATAATCATGAAATCTGAAGAGTTCTTGTAACCATCACAACAAATAGCTAACATTTATAGCATGCTTCATATTGGTTAGATTATGTGCATTTAATGGGTGTAGTCTCCTTAACTTATCATAGAGGATCTTTGAGGTAGGTTTGATTACTTTTCCCACTGTATAGATAAATTCCCTGAAACTTTGAGAGGTTAACTAATTTCCACGAAGACACAGTAGTGGAGTTTTAATTTTAATCTACATCTATCAGCCACCGGCAGACGGAGTTTCCTCTGTTACATTGCCTCTTAGGAGGCAAACCTAATTAAAAACCCAACCCATCTTTTCTTGAGAGTAAGCTGAGCAGGCAAAACCTGAAATTCTCATCACATGGTAATTTTAACTCAACTCATCCACACAGACAAATGGGTAATTAAGAAGATGGCTGCTGCAATAATTTTAGTGTAAAAAAGTAAATAAATAAAAAGCTAACTCAACCATGAGTAAATACCCGTCTCAGCTATAAAACTATCAGTAAACACCTTACACTATAGTTTTTCATAATGCAATTTCTAGTGGAAATTAATTGAAGATGTATATACAGGTAACTGGATAAGGTAATGCTGTAAATTGAAATTTAAGGGCATCTACCAAAAATAACTTGGCTCCAGAAAAAGTAAGTTAAGCGAATCAATTGTTTATTGACACCCTTAGTTTGTGATTTTAAAATAATGCTATTTGCATAGGGAAAAAAAATCAGTTAAATAAACCTTTCAGCATTTATTCTAAGAAAGTTATTTAGATAAAGTTTGTATTGGACATTAATTAGTATGTGGTACTATACTAAAATATGTTACATAAAATGTATTACCTATATTAACATATTTCTTCAGAAGTTTTCTGTTTTTAAAACTTTTTCTAAAGGTGACATGATTAAATAAATATTAACAGGAGTATGTTATAGAGCATTCAAAGTAAAGTAGAACAATAAAACCTTAAATTAAAATGTAATTTTTGTTCAATAATTGTAATTATCATTCAAATTTAAAACATTTTTTTTTTCACTTTTTAGAAGACTAATCAAAGCCAGTTTTCTGTTTTGAGAATGTTTGACATAATCAGATACTGTTTTGCTTCATACTTGATTGTACTATTTACATTTTAAATAGGTATATTGCTACCAAGAAGTCAGATTCAGGGCAATTTTTGGCATTCACTTTTAATTCTTTGTGTGTGTGTGTGTGTGTGTGTGTGTGTATACATACACTATGGATATAACCTAGTTGTACATATTTTGGGGATATATGTGATACTCGGATTCATATATATAATGTGTAATGATAAATCAGGGTAATTGGAATATGCATCAACTCCAACATTTTTCTTTGTATTGGGACCATTACAATTCTTCTTATGTAGCTATTTTGAAATATATAATAAATTTTTTAACTATAAATTACCTGCCATAGTGTTGAATACTATAACTTATTTATTTTCTCTATCTGTAATTCTGTATCCATTAACCATCTTATCATTATCCCAATCTTCCTCCCCTTCTCAGCCTCTGGTAAGCACCATTCTACTCTCTACTTCCATGAGATCCATTTTTTAGCTCACACATATGAATCAGAATATGTGGTATATATATTTTTTGTGCCTGGCTTAGTTCACTTTACATAATAACCTTCAATTTTATCCATGTTTCTGCAAATGACAGGACTTCGCTCTTTTTTATGGCTAAATAATATATAACACATTTGCTTTATTCACTCATCTGTTGATAAACATTTTGGTTGATTCCATATCTTGGCTATTGTGAATAGTTCTGTGATAAACATAGGCATGCAGATATGTCTTCAATATATTGATTTTCTTTCTTTTGGATGTTTATCTAGCAGTAGGATTACTGAATCATTTTATAGTTCTATTTTTAATTTTTTGAGGAACCTTCATACTGTTTTCCATAATGGCTGTACTACTTTACATTCCCCCCAACAGTGTATAAATCTTCCTCCTTATTCATATCCTTACCAGCATTTGTTATTTTTTTGTTTGTTTGTTTGATAATAGCAATTCCTGTTGGGATGAGATAATATTTCATTGTGATTTTGATTTTCATTGCCTTGATGTTTAGTGATGTTGAGCATTTTTTCATATGCCTATTGGCTCTTTGTATATATTCTTTTGAGAATTGTCTATTCAGATCTTTTTATTTTTTTAATTTTTGTTATTATACTTTAAGTTCTAGGGTACATGTGCACAACGTGCAGGCTTGTTACATATGTATACTTGTGCCATGTTGGTGTGCTGCACTCATCAACTCGTCAGCACCCATCAACTCATCATTTACATCAGGTATAACTCCCAATGCCATCCCTCCACCCTCCCCCCTCCCCATAATAGGCCCCGGTGTGTGATGTTCCCCTTCCAGAATTCGGGTGATCTCATTGTTCAGTTCCCACCTATGAGTGAGAACATGTGGTGTTTGGTTTTCTGTTCTTGTGATAGTTTGCTGAGAATGATGATTTCCAGCTGCATCCATGTCCCTACAAAGGACACAAACACATCTTTTTTTATGATTGCATAGTATTCCATGGTGTATATGTGCCACATTTTCTTAATCCAGTCTGTCACTGATGGACATTTGGGTTGATTCCAAGTCTTTGCTATTGTGAATAGTGCCACAATAAACATACGTGTGCATGTGTCTTTATAGCAGCATGATTTATAATCCTTTGGGTAGATACCCAGTAATGGGATGGTTGGGTCATATGGTATTTCTAGTTCTAGATCCTTGAGGAATCGCCATACTGTTTTCCACAATGGTTGAACCAGTTTACAATCTCACCAACAGTGTAAAAGTGTTCCTATTTCTCCACATCCTCCCCAGCACCTGTTGTTTCCTGACTTTTGAATGATTGCCATTCTAACTGGTGTGAGATGGTATCTCATTGTGGTTTTGATTTGCATTTCTCTGATAGCTTTGGCCCATTTTTAAATTGTATTATTTGGTTTTTATCTGTTGAGTTCCTTATATATTCTGGTTATTAATCTCTTGTTGATTAGATAGTTTGCAAATATTTTCTCTTATTCTGTAGGTTGTCTCTTCACTTTGTCAATTGTTTCATTTTCTGTGTAAAAGCTTTTCTGCCTAATGTAATCCCATTTGCCTACTTTTGCTTTCATTGGAAAATTCATATTTCTTTGGAGTCTTACAAAATCTTTGCCCACACCAATGTCCTGAAGTCTTTTCCCAATATTTTATACTAGTAGTTTTACAGTTTCATGTCTTACGTTTAACCTTTTAATCTATTTTGAGTGGATTTTTGTACAAAAAAAGATCATATTTTGTTCACTGATATATTCTATGTGTATGGAATGGCGTCTGGCCCAGGATAGGCATTCAATGAACATCTTTTGAAGGAATGAATAAATGAAAATTTTCCTGCTTAACACTTGCCTGAGTTTTGCTCTAATTTTTATGACACATTCTGATTCCAATTTAATTTTTTACATTTTTAAACTAGAAAATATAGATTTATATGAAGAATTTTACCACAAAGTTAGAGAGGAAATAGGGAGTTAAATATATTTTTTTAAAATATAACTATATTGTTCTTTTATTCCCATTATAAAGAAATTTAAGCAATATAATATATGAAGAAGAAAGTTATAAAAGGTAAACTCAAAATCATAACATCCAGCTCTAAGCCCTATTAACATTATATAAGCATCACTGTGGACATCTTTCTTGATATGTGTGTGTATGATACAAATATTACGGGTGAGATAAACATCATTGCAAATATCTTTTTCTTTGTGTGTGGGGGGGTATAGGTATATATGTGAGGAAATCTATGTACATATAGGTAATGAATATAGATATAGAAAATATTTAATATATAGATATAGACGATAAATGAAAAGAGATTTTTACAAAATGTTCTCATTTAAAAGGTATTAAATTTAGTTTCACATAAATTTATAAGAAAAAGATACAGAAGTAGTTAAGATTAGGCTATATCTCTTTTTATCATAAGATAGACTTTATCCCAAAAGATCTTTAAAAGTTTAACAAAAAAGTGCTCAAGGTGAAGACATTATTGCATGTTATAAATGACATAATTTGTTTTTAGACTTATTTTTTTCATTGTTGCCTGCTACCATGAAGATATTAGTACAGTTATATTTTATTCTATATCTAATTTTTTTTTATGTGCACAACGTGCAGGTTTGTTACATATGTATACATGTGCCATGTTGGTGTGCTGCACCCATTAACTTGTCATTTACATTAGGTATATCTCCTAATGCTATCCCTCCTCCCTCCCCCCACCCCACAACAGGCCTCGGTGTGTGACGCTCCCTATCCTGTGTCCAAGTGTTCTTACGTTCAGTTCTCACCTATGATGGAAAACATGTGGTGTTTGGTTTTCTGTCCTTGCTATAGTTTGCTCAGAATGATGGTTTCCAGCTTCATCCATGTCCCTGCAAAGGACATGAACTCATTCTTTTTTATGGCTGCATAGTATTCCATGGTGTATATGTGCCACATTTTCTTTCTTTTTCTTTTTTTTTTATTATACTTTAAGTTCTAGGGTACATGTGCACAACGTGCAGGTTTGTTACATATGTATACTTGTGCCATGTTGGTGTGCTGCACCCATCAACTCGTCAGCACCCATCAACTCGTCATTTACATCAGGTATAACTCCCAATGCAATCCCTCCCACCTCCCCCTCCACATCTAATATTTTTAGTGACATGATTCTGCAGTATTGCACTGAAAAATAGAAAAGAACCCAAGCACAATAAATATGTTTCTTCACTGTAGGATGGTACACAATTAATCTATGCATATATGAAGAATTTCCTTGGAATATGTCAAATCAATGCCAAAATGCACCGGAGAAGGCATAAATTGTTAGAACAAAGTATTGGGACAGACAGCCACCTATTGCATTGTATTTAACTATGTACTCCTGTTTGTGTTTTGATTTGTGAACTGACTACACTAGTGAAAAATATACTTTCCTATTAATTCCACAAATTAGTTAAAGGCCTTGAATGAATTTGAGACAAGGAAGAAGCTTATTAATGGAAATATTTAAGTCAAATTAATAAAAATAATATTCATTTTATAGAATAGTTACTGTGTGCTAGGAACTGTGTAAAAGCTTTATTTCATTGAATGCACATTCAACCCCATGTGGTACATTATTTCCTTGTTTTCTATTTAAGGAAACAGAGATGGCCAGATGTGATGCTCATACCTGTAATCCCAGCACTTTGAAAGGCCAAGGCGGGCAGATCACTTGAGGTCAGGAATTTGAGACCAGCCTGACCAACATGGTGAAACACTGTCTCTAGTAAAAAACACAAAATTAGCCAGGTGTGGTGGTGCTTGCCTGTAATCCAGGCATGAAACAGGAGAATCCCTTGAACCCAGGAGGTGGAGGTTGCAGTTAGCCGAGATTGCCCCTTTGCACTGCAGCCTGGGCGACAGAATGAGACTCCATCTCAACAAACAAACAAACAAAAAAGCCTGAGACTTTGAGAGCTTAAGATTACTTGTCTAAGGTTATGCAATTGATAAGCAAAGGAAATTAAAACTGAAGCCAAACCTCTGTGCTCCTCAACATTATATCGTTATTGCTTGTGCCTCCTACAAAATGTCAAGAGTATAATATGGTTTGACTCCGAGGCCTCTTATTTTTGTTAAATGAGCATAAATCTCTCAGGAAAAAAATGCGAAAAGCACAGTCCAAATGATGTTAGGCTAGTCTATGTCTCTGAGTACATCCATTATCTTCAGATTTCCTTTTTTTTTTTTTTTTTGGTGATAGAATCTTGTAGAATCTTGCTCTGTTGCCCAGGCTGGAGTCACTGCAACCTCTGAACCTCTGCCTCCCGGCTTCAAGCCATTCTTCTGTCTCATCTCCCAAGTAACTGGAATTACAGGCATTCAACAATTAACTGGTATTTGCCCAGTGAATTTGTTCCTCCTCCTTTTTCCCACATCATCTTTTCTTTAGTCTACTTCAAGAATATCATCAGAAAAGAAATTGCAAAGCCGAGAGACCAGTGGGCATGGTGTGGTGACCAGAATCTTCAATAAGACAGACTTCAACAGTGCTGGGTTACAAACATTTAAAAACAAGCAAACAAACCAACATTTCACTATGATTGATAGTGTCTCCTGGCATGCACTGGTAGAACTATTTCCTCCAAAGTTTATAACCTCATCATTCTAGTAACAAGGACAAACCAAGCACATACAAGACTCTTAAGGCAATATACTTTCAATAGAGCAAGAAATATGACAATTGTGGCATTAGAAGCAAAAGTTATTTTCTGATGTATAAAAGAATTTGAGAATATATTGCCCTTCTCCCCCCAAAAAAACCTCTAAGTAGAGACGCAAAAAAGAGCATTGAGTCTATAAATTTTAGAATGTTTATCATGTATAGTAATTAAAATTCAGTTATTTAAATTTAAACATCTATAAATATTGAATTATATGCTCTTAATGTTTATATACTTGGGTTAATAATATAAAGTTTTTAATAAGGAATGGGACATTTGGGAAATGGTAATAATTCATACTTTCAATTAAAATCCAGTAATGAGATGGGAAAATTATTGATTAACATTGTCTCTGCTTTTTAAATTGAATATCAGTAATTTATACGAGATAGTATATGTTGTTTTTATTCACTAAATAGTGTCTGAGATTTGTATGCCATATTTTTATCTTAACGTGGTAATAATTTCATTACAAAATATGTCCACATTCTCCCATTGCTGTGATTCTGCAGGGATTTTTATACCTTTGGGAAAACAGGCATCCTAGTCCTGCTTCTTAGCATATAGCTTCGTGTCATGTGTCACAGACTCTAGTGGGAGACGTAATTTATGACACCAACCATGTGAAGTCAAGGGTTCTAAGACCCCATGTCTCCTATAAAGTATAGACAGCTTTATTTGTACAGCATATTTGGCATTTCCCATGAGCCATGTAAAAGCTCAAATGGTATCATAAATTCAAAAACCCTAAAGTTAAATAGGACATGGTTAGTGACCTTTTCTACCTTATTCAGCTTCTAGCATCATTGGGAGCTAAATGCTGAAAAAATATAGAGAATGTTTTTCAAGGGTTTATATTTCAATAAACATTAACAAAAACCAGGCTGTCATCATTTTTCATTTACTAAATGTCTTTTCAAGTTGAGAGTAATTTTTTTCCCCAGAAAGCCCATTGGACTGTCATGTTTGTACTTTGCTTGATTTATAGGATCTTGGATCGCTATGTTCAGGAACAAATTCCTGGTGCCAAGGTTGTAGTGGAGTCCATTGGTGCTCGCCGACATGGAGATGCCTTTTCCCTAGAAGATTACACCAAATGTGACTTGACTGTCTATGCAATCGACCCCCAAACCAACAGAGCCATCGATAGAAATGAGCTTTTTAAGTAAGTGTTTTGTGTTATCTGTAACAGCTCTTTGCTTACAATAGCAACCATAGATGCTTCTGATTTGAGGCTATAAATACTTAAAGTTTAAAACTCACCAAATAGTTGTTGAAAGTGAAGTGTAAGCGAAGAAGCTGAAACAATACCTAGGGTTTTCATGCCTAAAAGTTTTCAGGTCTAAGTGTGAGCTACAGTGACTTCAGAAGGCCCATTTTCTTTATAGGCATCAGATGACCTGTTGTACTTATGAACAAGGAACAGTTCCTTGAAATCATCTGCTGCCAGCTCCTCACTCTTGCTCAAGGGCCCTGGCTATTTGTGAGGAAAGCACAGATTCTTAACGTGGCAGTTTTTCTGCAATGATTTTCATCTGCTTGCATTTTAAGAAGAAATCCAGCTTTCTTACAGGTCTACTAAATCAGCAAAAAACAGTATCTGTTTTTTTCTTTAACTTAGAGGTGGAGAGCAGGAGGGATAATCATTCCTATTTAAGTTAATGCTGTATGTGAAATTTCATCATAGCATGAACTTAAGCATTTGAGTTATAAATCCTAAAAATAAATAAAATGCAGAATCTTAAACAAAATTCTGCTAATTACTTTCTTTGGATGTTATTCGAGCACACTTTAATACTTAAAAAAAAAAAATTGTTAACAGATTTTTCTTTACTCTAGTGACACCTAGTGTCCAACAGGGTCTTGGAATGATATTCCATCTAAATGAAACATTTTTAGTTAAAAATACATATTGATATACAATCATAATAGCTTATATGTGCCTGTATATACAGTCACGCCAAACTCTATATGCGAAATATCATAATTTAGTTTTTCTTTGTCTATACTTTTTAAACAGCATATAAATATATCCATATACACGTTTACAAATCTATCTATATTATGTATATGTAAATTTATTTATTTTGTAAATACCTATTTATTCAATTTTTGTTCAAATTAATAAACTCTAAATTTAGTTTTATTTATTTTTATTTTTCTTTTTTATTATACTTTAAGTTCTAGGGTACATGTGCATAACGTTCAGGTTTATTACATATGTATACTTGTGCCATGTTGGTGTGCTGCACCCATCAACTCGTCAGCACCCATCAATTCATCATTTATATCAGGTATAACTCCCCAATGCAATCCCTCCCCCCTTCCCCCTCCCCATAATAGGCCCCAGTGTGTGATGTTCCCCTTCCCGAGTCCAAGTGAACTCATTGTTCAGTACCCACTATGAGTGAGAACATGCGGTGTTTGGTTTTCTCTTCTTGTGATAGTTTGCTAAGAATGATGGTTTCCAGCCGCATCCATGTCCCTACAAAGGACGCAAACTCATCCTTTTTTATGGCTGCATAGTATTCCATGGTGTATATGTGCCACATTTTCTTAATCCAGTCAGTCACTGATGGACATTTGGGTTGATTCCAAGCCTTTGCTATTGTGAATAGTGCCACAATAAACATACGTGTGCATGTGTCTTTGTAGTAGAATAATTTATAATCCTTTGGGTATATACCCAGTAGTGGGATGGCTGGGTCATATGGTACATCTAGTTCTAGATCCTTGAGGAATTGCCATACTGTTTTCCATAATGGTTGAACTAGTTTACAATCCCACCAACAGTGTAAAAGTGTTCCTACTTCTCCACATCCTCTCCAACACCTGGTGTTTCCTGAGTTTTTAATGATTGCCATTCTAACTGGTGTGAGATGGTATCTCATTGTGGTTTTGATTTGCATTTCTCTGATGGCGAGTGATGATGAGCATTTTTTCATGTGTCTGTTGGCTGTATGAATGTCTTCTTTTGAGAAATGTCTGTTCATATCCTTTCCCCACTTTTTGATGGGGTTGTTTGTTTTTTTCTTGTATATTTGTTTGAGTTCTTTGTAGATTCTGGAAATTAGCCCTTTGTCAGATGAGTAGATTGCAAAAATTTTCTCCCATTCTGTAGGTTGCCTGTTCACTCTGATGGTAGTGTCTTTTGCTGTGCAGAAGCTCTTTAGTTTAATTAGATCCCATTTGTCAATTTTGGCTTTTGCTGCCATTGCTTTTGGTGTTTTAGACATGAAGTCCTTGCCCATGCCTATGACCTGAATGGTACTACCTAGATTTTCTTCTAGGGTTTTTATGGTATTAGGTCTAACATTTAAGTCTCTAATCCATCTTGAATTAATCTTCGTATAAGGAGTAAGGAAAGGATCCAGTTTCAGCTTTCTACTTATGGCTACCCAATTTTCCCAGCACCATTTATTAAATAGGGAATCCTTTCCCCATTTCTTGTTTCTCTCAGGTTTGTCAAAGATCAGATGGCTGTAGATGTGTGGTATTATTTCTGAGGACTCTGTTCTGTTCCATTGGTCTATATCTCTGTTTTGGTACCAGTACCATGCTGTTTTGGTTACTGTAGCCTTGTAGTATAGTTTGAAGTCAGGTAGCGTGACGCCTCCGGCTTTGTCCTTTTGACTTAGGATTGTCTTGGCAATGTGGGCTCTTTTTTGGTTCCATATGAACTTTAAAGCAGTTTTTTCCAATTCTGTGAAGAAACTCATTGGTAGCTTGATGGGGATGGCATTGAATCTATAAATTACCTTGGGCAGTATGGCCATTTTCACGATATTGATTCTTCTTATCCATGAGCATGGTATATTCTTCCATTTGTTTGTGTCCTCTTTTATTTCACTGAGCAGTGGTTTGTAGTTCTCCTTGAAGAGGTCCTTTACATCCCTTGTAAGTTGGATTCCTAGGTATTTTATTCTCTTTGAAGCAATTGTGAATGGAAGTTCATTCCTGATTTGGCTCTCTGCTTGTCTGTTATTAGTGTATAAGAATGCTTGTGATTTTTGCACATTAATTTTGTATCCTGAGACTTTGCTGAAGTTGCTCATCAGCTTAAGGAGATTTTGGGCTGAGACAATGGGGTTTTCTAAATATACAATCATGTCATCTGCAAACAGGGACAATTTGACTTCTTCTTTTCCTAACTGCATACCCTTGATTTCTTTCTCTTGCCTGATTGCCCTAGCCAGAACTTCCAAGACTATGTTGAATAGGAGTGGTGAGAGAGGGCATCCCTGTCTTGTGCCAGTTTTCAAAGGGAATTGTTCCAGTTTTTGCCCATTCAGTATGATATTAGCTGTGGGTTTGTCATAAATAGCTCTTATTATTTTGAGGTATGTTCCATCAATACCGAATTTATTGAGAGTTTTTAGCATGAAGGGCGGTTGAATTTTGACAAAAGCCTTTTCTGCATCTATTGAGATAATCATGTGGTTCTTGTCTTTGGTTCTGTTTATATGCTGGATTACGTTTATTGATTTGCGAATGTTGAACCAGCCTTGCATCCCAGGGATGAAGCCCACTTGATCATGGTGGATAAGCTTTTTGATGTGCTGCTGAATCCGGTTTGCCAGTATTTTATTGAGAATTTTTGCATCGATGTTCATCAGGGATATTGGTCTAAAATTCTCTTTTGTTTGTTGTATCTCTGCCAGGCTTTGGTATCAGGATGATGTTGGCCTCATAAAATGAGTTAGGGAGGATTCCCTCTTTTTCTATTGATTGGAATAGTTTCAGAAGGAATGGTACCAGCTCCTCCTTGTAACTCTGGTAGAATTCAGCTGTGAATCCATCTGGTCCTGGGCTTTTTTTGGTGGGTAGGCTATTAATTTTTGCCTCAATTTCAGAGGCTGCTATTGGTCTATTCAGGGATTCAACTTCTTCCTGGTTTAGTCTTGGGAGAGTGTACGTGTCCAGGAAATTATCCATTTCTTCTAGATTTTCTAGTTGATTTGCGTAGAGGTGTTCATAGTATTCTCTGATGGTAGTTTGTATTTCTGTGGGGTCGGTGGTGATATCCCCTTTATCACCTTTTATTGCGTCTATTTGATTCCTCTCTCTTTTCTTCTTTATTAGTCTTGCTAGCGGTCTGTCAATTTTGTTGATCTTTTCAAAAAACCAACTCCTGGATTCGTTGATTTTTTGGAGGGTTTTTTGTGTCTCTATCTCCTTTAGTTCTGCTCTGATCTTAGTTAATTCTTGCCTTCTGCTAGCTTTTGAATGTGTTTGCTGTTGCCTCTCTAGTTCTTTTCATTGTGATGTTAGAGTGTCAATTTTAGATCTTTCCTGCTTTCTCTTGTGGGCATTTAGTGTTATAAATTTCCCTCTACACACTGCTTTAAATGTGTCCCAGAGATTCTGGTATGTTGTATCTTTGTTCTCATTGGTTTCAAAGAACATCTTTATTTCTGCTTTCATTTCATTATGTACCCAGTAGTCATTCGGGAGCAGGTTGTTCAGTTTCCATGTAGTTGAGCGGTTTTGATTGAGTTTCTTAGTCCTGAGTTCTAGTTTGATTGCACTGTGGTCTGAGAGACAGTTTGTTATAATTTCTGTTCTTTTACATTTGCTGAGGAGTGCTTTACTTCCAATTATGTGGTCAATTTTGGAATAAGTGTGATGTGGTGCTGAGAAGAATGTATATTCTGTTGACTTTGGGTGGAGAGTTTTATAGATGTCTATTAGGTCTGCTTTGTGCAGAGATGAGTTCAATTCCTGGATATCCTTGTTAACTTTCTTTCTCGTTGATCTGTCTAATGTTGACAGTGGAGTGTTGAAGTCTCCCATTATTATTGTATGGGAGTCTAAGTCTCTTTGTAAGTCTCTAAGGACTTGCTTTATGAATCTGGGTGCTCCTGTATTGGGTGCATATATATTTAGGATAGTTAGCTCTTCCTGTTGAATTGATCCCTTTACCATTATGTCATGGCCTTCTTTGTCTCTTTTGATCTTTGATGGTTTAAAGTCTGTTTTATCGGAGACTAGTATTGCAACCCCTGCTTTTTTTTGTTCTCCATTTGCTTGGTAGATCTTCCTCCATCCCTTTATTTTGAGCCTATGTATGTCTCTGCATGTGAGATGGGTCTCCTGAAGACAGCAGACTGATGGGTCTTGACTCTTTATCCAGTTTGCCAGTCTGTGTCTTTTAATTGGAGCATTTAGTCCATTTACATTTAAGGTTAGTATTGTTATGTGTGAACTTGATCCTGCCATTATGATATTAACTAGTTATTTTGCTCATTAGTTGATGCAGTTTCTTCCTAGCCTCGATGGTCTTTACATTTTGGCATGTTTTTGCAATGGCTGGTACCAGTTGTTCCTTTCCATGTTTAGGGCTTCCTTCAGGGTCTCTTGTAAGGCAGGCCTGGTGGTGACAAAGTCTCTCAGCATTTGCTTATCTGTAAAGGATTTTATTTCTCCTTCACTTATGAAACTTAGTTTGGCTGGATATGAAATTCTGGGTTTAAAATTCTTTTCTTTAAGAACGTTGAATATTGGCCCCCACTCTCTTCTCGCTTGTAGAGTTTCTGCCGAGAGATCTGCTGTCAGTCTGATGGGCTTCCCTTTGTGGGTAACCCGACCTTTGTCTCTGGCTGCCCTTAAGATTTTTTCCTTCATTTCAACTTTGGTGAATCTGGCAATTATGTGTCTTGGAGTTGCTCTTCTGGAGGAATATCTTTGTGGCGTTCTCTGTATTTCCTGAATTTGAATGTTGGCCTGCCCTGCTAGGTTGGGGAAGTTCTCCTGGATGATACCCTGAAGAGTGTTTTCCAATTTGGTTCCATTTTCCCCCTCACTTTCAGGCACCCCAGTCAGACGTAGATTTGGTCTTTTTACATAATCCCATACTTCTTGCAGGCTTTGTTCATTTCTTTTTTTTCTTTTTTCTTTTGGTTTCTCTTCTCGCTTCATTTCATTCATTTGATCCTCAATCGCTGATACTCTTTCTTCCAGTTGATCGAGTCGGTTACTGAAGCTTGTGCATTTGTCACGTATTTCTCGTGTCATGGTTTTCATCTCTGTCATTTCGTTTATGACCTTCTCTGCATTAATTAGTCTAGCTGTCAATTCTTCCACTCTTTTTTCAAGATTTTTAGTTTCTTTGCACTGGGTACATAATTCCTCCTTTAGCTCTGAGAAGTTTGATGGACTGAAGCCTTCTTCTCTCATCTCGTCAAAGTCATTCTCTGACCAGCTTTGATCCGTTGCTGGCGATGGGCTGTGCTCCTTTGCAGGGGGAGATGCGCTCTTATTTTTTGAATTTCCAGCTTTTCTTTCCTGCTTTTTCCCCATCTTTGTGGTTTTATCTGTCTCTGGTCTTTGATGATGGTGACGTACTGATGGGGTTTTGATATAGGTGTCCTTCCTGTTTGATAGTTTTCCTTCTGACAGTCAGGACCCTCAGCTATAGGTCTGTTGGAGATTGCTTGAGGTCCACTCCAGACCCTGTTTGCCTGGGTATCAGCAGCAGACGTTGCAGAAGATAGAATATTGCTGAACAGCGAGTGCACCTGTCTGATTCTGGCTTTGGAAGCTTCCTCTCAGGGGTGTACTCCACCCTATGAGGTGTGGGGTGTCAGACTGCCCCTAGTGGGGGATGTCTCCCAGTTAGGCTACTCAGGGGTCAGGGACCCACTTGAGCAGGCAGCCTGCCCCTTCTCAGATCTCAACCTCCGTGTTGGGAGATCCACTGCTCTCTTCAAAGCTGTCAGAGTCATTCGCGTCTGCACAGGCCTCTGCTGCTTTAGCTGTGCGCTGTCCCCAGAGGCGGAGTCTACAGAGACAGGCAGGTTTCCTTGAGCTGCTGTTAGCTCCACCCAGTTCGAGCTTCCCAGCGGCTTTGTTTACCTACTTAAGCCTCAGCGATGGCGGGCGCCCCTCCCCCAGCCTCGCTGCTGCCTTGCGGTTAGATTGCCGCAGACTGCTGTGTTAGCAAGGAGGGAGGCTCCGTGGGCGTGGGACCCTCCCGGCCAGGTGTGGGATATATTCTCCTGGTGTGCCGGTGTGCTTACAGCGCAGTATTGGGGTGGGAGTTACCCGATTTTCCAGGTATTGTGTGTCTCAGTTCCCCTGGCTAGGAAAAGGGACTCCCTTCCCCCTTGCGCTTCTCAGGTGAGGCGATGCCTCGCCCTGCTTCAGCTCTCGCTGGTCAGGCTGCAGCAGCTGACCAGCTCCGATTGTCCGGCACTCCCGAGTGAGATGACCCCAGTACCTCAGTTGAAAATGCAGAAATCACCGGTCTTCTGTGTCGCTCGCGCTGGGAGATGGAGGCTGGAGCTGTTCCTATTCGGCCATCTTCTAGTTTTATTTTAAATGTGTTCATCAACAAAATTTCATCACTTCTCTTTTGGCAATAATAAAATAACGATTTAATATCAGCCAAATTTTTTTAAAAAACAGTTATTTAATATATTACTCATCAATTTTTTTTTTTTTTTTTTGAGACAGAGTCTCACTCTGTCGCCCAGTGGCACGATCTCAGCTCATTGCAAGCTCCGCCTCCCCGGTTCACACCATTCTCCTGCCTCAGCCTCCCGACTAGCTGAGACTACAGGCACCCACCACCATGCCCAGCTAATTTTTTTGTATTTTTAGTAGAGACAGGCTTTCACTGTGTTAGCCAGGATGATCTCGATCTTCTGACCTCGTGATTCGCCCGCCTTCGGCCTTCCAAAGTGCTGGGATTACAGGCGTGAGCCACCGCGTCTGGCCTCATCAATTCATTTTTAATGGATATTTAGGCCATGTACAAAAGAGGACACTAATTGTGGAGGAAATATAGATGAATGAAGTAATAGCTCTCACTCTGATTTTATACTCACCACCAAGATGAAGCAACATTTAGATCTACCAAGCCAACATTTTGTAAGTTTTATTAATTTAAAAAGTTGATTTAGGAATAAACTTTCAAAGTAATTCATATATTCTTTCCATTAATTGTCAGAAAATTAACACATTTTTTTTTTTATGTGAATCTACCTGCATTCTGTGGTTTTTGCATACATTAGTTTTGTTTGTAAATTTCATGATTGATGAAATTCATGAGTTTAGCGTGTTTTTACCTGAATATAAAAATATGTATTATATTTGGGCTAACTTTAAAGATTAAAATAATGGTGATTAGAATTCGAATTTAACTAGCAAACCTTCTAGTGATTAAATATTTGGGGGAAAAAAGCCACTTGGGTTTCAACTGACACCATGAAATACAAGATCAACACCTTTAATTCTAAATATGTTTTTCCGAACCTAAATTATATTATGGACAGTAAACATCTAAATTCAATAAAATAACTATCATAGCCAGCAGGCAAGGAAAAAACAGAGAATATATATAAATCATAAAATAAATTTTTATATTTAAGAAAAGATAGAATAGCTATGAAATATGAAAATTTTGCCTTAGCAGTCTTCACCTTGAAATATTACAGTAGGCTTAGAGTCACTGGTCTATTCGAAACTCTCGAATTGTTTCTTCAAAGATTTTATAATAAAATTGTATACACATACATGTACGTGTGTGTGTGTGTGTATGTGTGTGTGTGTGTGTGTGTGTTCCAAGGTTGATAATGCCCAAGTATTAGTATCTATGCTGTAGTTATGAGAGTTATTGATTATTTCATTTTTAATACTGAATAAATGTAGTAGAACTTTAAGATGCCTGTTCAGGTCAATGGAAGTATCCTCTCAATTTCCTTTCATCTTAAAATCTAAGCTTCTGAGGATATTGGAGTTCTAAGGTCAAAGGATTAGAAATCATAATAATAACAATTTGTCCTGGGTACTTACTTTGATTTGAAAAAAAAGATTTTGACAATCAAAAATAACAAAGTTCATAAATGCATAGAGAGGACTGGAATGACTTTTAGTGACATGTTAATAACTTGTTTGGCAAGCTTATTGGTATTTTTATTTTTTATTTTTGGTTACCTGAATTGCTTAGATTTTCTGCAATAATTATATATTACTCTTATCCTGCTTTTTTATCCTTGTAGTTCTCAACTCTTTGGAGCTGCATTTTTTTGTTAGTTTGATTTTGAGTTTTTTGCTTTCTTATTTCTGGAATATTCTCAGACATTTTTTCTAATGTTTCTTATGCCCATTTTCCCTTTATTCCTTTTCTGGGATTCCAATTATAATTTGCTTTTTCTCGTAACTTTTTTTCTGTTCTGACTCTGCTCCCCTCCCCACACATATACACACACAGTTTTTTCTTCATATTTTAGTGTGAATAATATTTACTGCCCTATTTTTAAATTCACTGATTCATCTGTGTTAGCCTATTGATGAGCACACTGAAGAAATTCTTCATCTTGTTGTCTTTTCAGAAAGATATTTCTAGCATTTCTATTAGGTTATTTCTTATTTCCACCACTCTACTGAATTTCTCCATCATTTCAAGCACGTTTGTGCTTTCTGCTATTCCGTAGTGTATTAATCAGAGTTGAATCAAAGTTCCTGTCTGATAGTTCCAATATCTGGGTTATCTCTATCTGGCTCTGTTACTTCATTTCTTGAAAATGGTTGTTTTATATTTTTTAGCCTTTTTGTGTCCTACTTGGTTGAATGCCAGACATGGTGTGGAAGAACAGTAAGGAGTGATGTAAATAGAGTTTATGCCTGTAAATGGACATTACAGGCATTTACTGTGTTGAGTAAAGCTATTCAGGAAGTATTTGGATTTTGCTGTTGTAATTGTTACTTCCACTGGGCCAAAAGCTTTCAATTCTTCTATTGGTGGAATGGTATGGTATCAATTCATTCTTAGAACAGAGGTCACGTGCTGTAGGGTTTTCTCAGTCTTCTTACTCAGTCCTCAGCTCTCAGTGTTCTCCACATGCTTGTGCCACAGAAGAGGTTTCTGCCCACTCTCTGATCTGTCCCACAATGTTAGACTGCTCCTCCTTGTTGGTGGGTTCCACTCTTATAAGGAAGAGGTGGAGCATGGAATAGGGGTTCCTCTGTTCTCCTTGTACAGCCTGCATGTGTAAGCCCTGGTATGGGCTTTCTCAAGTTTTTCCCCCCCCTTTCTTATGGCATCATGGCAGCCATCCTCTGCTTCACATTTACAGGGATCTTGGGTGCAAGAGAATTTTCTGCCCCTCCTCAATCCACAGTAGACCTCTACTTTGTAGTGGTGCAGGATCTTAGGCCTAAGAGGACTTCCTGCTCCTCCCCCAGGGGTAGGGGATTTTTGCTTATACCTCTTTTCCAGAAGCAGTAGACCTTTGCCTGAGCACCAGGGATGGGCACACTTACTCCTCCTCCTCCTATAATACTTACGGTCCTTGTTTCATATGACATAAAGGTCTGGGGAATTGCATGAGGGTTTCTGCCTGTGCACCAGCCTTAGCCGATTTTTTTCTTATTCTTACACCATGAAGGAATATTCTCCTGTGTCCTGTCTTGTCCCCCAATCTATCTTACAGAAATCTATGCAAACAAGTTTTTGAATGAGTGGAGACTCCCCTTGTGTTTGTGGGTGTCTATAATTCTAACCTTATTTATTACAATTTTAGCTGTTTTGTTTTGTTTTGTAGAGACACGGTCTCACTTTATTGCCCAGGTGGGTGTCAAACTCCTGAGCTCAAGTAATCCTCCCACCTCAGCCTCCCAATGTGTTGGAATTACAGGCATGAACCACTGTGCCCAGCATATGGCAGCCACTTTTAACCTGTTCTGCCAAAGGTGAAACAATGTATATGGTCTCATCTCACCTTGAAATTATCCTAATTGTCACTCAGTAGAATTTGGGGTTTTTTTTTGCTCACATTTTGAATTCAGCTCAAGGAAATGTATAAATTTAGTATTACCTGGCACTTTTTTGTCATTTTGTTGTTGCTGTTAATAGCCATATTCTCTTGTGGTTTTCTGCATTCTACACAAAAGAGAACATATTACTTTAAAATATAGTTTAATTGAAATTTAAAAATAAGCAAATGCATTTTAGCTTGTATATCTGTCTTATATCCAGCCTATTTAAAAACAGTATGTCCAAATAATAAGAGAAAGATGGAGAAGGCAGAAAAAGACTCTAGACTCTATACACTGCCTTTAAAACCACAATTTTTAAAAACACACTTAGACCTTAAACAGTATCAGATTACCAAACTCTAACTCTGATAAAGCATCTTTCCATGTTCTAAGTGAAAAAAAAAAAAAAAAAAACACATAAAAATTCAAAACACTGAAAATCCAAATCAATGGAATACTAATTATTAGAATCTAGTTAAATAGTTACAGAACTGTGAAAAGAAAATAGTTGTTGATCTAACCACGATTTTCTTGATTAAGCAGAACAATCTTATGTAGTGCAGTGAATGTGGGTAGATATGTTAACCATTACCCACTCTGTAAGCCTAAATTGTGTACCTACAAACTAATAGGCAGTTGTCCCTCTACTGTATAGAGTACAATCTCCTGCTCCCCCTTTACTTATTTCTACATTCATATGTACATTGCAGTATCAAAATCAGCATCATCAAGGTAATCAGTCAGTCATGAAGGTGACATGCAGGGTTGACTGTTGATTATATATTGTATGCTGAATAACACAACATTAGGCCCCATATCCATCAATGGAGGAAAAAATACATGTTTGCATGTGCTTGAGAAAATAATAAGACATGACACTGGTTTAGCAACTTATCTCAGGATAACATAGCAGTAATCAATTCAATTCATGTTGGCTACATCCTCGGAAGGGACCTGTATACCTTGCCCTTAGAATTACAGAAGGTTTGCATACAGTAACTGAGTACACTGAGATAAAAATGACAAGGAAAAAAACACATTTCTGTGTTGATGCTGGATTTGGACAGATCTATCTATTTTTTAAGATAAGTAAGCAGTGGAAAAACGGGATCAGCAATAAATACTAAAAAACAAAATAAATATGGAAAATCAAGCAATAACAACCTAATGACCCAGAGGGAGAATACATAACTCTGGAAGTTTTCTCCTACAGAAACCATTGAAAAACAGTTTAACATTTTCAGTAGAAAACAGAATGGTATGGATTGGTGAAATGGTGTGTGTGCTTTACACAGTCGGAATCCTTCTCCTGTTTCTGGTAAAAGAACTCCACCTTCTCTTGTGAGAATTGACTCTTTCCTACATGGTGGCAGTCTTTAATCAAGTGCCTTCCCCTCAGTCCAACTGGAGTATAGTAGTTAACCATCTTCTGTGGTTTTGCTTTCTTCAGTTTCAGTTACCAGTGGTATAATACAATAAGATATTGACAGAGACAGAGAGAAACCACATTTACATAACTTTTATTACACTATAGTTCTATAATTGTTCTATTTTTGTTATTAGTTATTGCTGTTAATATCTTACTGTGCCTAATTTATAAATTAAATTTTATCTTCTAAAATCAACTGAGCACCTGGATTCAACCTTTCCTGAAATGAGAAGACATGTGAAAATTAAATTGGCAACATGAAGTGTATCCATTGAAAGCTTATGCAATATTAAGAAAAAGGAAAAAAGATATAAGTAATCAAAGAGATCAAAATATATTTATAGGACAATTAAAATAAAACCTGATAATAGTTATTTCTGAGGTTAAAATTGTAGTATGTATAACAGAAGCAAAAAATCAAAAACAAGAATTAAAGAGTTTATTATATTACAGGAAAAAATCAATGAAAAGGTAGCCATGTTTCTTTGAATAGTATCTGAATATGTTTAAAAATCACTGAAACAGATATAAAAATATCTTACTCATAAAGGAACAAAAATTAGGTAAGCCCTGCATATGTCATTTGCATGATAAAATGACAAAACGCAAGGGAACCAAATTCACTGTTTTGTAAGGGATAATGTTATGACTCAAGAATTTTTACCCAGGCAAGTTGTTTTAAATACACAAAGTGGACGAAAGATAGTCTAGATCAGGTGTGGATTCAAAAGTGATCCATTCTTCTACTAAAAAAATTGCTTATGACATCACACTGAAAAGTGAAAATAAGTATCTAAGTAATAGGGCTGTTTGTTGTAGTGTAAAAGACTAACAAATCTTACTTTAGAGAGTTTGGATATGAAATCCAGGAATCCAACAGAATTTTGATCTATCAACTGAACTCCACATTTTAGGGATTATATTCTTTCCTTAAATTAATGATCCTCTTCTGGATCTGATTCTTCCTAGTTTTAAGAATATAGTTCCTGTGAAGCAATTCTTGATCTACGCCTCATTTAGAATCTCTTCCTTTATCTGATTAACAATTCAAACAAAAAGTTTCACTATTCTATTTCTAGTAATCATAAAAATGGCTACGTTTTTATTTTCTTTTAACATGTAACAATGAGCTTGGAAAATTGCTATAAAAAGTACGTTTTTAATCTATAAAAGCGTATCTGTTTAAAAAAAAGCAAAAAAGCATTCTAATTGCCACATGTGTGATATGAATTAGTTTATGTGATGGAATTCATATGTGATACCAGGCACTTATATTTTTAAACAATGAACAGTGTGTTAACGGGATTTAAAATCAGCATGGTCACTCAGAATATTAAAATTAAAAGCTTCAAAAGGGCATAAAATAGACTGAAAAAGTGTATAAGCATGGCATTGATTATATTTTGATAGTGAAATTTAGGGCCATTTTAATTTTTTCTTTTGCTTTTTTTGTGTTTTCTGTATTTTTCAACATAAGCACTTTGTATATGCAGTATAATCAAGTATATAAAATATTTAATACCACCCCTCCAAAAAAAATAAAAAAGATTAGACTTAAATATACCAAGATGTTAGCAGTGATTATAACTGTCTGTAGATCATGGGACTATGACTAATTATGTTTTTCTTGAACTATTTTTGTTTGCCAATGTTCTATAATAAGACTTTTGACCTTTATGGTCTATTTAATTGTATTAAAAACACAATTATTGCATCAATATGTAGAGCTTATAAGAGACTGTCCAAAAGTTCTCAAGGAATTAAAAAAAAAATAACCTGCTAATTATGACATTAAATACATAACAAATTTTTTCAATCTCATAAGATTAGGTACAATTATTCCTTGATTCTCTTCCACAATGCAAGATTCGTAGTTGGAATTGCATTATTTAGAGGAAGGAATTACATTGACTACCACTTTCTGTCATTCTTACAACACCGATATACTACCTGCATCATTTATTTAGTCTTTTTTTCCTAGGCAGAAAGGCATTTTAAATGTCTTCACCCTTTGACCGTAAAACATTGTTTTGGTTTGAAACTTGAGAATGTTTACATTTAAGATGGCATTATGGCAAAGAAATACAGAATTTGAGTCTGAAAACTTAGTTTAGTGCCTCAGATTTGTTTTTATAACTGTATAACTTTTTGGCCTGCAATAAATCAGTATTGTAATGTTCGATCTTTACAGGCTTATTCTAAGGACCCAAATAATGAAATGCATAAATATAATGTTAAACTATGGTATATAATTGAAGATATTATACATTATTCCATCTAAAATCTTGTTAAATTATTTTGACACAGTAATATTAAGCTTAATGATACCGATAGATTTTTTAAGTCTATAAGCATATCAAGTAAGAGCTGTGTTTTTAAGTATTTTTGATATTTATATACAGATATGTAATTACTCTTCTTTATTGCTCATGCTTTTTATATATGCTTTTCTTATTATTCATGAGACTTCTGACTCAGCTTGTGTTTCAATTAGAGAAAATTTTTTAAAATCTTACCAAAAGAGATTTTATTTTTAAAATGCCCTTTCTCTGCTAGCATCATTAATTTTACTATTTATTTAACAATAAAGATTTTTGGATGGCAAACTGCTTGATATCAATAAAGACTTTCAGCCGTATTATGGGGAAGGAGGACGCATTCTGGAGATCCGGACTCCAGAGGCAGTGACCAGCATTAAAAAGAGAGGAGAGAGTCTAGGATACACGGAAGGGGCCTTGTTGGCTCTGGCCTTCATCATCATCCTCTGCTGCATTCCTGCCATCTTGGTGGTTTTGGTCAGCTACAGACAGTAAGTATTCTAGGATGGTAAACATGGATAGTTCCTCAGAAGTCATTGCAGAAAACCATCTCTGGTAACATGGCTTTGCGCTGTAAAATATTGATGCTGCAACTACTCTTGAGATTGCTTTATCTGTCTCGTACCAAATGATTTTCTTCAAAAGGAGAACAGTACAAACTCCCAGTACATTTTTCACTGATGGCCCAATATTCCTGTGATTCTGATATGGTCTCTTTCAATAGAAATATCAATCACCTTAGTTCCTGTGACTTTGTTTATGCTCTTCTTTTGTTTAAGAATCAACTCGGGAGAGAAGGTAACAGGTATCCTGGGATAAAAGCAATGGAATGTCACATGCAGATACCCACTCTGCCCAGCACCAAAGGAAGGTCAATAACCTCATGACATTGTCATGATAGGTTTTTATCCAAACTGTTAAATTTGCCTTTGTGCAAATGATCACAGTGTTATCAAAAGCATTATAAAATCATAGCATAGAAGATATAATTTTCGATGTAGTTTCTTCCTTCCTGGGTGCTTTGCCAGAGTTTTTAGTGTAATATTTGACAGCATGTTCTGGCTGTGCAGGCTCTTAATTTTTCTGGTTCCTGCAGTCAAGTGAATCCATTGGCAATATCCATATTTTAAAATTGCATTTAACTTATCTACAGTAGTCAAGTAATTATCACTAAGTTAAACATCCATATTTGAAGTAGGTTAGTAATATATTCTTTGTCTGACACTAGGTCTGGGGAAGCTTTGTGATTGAGAGCCACACATTTTAAGTATATTTCTATTGACAATGACTTGAAAAAATCGGGGAGCTGATTAAGAAGAGAAGTAGCCCTGAGTGTGCCACAAAAAAAATAGCAGACAGGAATAACAAATCATGTAAATTACTTTATGTAATAAACAATAAGAAATAATGGTAGAACTGCTATTCACATTTAAACTACCTACAGAGGAAATACTAAAATAGTCCTTATGTATTCTTTACTTTTTTTTTTTTTTTTTTTCCCCTAGTCTGGTTCTGTTGCCTAGCTGGAGTGCAGTGGTGTGATCTCAGCTCACTGCAACCTCTGCCTCCCAGGTTCAAGCAATTCTCCTGTGTCAGCCTTCCAAGTAGCTGGGATTACAGGCATGCACCACCACACCCGGCTACTTTTTGTATTTTTAGTAGAGATGGGGTTTCACCATGTTGGTCAGGCTGGTCTCGAACTCCTAACCTCATGATCCGCCCACCTTGGCCTCCCAAAGTGCTGTGATTACAGGCGTGAGCCACAGCGCCCAGCCAATAGTCCTTATGTAATCTGAAACTGTCATCTTTGTTCTCAAATACTTAAAATTTTCTTGTGAATTGAGTAAGGTAACGTAATTCCAATCTGAAATTCAAAAGTATGCCCTGCATGAACTTTGCTATGAATGGAAATTAAAAAGCAAATATGAAAAAAAGTATCATGAATTTATCACCCAGAGGTGGGACCTTCCAATTCTAGCTTCGGTTTCTTAGTGAGGCCAAGAGTATAACTAGGACTTGCCCCATGACTCCATCCCTTTAATATTTTGCAAGCAGGTCATAACTTTTCCAGTAATTCCAACCTGAAGCTACAGAAATATTTCCTACCACAAAAGCAATGTGAAGTTGCAAATATAGAATTAGGGTTGATATACTGGCGCTTAATGTATCCTTAACCAATCAATTGATATGCTAAATCTAAAGCTGATGAACAAAATTAATACTGAACAAATTATTTTAAATTTTTAAGCCATCAACCCATTATTAATTATCATGTTAAATCCATTCTGTCTTACCAGTTATCCTTTTACACTTACCTGTTTTCCAAAGGAGCTTTATTATATCCTGCTAGCAATAAAATCAGCGAGAAAAATTCTTATATTTGGCACACTATGCAATGATCAAAACTGAAGCACTCTGGATGGTATACACAGTCATCTGAAATGTAACAAAAACTTAAGATGTTTAATATTTAAATAATTTATAGATGCATTATTTAATTATCCTTTAGTTTGATAATCAGCTCAATACCATATGAATTTATTTAAGTTACTGCTTTTTATAGATTAACATAATTAAACAAAATGAGTTTTTTTCTGCTTACATAGCAAAGTAAAATTCTAATATTTAAAGACCTAACAATTGTACCTTGATATTTGTTTGCAAATAAGAATGAACAGCTATTCTTTTATATAATGATATGCCTTTGAACTTTTCTGTGAATGGAAACTAAAAAGCAAATATGTAAAAACTGTCATAAATTTATTACCCAAGAGTAGGACCTTCCAATTCTAG
This sequence comes from Piliocolobus tephrosceles, assembly GCF_002776525.5. Taxonomy (NCBI): domain Eukaryota; kingdom Metazoa; phylum Chordata; class Mammalia; order Primates; family Cercopithecidae; genus Piliocolobus; species Piliocolobus tephrosceles. Next base: position 49,821,731 of record NC_045442.1, on the reverse strand, counting down.
CTTCAGCTTCAAAGTGAAGCCAAGAGTATGACCAGGGCTTGCTACCCCACTCCATTCCTGTCGTATTCTTCAAGCAGGGTAAACCAAGAAGCCAATTACAAAGATCAGGTCATCTTTAATATTCAATTTCTCTACTAGAGTTGAAATTCTCACATTTACATTGCAATCCAGTTTTCTTATTCCATGTAGTTCATTTCTTTGTTTTTCTGTAATGGATATTTTAATGGCTTTAATGACTCTAACAGTAATAATACTATTTTCCCCTTTCGGATTGATATACTTAGTTTTCTTAGTCTGTCATTAACTCTGTCATTATGAATTTAACCTATAGATTTTTCATTATTTAGAACAAATCAGATGTTAAAATGTTATTAATGCAATATTTCTAACGCAGCTTTCTATTTTTCTTACTCATTGCTTTCCCAAACAGGTTTAAAGTGTAAGTATAATTAACATTTTACACATCCTTTTCATGTAATAGGAAAAGAGAAACCCGAGATTTTATCAATCAAGTCAGCCTGCTCAGAACCACATATTATTCCTTTGTTTTGCATTTGTAATAGTTTATTTTTTGGTTTGCTATATATAGAATAGAGCTGATTTTAGACAATTGGATGTAACTTGCGTAAATGTGAAAAAGGTAGTTTGCCTATAGCTTCCATCCTGTAGCATCTTGGTTTTGAGGAAAAAATTAATCAATCAGTGTCCAGGAAATCCAAAAACAGCAGTGTAGCTGTAACATGAGACTCACAGGCATTCCTAGGAATCTTTATTTTATTTTATTTTTTATATTTTATTTTATGTCATATTTTATTTTATATCTTATCTTATCTTATCTTATCTTGTGTTTTTGCTCTTGTTGCCCAGTCTGGAGTGCAATGGTGCGATCTCGGGTGACTGCAACCTCTGCCTCCCAGGTTGAAGCGATTCTCCTGCCTCAGCCTCCCTAGTAGCTGGGATTACAAGCACGTGCCACCACACCCAGCTAATTTTGTATTTTTAGTAGAGACGGGGTTTCTCCATGTTGATCAGGCTGGTCTCAAACTCCTGACCTTAAGTGATCCACCCGCCTTGGCCTCCCGAAGTGCTGGGATTACAGGCATGAGCCACCGTGCCCAGCCTAGGCACTACTAGGAATCTTAAAGGATATACAAGCTAACCAAATTTCCCTTGTACATGTGTGTACAGCCTCTGTGAAATAACGTCAAAAATGTTTCAAATCATTTCAAATAAAATAACTTAGACAAATAATAAAGAAAAATTATCTATCTTTAATATGCCTCCTCTTCTGAAACAGATTCATTAAACAACTACCAATTATCCATCCCATTTTAATAAACATTTTGCTTTCTCTTTTTAATATTATCATTTAATTTAATTTGTAAACATGTCTGCTGAATTCTACCCCTTATTCAAGAGATTACTATTTTCAAGAACAAAGCAGGGATTATATGCAAATGATACCCTGTGGGGATGTAATTATATCCGTGTATAAATTGAATTGTTTGTGTAAATTAATTTTAGTGGGTTCCTCTGATAACTGGACCCCATTATTAAAAGGTAGCTTATTGATAAGCATTATGATTTCTAAACTGAGTTTTACAAGCCATCCTTACTTTATCCAAGACGTCAAGCTGAGTGCACAAAGACTGCACGAATTCAGGCCGCATTACCCGCGGCTAAACCAGCAGCGCCGGCTCCGGCACCAGTGGCAGCGCCCCCGCCGCCGCCGCCGCCTCCACCAGGTGCGCATCTCTATGAAGAACTTGGAGACAGCTCAATGTAAGTAGACCGTTCAGGAACTCTGAGAAGTAGTTGGGTTTTACTGAATGTTGTGTGGTGAGTATTTAATTTCAATCTGATGTGGAAATGCCTACATGGACTATTTTATTCTGGTATTTTAAAGAGAAAATGTGTTAAGACGAGAATCTAAGAATAGTTAGGTTGAAAAATAATAGCCAAAACCAAACAAGAAATTAAAGAAAGCTAAGAGAAAAGCAGAATTCAACTTCAGGAGACAATTGCAGATTTATAGCTTGAGTATAATATGTAATATTTCAATCCTCATGGTCATGCAGACATTTTTACATATATATAATACATGTGTATATATATGTATAAATATATAAATAGATTCTGAAAATACATTTTTGCACAGGAGATGAGAGAAATAAAGCACAAACATAAAATAGTAATCCCAATTAGGTATCCAAACCGATCCCTATTTGGTAATCAAAACCAAATTCTATGGTTTAAAATCATAGTATTTTCTAAGAAACTACTTTTAGGACGTTACATGATATAGAAATTAAAATCTCATGAAAATAAAGAATTTCTGTATTAAATTCCGAACTACTTAGAAAATACTTTTTTCACTATATTACTATCAGACTGTTGTGATTACTGAACATTTCTCCTGCACGATTTGAAATTTGTAGTCAATTTTAAAATCATACATTTTTGAAAGACACTGGTAACTGTTAAAAGACCTTACAGCTGCTTGTATAATGATGCTACCCTCACAATTGGATTCCTTATGGTGATGTTCAGTTTGTCAGTATTTTAAAAATTCAAGAATAACTACTTTTGGACATGATATGTAAAACAACCAAGAATATTATACAATTTTGAATATGACAATTAAATCCAGAAAACCTTTTATTAACTGGAATTTGGTGGAGTAGAAGGACTATAACATGTTCTTACAAGTGACATTCGTAGCAGTTACTAGTAGGAATAAAACAAATCTCAAAAATCATGAAATTGACCTGGTAATGGAAAAACTGGTTTTAAATGAATGTATTCAGGTTACTTACCATATCAATAATGTTATACAAGGTTTTGTTTAGGATAGTCATTAATGTTAAAATTGATCTTAATGCTATTATTTTATCACATAATTTAAATTCATAATAGGTTAAAGCATGATTCTGTTTCCAAAATAACAACATAATACAGGGTTCATGCTTTAGATATATACTTTCACTTTTTTCATAAGTTGAAAAATGATTGTTTCTTTTGTAATTATGGGTGAATGTAGGAATTGAGCCAATATGATTTGATTCTATTTGATTATGTCAATGACCTCTCTCAAGCAAAGATCTTTAGAAGCCAAAAAAAATACTATGTGTAAAGTTAAGTGTGTTTATATATGACATTAATGAATTATATATTCATTTTAAATTAATAAGAACAGGTATACTATAACATCATCTGGAATCAGTATAAATTGATGGTAGTAATTTTCAAATAGCATCAAGTAAAAATAAGATTATTTTTACTTGAACAATTGTAGTAGACTCACTAGATTTTGCAATTGTAATATATGTATTCATTGAAATAGCTTAAGTTCTATATATTTAATTATCGTATCTTTAGGAAATGTTTAACCTATCCAAGAACTTTTTACAAGAATTCTAAGCATAAGTTACTAGAAAATGAATTTGCTTCAAATGAATTATTATCAATTATTTATTTTAAAAATAACAAAAAGATCATTTTGGAAAAAATACTTCACAAAGTAATAACTTCATATGAATTCTATAATTACTTTGTAATTGTCATTATAGTAGTTGTATATTTACTTTCTTCCAAACAAAATATATCTACTTTAAAAGTCAGTGTGCATTAACCAGTTTTACAGAATTAGGACAATGAAGCAATTTTTAAACTCTCATTTAAAATTTTTAATTTTTTGGATTGGCATCATCCGGGTTTAATAGAAGTGAATTTTACCTATATGTAGTAAACAGATTTTATTAGATATAATTTTCTGTGAAAAGAAATTCAAATAATGTCATTTGATTTCATCTAATATATTATTAAATGTCATTCTTATGAATAATAACAAAGTATAAAAACATGCCTTTTATTTTTTTGATATACATACTAAGTATTTAAAGCAAGTTCCTGTTCGTATTTTCAGAATTGTTTTAAATTAACTATAGTTAAAACTTCTTTTTTTCTATCACATGTTTTCTGTTTCTCACCTGTGGATACATAGGCATAAGTAAGTAAATAATATAACTTTAATAGAAGAGCATTAGAAAATAGATACAATAGAATAGATTAAAATGCTGTTGTACTGTAAATACAGTGATCTTCATCTTTTGCCACAGACTTGCTTACATTTAAAAGGAAAGCTTTGTCTTCCACACCCAATTTCCTTTTGATGGCATGAGCTTAAAACATGTGTTCCCTGTGATAGTACCTGTGCCTACTGAAAGGAGTTTCAAAATTCTCCTTTTTAAAAATTTTTTAAAATTAGTTTTTAAAAATTCTTAAATTTTAAGAACTTAAAATTTACAAATCTGTAAATAGAAACCTGTTTATATATTTCTTTTAGTCAAAGTGATGTGATACTGTTATATCCTTTGGGTGTTTTTCCAAGAGAAATGAAACCAAGAACAAATGCATATAAAAACAACTAGTATATAATATCAAGCCCAGTTGTTCGTGCCATATTTGAAAAACACTTTTCAAGATTCGAAGAGTAAAAGTGTTTGCTCTTATTTAGTCCAAATTGTCTGCATTTTCTTTGTTGTTCAAGTAGGCTTGATGCTCCAGGTCTACCTGTGTGAATTGTTTCTTACAGTTCGTATCTTTGCCAAAAGACACGTTAACAACTGTGGCTTTATTATTTTGTTGCCTAACCTATCACCCTAATTTTCCAATATGGCTATTTAATTTCTATTCAGAATATATCTTTTTTATTTCATTCCTGCTAAGTGGGTAAATATTAAACAGTAACTAAAATAAATGTTGTTCTGTTTTGGCTTGGAGAGTAAAACCTAATGAGAGACTATTCAGAACCACCTATCAGCCAACATTCCTGGGAGAAGGGTCCAAATGCTTTCCTTAGAGCCATTTAATTTGTGATCTTTGATGTATACAACTTTATTTATGACTCACAGCTACCTATGATTCAGTTTCCATGCATAAGTAAGCCTTTCCGTGATACCAAAGTGATTTTTTTTTTTTTTAGCATCAATCTTTTTGTTAAGGTGAGCTTTAACTAAAATTTGATCCAGATCAGTCTAAGAAATTACTGACAACACCTTTTCTGATTGGTACTATTTATGTTTTAAAACAAATTTTTCTGATTGGTATTATGTATAAGGTTTTAAAACTAATTAAGCACAAAATTGAAACAGAAGAAAAACTCTGCCACATTTCTAGTGTCCATTCCATTTCTCAATTGTGATTTTTGAACTCTGTGAGACAAACTCCCATCTGTCCTTGGTGATTTCCATTCTCTTAATTTGGAGAACAGGATATTCCACATGTTGGCTCAGAGAGGAGATTACTTTTGGCTTTAGGACAGAAGTACTGACATGAGTGATAAGGGACAGGTACTGAATCAGATACAGCTAAGGATCTCCTATGCATAACAGGCAGCCCTGAGCATCCTCAGGCAAGGAAAAGATACGAAGTTGGTAGGTTTGATGGTATTCTGCAATGGGAAGAAGTGTGATTTGTGCATAAGGGGACTGTTATGTGTGGACATGGATGCTTTGCTGGATCACACTAACTGAGAAAAACAAAAACAAAAAAAATACTCTTCCAAAATAATCTAGAGATGAGTACTTGTTTTTTTTCATTTACATTTCTCATTCTACTCACAACTCTAAGATTTTTCTTCCCTGCCTTTCTGAGACCAGGGACTTAAAATAATGTCTTGCTTAGGTTAGTGTTGTTTGGCCTGTGATGTTTCTAAGTATTTCATAGTAATGAGAGCCATAGCCATAAAAACATCTTTCTCATGAAAGCTGTGTCACAACTTGTTTCCTCACATTTCATTATCTTCTTTTCTTTCAAGTCTTTTCCTTCTCTACCATTTTCAACAAAGCAGGGGAAATCACTCAGTCTCAGAAGACAGCAAACATCAACAAGTTGTGATGCCCTTTTCTTCCAATACTATTGAGGCTCACAAGGCAGCTCATGTAGACGGATCACTTAAGAGCAACAAACCGAAGTCTGCAAGAACATTCACATTTCTATCTGATGAGGATGCCTTAAGTGCCCATAATCCCCTTTATCAGGAAAACATAAGTCAAGTATCAACAAATTCAGACATTTCCCTGAGAACAGATTTTGTAGACCCATTTTTACCCAAAATACAAGCCAAGAGTAAGTCTCTGAGGGGCCCAAGAGAAAAGATACAGAGGCTGTGGAGTCAGTCAGTCAGCTTACCCAGGAGGCTGATGAGGAAAGTTCCAAATAGACCAGAGATCATAGATCTGCAGCAGTGGCAAGGCACCAGGCAGAAAGCTGAAAATGAAAACACTGGCATCTGTACAAACAAAAGAGGTAGCAGCAATCCATTGCTTACAACTGAAGAGGCAAATTTAACAGAGAAAGAGGAAATAAGGCAAGGTGAAACACTGATTATAAAAGGAACAGAACAGTTGAAATCTCTCTCTTCAGACTCTTCATTTTGCTTTCCCAGGCCTCACTTCTCATTCTCCACTTTGCCAACTGTTTCAAGAACTGTGGAACTCAAATCAGAACCTAATGTCATCACTTCTCCTGCTGAGTGTTCCTTGGAACTTTCTCCTTCAAGGCCATGTGTTTTAAATTCTTCACTCTCTAGGAGAGAGACACCTATTTGTATGTTAACTGTTGAAACTGAAAGAAATATTTTTGAAAATTTTGCCCATCCACCAAACATCTCTCCTGCCTGTCCCCCTCCTCCTCCTCCTATTTCTCCTCCTTCTCCTCCTCCTGCTCCTGCTCCTCTTGCTCCTCCTCCTGACATTTCTCCTTTTTCTCTTTTTTCTCCTCCTCCCTCTCCTCCTTCTATCCCTCTTCCTCTTCCTCCTTCTACGCTTTTTCCACTTTCCATTTCAACTTCTGGTCCCCCAACTCCACCTCTTCTACCTCCATTTCCAACTCTTCCTCCACCACCTCCTTCTATTCCTTGCCCCCCACCTCCTTCAGCTTCATTTCTGTCCACAGAGTGTGTCTGTATAACAGGTGTTAAATGCATGACCAACATGATGCCTGCCGAGGAAATTAAGTCCTCTATGACACAGCTATCAACAACAACAGTGTGTAAAACAGACCCTCGGAGAGAACCAAAAGGCATCCTCAAACATGTTAAAAACTTAGCAGAACTTGAAAAATCAGTAGCTAACATGTACAGTCAAATAGAAAAAAACTATCTACGCACAAATGTTTCAGAACTTCAAACTATGTGCCCTTCAGAAGTAACAAATATGGAAATCACATCTGAACCAAACAAGGAGAATTTGAACAATATTGTCGAGGAAACTGAAAAGCAATCTCACAGTCAATCTACTTCACTGTAATGTTACTTTTCTTATTTTAGTTGGGCAAACCCTTTGTTGATCACAGTCTTCAAGTTGAACATCAAATTTGAACTTCAAAGAAGATTCTATTATTTTACCCCGAATTCAATGAAATGCAGTTTTTTCTCATTTTTAATTTAAAAAGATATTAACATCATCACTACTAACTCATATAATAGATTTACCTTAATTTTTAAACTACAAAGTAGCATAATTTGTTCTACATTTATTTGAAAAGTAAGTAATTTTAATCTCTTTCTTAGTGGGAATATGTGGTCATGAAAGCTAGATACCCAACTTAAACCAAAGGCATGACTATTATGTGGATGCAGTAACATTTACATTTAGTTTTTGAACGTAGTTTTATATGAATGTTCCAAGAAAAAAGCAGACTGTTACAAATAAGTTAAAAGTGATATCATAGGTTCTGTTTTTTCTTGAAGCCTATGTATTTGGTAAGAAGAAATACTACCAAAGTAACATACAATGTACCTAGATTGTAGGAGATGACAGGTATAAGGTATTTCAAAATAAATCTCAGGTGCTATAACATGTAGTCATCTGTTTTCTGATGAGAACATCTTTTACTCTGACTTGCTTTTATCTTAGTAGTACGCTTATGGATTTGATAAATCTTATACTTTTTCAATTGCTGTCTTATTCTCTTTATTTCTCATTGTGCTTTCCCTTCCCTTCTTTATAATGAAAATAAATCTTGAGTTGTTGACTTTAGTAAGGCATTTCATTGTTCCAACAGATGTTTAAAGTGCTATTTAATTTTGCTTATTCACATTATTAATCATCTCCTTAATTTAAATTTTTTCATAAGATGCCTTTTTTAAGGAAAGTACGATCTTCAGTTTACTAAATGAAATATAAAAAGCTTAAATAGAAAAATCAAGAGAAATGATATTTGATGAACTATCACTTTTTTTACATAGGTTTCTGCTCTTTGTTTTAAACAAAGAAGGTAAAACTTTATACTCTGGGAAGACATTTCTGTAGTTGTAGTAATAGTTCTTAGCACTCCAACTGTTAAATTTGAACAGCATCACTTAAGCTGGGTACTATCTCTCTTCCTTCCTAAGGAAACCTGTACTTTCAATATTAGTATATAATGTATAATATGTGACCAACAAGTAATTACTTTATTTTCCCATGAAACACATGGAATACCTTTTATTTACTGGAAGTTCACATTTTGAATGCACGTATAAGTATTTGTTTTACTCTGGAGTTTTAAGATTTTAGAAGATGTAAGTTTGCGTAGAGAAGGGTACAATTCTGAGATACAGGCAAAACTCATACCTAGTAATTAGTATTGGAAGTATATGAATATAGGTTGAGAACCCTGCAATGTAATATTTCAGAGGTTTTCTTCATCCTTCATATTTCTTCACTAATTTGAGCTGGCATTACTAATTAACAAGATCAGGCAGAAAACAATCTGTAAATCTAATTATTTTTATAGTCCATCTGCTTCAAATTCTTTTCATCCAAATCAAGAGTAATTACTTTCTTGGGGTTCTTGAACATGATTTTTTTCTTTCTTTCACTGAAAAACTTCAGTTGGAGTTTTTGTTGGCAGCTGGTCACATGCATGAGAACTTGTGCTATTTGGCGGACTCTGACAAGGTATTATTCACAATCGTGTAAGCCTTTAATGTGCGTGTGTCTTTTCTAAGCTAATATCTACCAGCTTTTTGCAAATGTAAAATTTATAGTTTCTTGATAAATCTATAAATAGTAACAAAATAAGTATAAGAAATCCAAACAACATTTTTGTGTTGATACCTACAGCCTTATTAAATTGTTACATTGCCTTTTACTATAACATTTTACTATTTGCATAATCTAAAAGTTTTATTATTACTCTATACTTTTTAATTGAAACATAGATACCCATGTATAAAACATGGGTAATGTTTTATATTAAAACTTAATCTAATCTTTTTCTGACACATCGTATTTGGAGAGTACTAATGTCATTATGAAACATTATAAAAGTCAGTTAAAATATCTTCTATATAAGACATTTTAGTATTATTTGAGTGCACAAGCCTAAATATTCTTCCTCCTCTCAAACGCTAACTGCTTACAACCTGAGAACCAGATAGTAGAAAAATAACAGTTTTTTCTCAATATTTATTATGACCTTAGTGATGCATAGGAAATTATTAGATACCTTTTAAATAAAGTCTTAAGAAAGATGACCATACATTTGTCCTTATTGTTAAAAGTAAACAGTGATACATATAAATGATATAAAATAAATAATACAATTGATTATGAATTGCATGAAAAGGTGCATCAATGTTATATAAACTGGCTTTGTAAGTATCAATAGTCATGTTTTGAAAGCACACAGATAAAGTAAGTAGTGGTTCTGTTATGTACCTCTTTCAAGTAACTTTCTGCCTTTGAGCCAAGACAAGCAATACAAATAACCAAATAAAAGGCAACAAAAATGTTAATGGAAACATCAACATTTAGTTATAGTTTATCTATTGATATTTTATTTTCCACATTGATGGAAAACATTGCTAATAAAAGGAGTCAGAAGAAATATGCTAAAAACTAAAGCCTGGCTTTAGTTGGCTATTGTATAAGGTATATGACTCAATTGTCACTATTAAAACCTAAATATGAGCTTTCTCTAGCTGAATTATTTCTAAAAAATATAAATTTGGTAAAAGTTGAAAATGTCTACAATTCTAAAGGCTCTGGAAGGATTATCAGTGTTATAAATATTGGCAGAACCATGTAAGCACTCTACAAAGTTCACTGCAGAACCATTTTAAAGAATAAATTGAGAAGCTTTAGTAAGCATTGTGTTTACTTTTTTACAAACAGTTTCAATATACAATGCATTGACCATATAAGATGCTTTCTGATCAGTCGAATTACTTCGTGAAGGCCTCAAAATTTAAAAAAAAAAAAAAAAAAAAAATTTCTACAGAGATTGTTTTGTTGGATTTTAGCAAGTTATGCATGTGCCTCTTTGTAATAATTCTTCATTACACTGATTAATTCTACATAACATGGTTGACAGCATCAGTTTAACACTTTAGATTAACTGCTTAATAAATAACAAATAGAACATTTTCATTATTAGTAACATTCAGCTTTGAAAACTCTATATTCTTTTTTCCCCTCAAGTATAGTCAAATGTTTCACCATCTTGTGATGTGTGAACTTTATAAATCTTTATGTAATATTGAATATTTGGCTATTAAAGCTCTAAAAACCTCTTCATTTAATTTCTAACATTATAATTGACCCTGAAAGTACAGTCAAGAGTTTGTATTATTTTTAGAATTAAATTGATGTAGAGAAAATATCATACAATCATTTGGAAAAATATATTCAATCATAGACATAATTTTCATCCTATGTTTATTACATTCTTCATGTATAAAACATATCTCTTCTCCTAAGGATTAGTATATGTATCAATACTTGTGTACAACAGAGATCATGTATAATATTTTTTATCCCAACTGATAATAACAGAGTCAAAGTTTGTCATGATGCACTATTGAAATAAAATAGATTTTGCATGTTTTGTTGCTCACATGGAACGAGGCTCTGGGTTGATCATTATTTTAGTAATTCAGGCATGAAACCATGATCTTCCTGTTTTGATAATGCCACAAAATATATTTCCCACTGAGATAGTGTTTAGTAGAAATTATCTTTTCAGTTTTACTCAGACTTTTTTTAAAAAAGCCCTTATCTGTCATTTTATTTAATATGAAAATCTAAGATGTTTAATACTGATTTATTTATTTCTGCCTTGCAGGAGAGGTTATGGATCAGAGGTAAGGGCTTTATGGTGTTGATGTCATAACAAGCGTAGTAGGAAAGTACTTGTGTAATAGGCAATACTAAGGTACATTCTTTTGAACTAGGTTGTTTTCTTTGATTTCAACAGAAACTTATTAGTATCTTATGCTATTTATTTTCTTTTATATATGTTGCTTCCTTGTTTTGAGGTTTTAAGTCTGTTATTGAATGGTCAACGATCAACTTGCTTACGTTTTTAAGGATGTATTTCTTTTGTTCTGCATTACCGTTACTCAGTATTCTGACATTTCCCCAAAATTCATTTGTCTAAAGCTAGACGTCTAATTTAGAAACTAGGATTACTGCCTGTAGTCCCAGCTACTTGGGAGGCTGAGACAGGAGAATTGCTTGAACTGGGAAGGCGGAGATTGCAGTGAGCCAAGCTCACGCCACTGCATCCCAGCCTGGGTGACAGTGAGACTCTGTCTCAAAAAATAAATAAATAAACAAACAAACAAACAAATAAATAAATAAATAGGACTACTTAACTTCTGATCTTTTTACCAGTTCAAAGCTCCATCCTATCACTGTTGAAGCTTGAGATCCTAAAGATTTTAAAAATAATCAGAATGGTAGAAAGCTCTGGGTTTTCCACTGTGTTCCTTTGATTCTGTCTTCAGAGAACCTACTGGGCATTCTGGCCAATAGTATTTGGCCAGCTGTACTGCAGGTGATGTTATCCATGAAGTCATTGTGAACCTAGTTTGATTTAGCATACAGCTTCTCAATCAAGAGAAGTATATGAGGCCGGGTGCGGTGGCTCAAGCCTGTAATCCCAGCACTTTGCGAGGGCGAGACGGGCAGATCACGAGGTCAGGAGATCGAGACCATCCTGGCTAACATGGTGAAACCTTGTCTCTACAAAAAATACAAAAAAAAAAAAAAAAACTAGCCGGGCGAGGTGGCGTGCGCCTGTAGTCCCAGCTACTTGGGAGGCTGAGGCAGGAGAATGGCGTAAATCCGGGAGGCGGAGCTTGCAGTGAGCTGAGATCCCACCACTGCACTCCAGCCCAGCGACAGAGCGAGACTCCGCCTCAAAAAAAAAAAAAAAAAAAAAAAAAACAAAGAGAAGTATATGACCTAATAAGTATATGACCTAATTGGATTATACTTTGGAATTCATTATGAGTAAAATAACTAACTCACTAACAACTATATTATAAAAAGGATATCCCTTCAGTCAAATGGTTGTTCTACTAGCCAGTTTAAACAGTGGGTTGGATGATGGAATTACCTCCCAGAACCTCACTACCCTCTTTTCCAATACTTAGTTTAATACGCTGTTTTCCCTCCAAAGAGTTACTAACCCCAACATTTGAATTGTGTATCTTGTTTTTATCTGTTTAAAGTCTGTATTGTTATGAAACAGATCAATGATGCCTGTATTAGCTTTAAATAAGTACAAGTGAAAGAAGGAAAAGTCAGGAAGCAATTCCTACCAAATCTGATAATTAATGACTTTCCTAATCATTCTGAAAACACACTTAATGTTTTAGTGCAAGAAATCCACACTTTGGTAAGGAGAAGAAATGGAGAGCATGTCTTAAATATGTTGATAAATACATTACAACTTTATCACTTTGTGTGTTCTACTCTTCTTCCCAATGAACCTTATCATATTTAATGTGATTGGGAAGGAAAAAAAGAAGGGCAACTTAAAACAGAGTTAAACTTGATAAAAGTAATTATATGACACACAGTACTTTTAGAAACATAAATAACTCTTTGTACTGTGAAGCTTAACAAAACAAAAATCTGTATAGATTTCCTATTTATTAAGGCTATTAAATTTGTCATTAACTAAAAGAGTGATGAAATTAAAACAAATGAATTATTATTTTATGTTCCAACATAAAGAATTAGTTAAAATATTTAATGCTTTTGGTAGCTAACACATGAATAATGAATAATCCCAAGGAAACACGTTTTAAACTGTCGCCTTTTTTTCCTCTCTTCTCAATCATGATCTACCTTTCCATCTGAATTATTCTCTAAATCTTTTTCTATTTTAATTTCCTTTGACAGCAACAGCAACTGCTGAGGCCCTCTCTTCTTAAACCAGAGGTATCAATTTTCATTTTCTTTTCAACCTCACTGAGTCTTCACTGTGACTTTAAGATCTATTGTATTAATTCAGGTAGGCAGAGTGGGTGTCTGCCAATGTGGCATAATTTTAAAGGAAAATAAAAGAGTCTTTCAAAATAACTTAAAAAAAAAAAAAAGAAAGAAACCAAGAAATCACCCCTGAAGTTGTTCCATATTTTTAGCCTCATTCTCTGGGGATTAGACAAATAAGGCCATTATTCCTAATAAATACAATCCATTCATTGAATGAAGCAATTAAGGAACCTGATCAGTAGTTACTTGTCTTAATCAATCTGAATTCATCTATCAATTCCTGACATCAGATTTAGCTTATGCAAAGTTTAAAGACAGAATGCTGATATCTGTACTTAAATATCACTCTATGTGATTAAAAATACCTCTTTTGGACACATACATTACAAATTGCCTATGGCATTTTCTTCTGCAATGTGAAGAACATTGTATAATAAATACATATTATTTTATTTATTAATGTTTATATATGTAATTAAAAATAAAAATACAGTCATCCTACCTTAATTTTATGGCAAATTTAGTATTTCATAAGCTCCACTCACAAAAATTTTATTCCTTTTCCTTTAGTACAGAATTCTATCTTTGCTAAAGAAAGGCATTTCTTGGTTAGAATCTACTCTCCAAAATCTGGAGGTTGGGTGGCAGAAATATTAAACTTTTATAAGGTTTTAGCAAAAATTTCATGGAAAGGTCTCCATAAAATTTGAATTGGAAAATTCAGGGTTGAAATCCAAACACTAATTACTTTATGCAAGATCTTAGTCAAGATATACACCTGCTGAACATCAGTTTCATCTTCTATAAGATATTGGCAGTAGTATCTACTATGTCAATTCCTAACTCTACAAGTGGAATGTAACAGAAAGAAATTCAGTAAATTACAATTATTGTTGTTGTTTTTGTTTTGCATCAGTATAAATGTTTATAATAATTAAATATTAATTTATGTCTTCCCTATGTGGACAGCAAAAATGAATTTAAAAAAATCACATTAAGTGCTTGATCTACCCCAAAAAAATCACTTTGTAGTATGTTACTTTGCATACTTTTCTAAAATCTAGGATTCACCAACTAAGGAGTTGTTATAGTCAACTGGGACTGTGTGGAACAGCAAAAAGGGCCAGGATTCCATTGTTGGTTTAGGTTGACTCATGGATCTGACTGGTCATGAGTTCCTTCCTGGCTTTTTTTTTTTTTTTTTTTTTTTTTTGAGACAGAGTCTTGTTCTCTCGCCAGGCTGGAGTGCGGTGGCATAATCTCAGCTCACTGCAACCTCTACCTCCTGGGTTCAAGCGATTCTCCTGCCTCAGCCTCCCTAGTAGCTGGGATTTCAGGCACATGTCACCATGCCTAGCTAATTTTTGTATTTTGAGTAGAAACGGGGTTTCACTATGTTGGCCAGGATGGTCTCAATTTCTTGACCTCTTGATCTACCCACCTCGGCCTCCCAAAGTGCTGGGATTACAGGAGTGAGCCACCGCACCCAGGCTCCTTCCTCAATTTTTTTTTTTTTTTGGGAAGGACTGATGCTCTATTCATTCATGGGTGGTGAAAGCATTCAAGAGGTACCTTTTAGATTATTTCCTTCTGCTAGTTCCTATCCCTTTTTACTCAACTCAGAAATACAGAGTGACTGAATCAAGGGCTGTCTTGCTGAGTTTCCTGGGTTCCCATCCCCATCCCTTCTATCCTTATTATTACATTTTTAATGCAATTGATGTCATATGCATTGTAGCTAGCAAGCGCTGAGTGTTATTTTCCCTTTATGAAAAAAAAGTATTTATGTAAAGAAAATTCTTTGATGCTGACTTCTAAAATCCAAAATCCACTTAGTTGCATTATTTCTCCATAAATATTTACTTGAAATTTTTATTTTGTCTTTCCTACTATTTCTTAATGTTGTTAAAAGTCTACTTCAAAACTGTTAGAAGTTATTTTCTCAGTATCCGTATGTATTTGATTACACATTCATTGGTCAAGCAGTTTGAAAATATTAGTTCCGAGACCTATTTCCTTCTTTTAAACCAGTATCATTACACTGGGTTTTACATACCTTGAAATTCTTAGCTTTCCTATAGGAAACATGTTTTTACAAAATACTTAATTTGAAATAACTTAAATCTAGACTTTAACTTCGTCCCAGTTTCTTCCAGTTCTTTCTTAACCTCATTCCTTCACTATAATAAATCTTCCTATAATAAACACATTTTTGTTGAAATAAAACCTATGCCCATAAAAAAGTATAAAGCATACTATATAACTAGATGAATTTTTACAGAGAGCGCACATACCCGTCAAGCTCCTGTATGTCAACACCTAGATACCAGTTTTTCTTCCCCTACCACTGACCTGGCCTGTAACATATTCTTTAGTCTGCTCTTGAAATTTACATAAATAGAATGATACAATATATTTCATTGGTACTTGACCTATATTGCTCAACATTCTGTTTGGGAGAATCATTTATGTTGTTGTGTGATGTAGTAGCATGTTTATCTCATGGACTTTTGCATTGTTTCCAGTTTGGGACTGTTACGAATAATGTGTTTTCTCACAAATGTACATGTTTCTGTTGGGTATTTAACTATAAATTTAAGTTCTGTGAAAGAAGAAATGATTATATTTAATTTAGTACTATTGCCAAACGTATTCTAAAAAGTTTTACCAATTAGTAATCTCTCGAGACGTAGATGAGAGTTTTAGTTGTTCTGTTTCCCTGCAAATACATAGTATTGTTCATCGTGGGTTTTTCTAAATATTAGTCATTCTGGTGAATAAACTATACTAGTTTTAACATCAAACTTGGATTCCTTTAGAGTAGGTTCACAAAGTATTTGTAAACTGCAAAATTGTAAGATAGAAGAGGTAATGCAAATGTAAATACCTACAGGATCTAGGGTAGTAATGTAAGTGAATGGAGTTTATTAGACACAAAGCAGTATCAGATGGCAGATTTCATAATGACTAAGGTGTAAATGTAGAAAAATGTTGTTGGGGATACTGTCTTAAACAGGAGAGAACATGCTTACTGTAAAAATTAATCTGGTCAACTAGATTCTTGGAATGTAAAAATATGATCCTAGTGTTTCCATCTTTTTATTTTTCAAGAGAAACTAGCATCCACATTTTTGACGTCATTTTCTGATTAGCACTGTAACAGTAATGAATTCAATTTTTTAAAATGATGTTGGCCACACCAACCACAACCGAGGATCCTTGTCCATATCGATCATGCGGGCTGCAAATTTCCACACTTTGTAAATGACATATTTGTGCCCTCAGAGTAGGGCATTTTTTCCCTGACTTATTACTATTCCTGTATCAACAAAATTAAATTTTTATAAATAATAGATGATATAAATATGTACCAATCTATTTTCCTGTGAGTACCTATCCTTTTCCCTCTCTTCACTTATCCCATTGCAAAATAAATTTGGTTCACCTTTGCCATTTAACCTGCTTAACATGTTAAAGTAGAATTGAAAAGGGAAATGTAGAGAAATTATATTTGATAGTTATCAGAAACTGTCTTCACATGTATGTCTCAAGAAAAACATCTTTCTCTAAGAGTAGAGTTTGACAAAAATCTGTATGTTTAGAGTTTAGAACTAGAAATATTAAAAGTGTCTCTATTCTAACACATTCTTTTTTTCCTTTAAAAGCCTTAAATTTAGAGGCCGGGCGCATTAGCTCATGCCTGTAATCCCAGCACTTTGGGAGGCCAAGGTGGGGCTGATCTCGACGTCAGGATGGAGACCATCCTGGCTAACACCGTGAAACCCCGTCTCTACTAAAAACACAAAAAATTAGCCACGCATGGTGGCGGGCGCCTATAGTCCCAGCTACTCAGAAGGCTGAGGCAGGAGAATGGCGGGAACCCGGGAGGCGGAGCTTGCAGTGAGCCGAGATAGCGTCACGGCTCTCCAGCCTGGGCGACAAAGCAAGACTCCATCTCAAAAAAACAAAACAAAACAAAACAAAACAAAAACCCTTAAATTTAGAATTAGCAGTATGTTTTAAAGTATAAACATCCTTGGGAAGCATTACACATTAACTTCTTGTTATCAGATGATTTTATCAGAACAGTTTTAAAGAATAGAAGAATACTGGGTATGAGGAAACTGTTAGTGGGGAGATGAAAACAATGCTGTAGATAGTGTTATAATTTTTCTTAAGGCCAACATCACATAATAATTTAACTTAAAATTCAGTTAAATATTAACTGTCTATTGATAATTTTAAAACACATTCAACAACAAGTGAAAATGCTCATCTGCAAGCTTTAACAGATTTGCCATTAGGAAAAATCTACTTTTTCCCCTTCAGGTCAAATTATATAACCTTATTTTGTATCAAATAGTTACAGCCAGAAAAAAAAAAAAAAAAATGAATAGGTTTGACTAACACTTTTAAATAGAGTTATTTTTAATTGCTTTAACTGACACTTGTATTTAATGTTATTTTGGCAGGAATGTTTTGAGAATCATCGAATTCTAGGTGTGGAAATCTGACTTTGAGCTGAAACGTGATAAGAATTTGTTTTCAAATGCAATTTTTCTTTTTGAACAATAGGAATTATCCATGGAGTCTGGAATTGATCCTGGCCAGGAATATGGACAAGATTATTACAGTTATGAGCATGGGTACATCTTCAGATTCTTTAATTCAGATTCTTATTTTAATATTTTATTAATAGGAAACTATTAAATGATTATTATTACTAGAATTTGTAATGTCATGTCAATCTCGCTAGTATAATATCTGAAAATGAATAGTATATCAAGCTTTAATTTTAACCAAGTTTTAACCATTTTTCTATATTGAGTTCCATATTGATATTTTACATTGACATTGATTGCAATTCTAGAAATGCGATAAAATTATTCAAAATTATTTATATGGGAAATAGATATCAAACATATTTGCTCAATTCCTAAATTCACCATTTCTTTCGTATGAGATGTTAATGTTTTATCTGATCAGTTTAAACTTTTGCCCAAGAGCAGTTGGGAAGCAGAAAACATACCTTAGAATTCACTGATAAGTGTCTCAAAAGTCACTTATACACATATAAATTAGCTGCTTTCAAAAAAAAATTCTGTAGAAAATTGTGAAGACCATTACAGACCATGTTTGAAGCAACTTTTTGCTACCAAGGTACAGATTTTGTATTGTGAATGAGCCATTACACTTTTCCAAAGTATCTATTTTGTGTTCTGGATTGCTCAGCTAGTTAAGCCACAATATGGCTTTTTCCTCGTTTTAGTTTCTCCAAAAACAAGTATCTGAAATAACTCAACTGTCTTTATTGTTATTCCAGGGTACCATTATGGCAAAAATCACTGGTCATCAGGTAGCAGTTCTTACTCTATAGTTTTGTAACTAGTTTACAGGGAGCCTGATAGGTGCTGTGTAAATATCTGTCTATTGAATGGTGGAAGAGAAAGAAGGAAACAGATCACTCATGGTAGATTCTACAGAAATCACATGACAGACTGTTTCAAGCTGTAAGTTTATATTTCAGGTATGAAATGCCTCAATATGGGAGTCGCCGTCGATTGTTACCACCAGCTGGACAAGAGGAATATGGTGAGGTGGTTGGTGAAGCTGAGGAAGAATATGAGGAGGAAGAGGTAATTACCATAATTTTATTATGTAAGATAATCCAAGAAAAATATTGTTTAACCCTACATGACTAGCAGCTATAGAACATTTCAACTTTTAGAAATTCCTTTCGTTTAGCACATATTTTCCATAGAAATTTAACAATGCTGACCATTTCATTGCCTTGTCTTTGGAGGAAAATTAATTCTTGATAATTTAATTTATGTCCTTGTAAAAGTGTTAAACATTTGGAAAGGCCACAATAAAAAGTATGTTTCCTAAAATTCTAAATCATGCTCCATAAAGATATTATAATCAAATATATTTTAAACTTCTGCAACACAAAGGTTATTTTTGTTCCCACATTATCTAGCAAACTAAAAGTCATGAAAAAATATACTCCCCACCTTTCAATTATCAGAGAAAAGTAAATTATTTCCACTAATAATTTTCAAGGAATGATGTAATTTATGTTTCAATTAGCATGACTCATTTCTACGAAATTCTTATACTTTGTCTTCACTATTTACTTGGCAAATGTATACAAAAACAACACTAACAAAAAAATAAATGTCACTGTGGCTTTAACCTGTGTAAAGTTTCATAAAATAGATTTATCATAAAATAAGATAAATCATCATATTTTCATGATTATTGAAAATATAGTTCAAGGGAATATAGAAAGCTATTAACCAAAGTCTAGTGACAGAAGAAGGAAGAGGCAATAATTCTTTCTTTTTTGTTTGATCAAAGATGAAAAATAAACTTTGAGTAGCAAGAAGGAAATTAATATATTTGGGTATTGTAAAGTATAAGCTAATATAAAATAATTTACTTTCTCTTAATCACCTTCTGTCTATATGCAGTAGAAATTTTTGTGATTGTGTTCTTAAGTCAGTTATATAACATGCATGAAGCTATCACCCACAGATTCATTCCTGCGTAACTTACGTGGGACAAAGTCATATCACAGCTATCTGCAAGCTGACACTTCAATTGCATTTTCACAATTTTCAGGAAGAGCCAAAGAAAATTAAAAAACCAAAAGTTGAAATTAGAGAGCCTAGTGAGGAGGAAGAAGTAGTTGTAACTATCGAAAAACCGCCAGCAGCTGAACCTACATACACAACATGGAAGAGAGCCAGGATATTCCCCATGATTTTTAAGAAAGTTAGAGGATTAGCTGATAAAAGAGGAATCGTTGAACTTGAGGGTGAAGAGTGGCAGAGACGCCTTGAGGAAGACGATAAAGATTATTTGAAACTCACTCTGGACCAAGAGGAAGCAACAGAAAGCACTGTAGAATCAGAGGAGGAATCCTCCAGTGACTATACTGAATACAGTGAAGAAGAATCTGAGTTCAGTGAGTCTGAGACTACAGAAGAGGAATCTGAGTCAGAGACACCCTCTGAGGAGGAGGAGAGTTCTACCCCTGAATCAGAAGAATCCGAATCCACGGCGTCAGAAGGAGAAAAAGCAAGGAAAAACATTGTGCTTGCAAGAAGAAGGCCCATTGTTGAGGAGGTCAAGGAAGTCAAGGGTAGGAAAGAGGAGCCACAAGAAGAACAAAAAGAACCTAAGGTGGAAGAAGAAGAACACTCAGAAGAAGAAGAAAGTGGACCCATCCCTGTGGAAGAAAGTACAGACCTTGAAGCTCAAGATGTCCCTGAAGAGGGCAGTGCAGAATCAGCTTCGGTGGAAGGAGGTGTGGAAAGTGAGGAGGAATCAGAATCAGGTAGTAGTAGCAGTAGTAGCGAAAGTCAGTCTGGAGGTCCATGGGGCTATCAGGTGCCAGCGTATGACAGAAGCAAGAATGCAAACCAAAAGAAGTCACCAGGAGCAAACTCTGACGGTTACAACACAGCACTTTAAAAGAGATCACAGTAGGTGGGAGTTTTGCTGTGATGAGTGCTCTCGCGTGCAGTGCCTTCTGTGTGTTCTCCAAAGTGACATTTGAAAGGAAGGAAATTGATCATGAGTTTGATATGACTTATGATCAGAAGCATGCCAGAAAAGTGAATATATATGCTGTCCAAATCGATTTGTATATTAGACTGTATTAGAGTAAAACTGACTAATCCTTCCTACATTAGTAAATCAGAACACATGCAATCAGCTAATCAATATTTAATATTTACTGGTAGGATTTTTGCTAATGCAGTGTGGCATTATGTATTATCAGTGACACTCTGTCTATTGGAATGGCATATATATATATATATATATATATATATATATATATACACACACACACACACTATATATATACACACACACACACACACATATATATATATGTTTTTATATCATCTTTCAAAATAAATACTAAGACAAGCTTCAAAAAATTATATCTTTAACAGTCTACTTTTGCATATATGTACATTTCAACTGGCAAAGATATTATAAAAATTATGAACATCTTCAAATAAGTTTGTATCTGCAACTTCAAATATTAAGAGTTCAATGAAATAACATCTTTCAATTAAAAATTATTACAGCTTATTTTCTGTTACTATGAGCTACAGTGGATTTAAAAATAAATGTAGCAGTTATAAATTTTTTCTAGGTAAATAAACTATAATTTTGAAATATAGTTCTGAAAATCAGAATGCATGCAAAGTGTTGATAATTCACATAGTCCAAAAATGCAATACTATTTTGAGAAAAACACAGTATTGTTTAACCCTTGCTTCTTGTTATTTTTTCATGTTGATTGGTGAAAGTCAAATGAATTTGTGAAAATGTCCAGTTGCTTACAAAAGGAAAGTTTACTATAATTAGCTTTCAGTTTTGTGTATTACTAGGTAAATGATGCAGACTGAGAAGATATTTTCTTTTAAGTTAGTGTATGTAATTGGACAACCCAGAAAACCAGGATACATCAAGTAAATAAATGCATTAAATTATACATCAAGTAAATAAATAAAGTCAAGTTAATAAATGCATTAAATTATACAAAATGCATTAAATTATACAAAAGTTTTGGCTAACTAGAGAATACATGAAAAATTAGAATAATGTGGTTTAAAAATATTTTTAAAATATTGGGAATAGAAGCATTAATATGAACAGAATATACTAAAGCTGTTCATTCCTTTCAGTTTAGTTTAACTTTCCTGAATAGTACAGCAGCTGTCGAACAGTGGATCAGCTCCTTAAATAAAAGTAATACATTTTTTTTCCATGTGGATCGGTAATTTGATCTAAAAGAATACACGTGTTTCCTGAAATGTCTGCTTTCCAACTCAACAATACATTTTTCAAACATTAATAAGTTCTGAAGCCAATAAAGGATTAGTGAAAAGAAATGCATGCTATTAAAGACTGGCTTCCTTCTATCTCTCTTGAGTGAATTACCTTTGATAGCTTTCTAAATGTCATGATTTTGGATTTCACAGGCAATGTAATTGTTGTCTTTTTAATTTATTTGATAGTAACTCACATATTTTTGTTTATTTTGTCAGTGGGCAAGAAAAAGAATGATCAAGTTAGTTGTAGATCGAGAGTATGAAACCAGCTCAACTGGAGAAGACAGCGCTCCTGAATGTCAGAGAAACCGTCTTCACCATCCTAGTATCCACAGTAATATCAATGGCAATATATATATTGCACAGAATGGTTCTGTGGTGAGAACCCGCCGTGCCTGCCTCACGGACAACTTAAAAGTTGCTTCCCCTGTTCGATTGGGAAGGCACTTTAAGAAACTAGACAAGTTGGCAGTGACACATGAGGAGAATGTGCCTCTGAACACATTATCAAAGGGGCCATTTTCTACTGAGAAAATGAATGCAAGACCAACTCTGGTTACATTTGCCCCTTGCCCTGTGGGGACTGACAATACAGCGGTGAAGCCACTAGGGAACAGGCTGAAAAGCACAGTTGAACAGGAGTCCGTGATTGACAGTAAGAACATCAAGGAGGCTTTGGAATTTCATAGTGACCACACACAGTCCGATGATGAAGAGCTTTGGATGGGCCCCTGGAATAACCTCCATATACCAATGACAAAACTGTGACCAATTTTTTTAAAAGATATTTTAATTTTTACTTCCATGTTTAATAAACTGTGCTTTTTATTGTCACTGAGAAGACAATGTGTGGAATTTATATCATGCATACAAGCTAAAACTTTGAACAATATGCTTTAAAATTTTAAAAGAGATTTGCATTCACATTGTTATCAATTAATTGTTTTACCCAGAAAATCCTTCTGGACATACTTTCACTAAATAACTTATCGTTTAAACATTTAGCTGTTTTGTTGGGTCATGAATTGTTTTCGTTTTAATAAACAAGAAATAATTACTAAGTAATCATTTATATTTTATTGATTAACATAGATTGTACTTCATTTCATTTCTAGCTCCACAAAACCTTTTCAGTATATGTAATTGTATTTTCCATAGCCAAAAGGGCAAAAAGGAAATAGAGGATATTTACAGGCAATGAGTTTATACAGCTGCTGTCTATACTGCCCTAATTTTTAAAATGAAATGAAAGCTAGAATTGCAAAGTAAAGTAAATGAGGGAATCACCTGTAAATTATTTTAAATCAGGAGCTTGTTTTCTATGTTGTCCAGTATAAAGGTTTTCACATTTTACCATAAATACATTTATATCTTGACCCTTTAGGAAACCACTTGAAGTCATACGTCTGTCTTTTTATCAATATTATTTACAATATTCTCTGGTCCCTCCATCTCATATCAAATATGTTAGATAATTAAGTTTAATCACTTGAGGTTAAATAATTGTTTGGAGCAACATGGAAATCTCACCATTAGCAAAAGCTTTTAGGGAAGTGAGAAAGGTTCTAGTAAGCAATAATGCATCTAGAATGACTATTTCATAATGGAAGACATGGTGAGAATAGGGAAGTCTCCCATTAATGTCACTAGAATTTAATAGTTTGTAAACCCAGCATATCAAGAGTAAAGGAATTTGGCAGGGTCGAAATTTATATAATATAGGAAGCCTATAAAGGCTATGAATTCATAACTTCAAATGTTGTGTTTAACTTCTTCCATTTTCAGTTTATTTATAGAATATTTCAATGCACATATTTATGTGCCTAAAATCCAGAACCAGGAAATCATTGCCTGGGCATTTTTTAAAATCAAAGAACACAGTCTTGATTTTTTACCATTGAACAAAGCACAGTGTTTCATCATAAATAGAAATGAAAACAAACAGAATATCCTTTAAAAAACTTGCCTTGTGTGTCGCTTATTTTCCAGATGTAAAAAGAATGAAACAATATAGATGATTAAGAGAATTCAGAATTCTATTGAATATTACTTAGTATGATACAGATGTAGCTCACTTCAAATTTTGCACAGTATTGACCAAGTTCAGGTTTTAATGAAATTTTCTCATGCATGCTTAATATATGGTTGAAGGATTGAATAATGCACTATTATTTATTCCCGTCTTACATGTTTCACATCTTAAAAATTGTTTATTATTATGCTATTTCCTTATTTCCAAAGTGAATGAATTGTATTAATATAAACCTGCCAACTTGTAAGAGTAGTATGTTTTTACTTCAGATTTCCAAGAAAATATTTGAGATCAAATACAGTAACAGCTCATCTACCTTATTTTATTGAAAATTAATGCATTTAATGCATTCCATACCCTTGCAAACAACAACAACAACAAAACACACACACACACACACACAACCTAGTGGCATCAGCTAGGAGATTAGAAACACAGAATCATGACCATACTTCCTAGTCTACCAAACCAGCATCCACATTTTCAAAAGATCCTAAGGTGGTTTATATGCATATTAAACTTTGGAAGCAATGAAGTCTGGGGCTTATTCCTTTAAGCACCAAAGCAATGGTTTTTAATACAGGATACTTTGTATAGGAATTAGATTGAGCATGTATTTCCCTACTAATTCAATCAGAGGTCATCGAACATAATTTAATATTATCTTGATCCCCCAGATCATCTCAGTCAGCATCCCATGATATTCTCCTATATACAGCTTCATATTGTGTTTTTGTCCTTTGATTTCTGGCTGTGACATTTAACTTATTCTGTTATTGTGCCATTCTCACAGTTTTTTTTTTTTTTTTTTTTTCTTTCAGTTTACAGCTTCTAGTACCCTGGTGGGAAAGTTTGTGTTTTTTGTTTGTTTGTTTGTTTTCTTATTATTGAAAAATCATGAAGCTTAAGATGAGAATTAGGTACATGGATTCAAGCAAATGTTTTGCGACTCTTAGATGCTTTTTTTGGTTACCAGTAGATTTGGAAATCTGATGTTGGCGGAAGTCTCATGGCCTGATATATGAGATGTCACTGTATTTTAAACTACATTTTTTATGAGAAAATATGCAAAATTTTACAAACCACTTAGTATACACATTTCAGTAATTTAAACTTGATTATTTCATTACAATCATGAAGTCAATCTATTACTTAATGGAGATAGCATAAAGAGAAGCAGAATTTACACAGAGCAACCAAACCAAATATTTGGTCAGTATATTTTTGGTAGACAGAGCAGCAAAATTATTACTAACTAAATAAATCCGAATCAATTAAATAGTTAATAGAAATTTCACTAGTCTATAAATCCCTGACTCAGGATTAAAACTGTGGAACCCAGAAAAAATACCCAAGTATGTTTAATCTTAAGGATACTTCATATAAATAATGTTTCAATGTAAATATTTATAAAGAAATTGGTTGTTATTTTTCCTAGAAAGGTGTAGGAAGGTTTCCTTGTTGTTCTCAATCATCACTAGCTTCAGTCAGGCAGAAGAAACAGCAGGTCTTGGCTAATCAAGATGAGAACAGATGATGTAATGACTAATATTGCAACCCATTGATTTTAGGTATTGTGGGCATTAAGGGAAAGCAGAGGAAGAATGAGAAAGTATGGTCAGAGTGACACAGGACATTTGTGACAATGACAATCAAATCAGAGATGTTAATCTCCCTCTCTCAATTTGTCTTTTTCACTAATTACAGACTCTGAGAGTTGTAATAGAATTGCAACTGTAGGTTGGCCAAAACCATCTTTTTAAAATACAGAAAAAAGTTTGCCTTGAATTTTATATGTGCTATGTCATTCATGTTATTATCACATTGTTCACAGAGATGTTAAAACCTATTATTTACTTAAGTGTTTGTTCCAAAGGTGATTCAGTAGTTACTATAAAATATTGTTTAAAAACATTTTTATATCATAGAGCCAGAAGTAAATGAATATTGACTCTTGAGGGAAGACATTTTCTTTCTTTTATTTCATGAGCTTTGATTTTTCTCTTTCCCTGCTTCACCTTCTTCGTTTTATACCATAAGTGAGATTTATATACCACTTGAATTTAATTAGCAAAATAGGCAAAAAGTGCTAATAATCTATTCTCAGGGCAGATGCCTATTGGTGCCTGCAAATTACACAGCGATAAGGCTGAGGGATAGGTTCAAAATAATACTGAGTACTTACACATTTTATTGATAGTTTCTTTCTATTCCCAAATGGTATGTGAAATTTTTGTTCTAACTTTTTTATTGGTTTTCAGTAGTTAACTCTGATTTTTATCATAAGAATCTTTAGTTATAGATTGGTATTTTTTTCATTGCAATCTACTTTAAATTTGTGGTCAGTTAAGCACATGTATGGAAGATTCAAATACTGTCTATAGTTTGAAAAATCTATTGACACCTTCACTGCTTTCCAATTTCTTTATCCAAATACCTGTTCTTCCTTAACAAATATTATGTTACTGTATGAAGAATCTGAATTAGAAGTTTTAAGTTAAAATGCATTGTTATTCACTACACAATGTTTCAAAAATAAATTTTCATTTGAATGAAGGTGATTTCTCATTACTCTGTCAGGTGGGGATAAAAATCAGTAACTATTTTCACATTTACATGTTGAGTATTTCAGCCTGATAATAAAAGCCTGCTCTGCAACCTCTTATCTTAGAACGATGTGGAGGAAATAAGTGTATTTTAAAACTTCTACCCATTCTTTTCTCATTTCATTCATGTACTCATGCCACCAAGTTCTAAGAAGAGTGGAAACTGTGTTTCCTAACATACCACCTATTCATTTATATAAAAACAAAATGTAATTACATAAATATTAAGGTTTTCACATATGATCAGTTTTTTATGTTTATAGAAATGCTGAATGACAGCATAAATGTGGCAAGAAGCAGAGTCAACACGAAGTTATATTCTGCATTTTAACATGGTTGAGTCTGACATTTCAGAGACTCATAATTTAACTCTCTCTACCCCCAGCTCCCACCCTCTATCTGTCTCCTTCTCTGTTAAAATATGCTCCTATTTCTCTGGTCACATGCAGCTTCCTGACTTTCTAATGCAGTTGATGATATAATAATTTCAATTGTCTTTTATCTCAAATAATCAGGAATGAGAGAAATAAATTTTCTAAAACAGCCAACTTGGACATAGACGGAATTCTTGGTCCATTGCCTTTTTTCTCTGCAATTGTAGAAGAGAATTTTATATATCTATGTATTTCCAGTACCCAGCATACCTACTTGCATAAACAATGCTGCTGAGAACAATATTGCATTAAATAGAATGAATTAATTCTAGCCCTATCACCATGTAACCTTTGGCACATCATTTTATAATTTATCTTTATAGTAAAAATTGTAAAATGGTAATAATAACATCCACTTCAATTAAGAGATAAAATCAGATATTTAATCTGAACATATTGTGATTGCTATAAAGGTATATGTACAGAATAAAAGATTACAAAATTGCCTTCATGTTCTTCTCCACAGATTTAGCCAGAGTCTAATATTTTCTAGCAAAATGCCAGTATAAATTTTCTTGACCTACCTTACATAGTAGATATTTTAAGTTATAAGAAAATACAATGTCTTCCCCATGCTAATACATGTATATGTTTTGAAAGAGAAGTAAAATAAACCTGTAGTGTTTTTTGTCTTTTGAATTGGCCTATTGCATAGTTTAAAATTTTAAAAAGCAAACACTGTTAAAAAGAGCACCACACAAAATCTTGGCTACACTGAAGACTGTTCAGCAGCTTCATGTCTGTGAACGTAAGGAAATACTTAGAAGTCTGTCCTAAAATATGTCATATTTCAATTTAAATACTTACCCTAAATATGCCTTTAATGTAGAGTAATTGCTGAATTAACACTGGCTCTTTTGGATTTGTTGTAAAAGAGGCTAGGTTTATTTCAAAATCTAGACCATGCTTACCTGTTCTTTCTCTCTAATCCCAGCAGCATTATTTACATAAATAAGCCTACTGACAACAGCTGATTTTAAAATATCAATGTCTATAACTCTGTATGTATCCCCTTTGTTTTCTATTCCCCATCAAATTTCTTTACCTTGCCATCTTCTATAAAAGACTCTGAATATTCTAACCTTGTAAAAATATCAGTTATAGTCCAATGAGAAGAAAAGGGGGCATTTTAGCTAGCTAAAGTATATGTACATGATGTAAATCAATATCTACTTATATTTAAATTAGGTACAAAAACATTTAAATTCATAGAACGAAAACAGTATATCAATATCAACATATTGATTTTATGGACTCTTACATGTCATATTTTATTGATCCTATTGAATTAACATCAATATTAGATGCCACATCTTTTCTCCAGAGGTACAAGCACTCATTCACACAATATTAAGACAGTTTGGGGTCTTTCTGAGTGATGATGGCTAAACAGGTAGCCTAAAGGTGTATATTCTGATGGAACAAATGTTTGCCTTTTAAAAGCAAATCATGCATACCATAAGACTGTTAAAATCAATATGGAAAGCCTTATTTATACTAACATGTATAGTTGAGCTATCATAACTATAACTTAGATTGTGGAGTAATAAGTATAGGCTAAAAAGTATCTATATTGCATCATTAGATTAGTATCAGATTCCTGTTACTGGGAGAAAGGTTTACCCAAAGAACCATTATCCTTGACATCAAGGAAGACATAATTTGCCTAAGCTACCAACATGTCATTAATCCGTCATTTTCCAGTGTTAGTAACTACAGGGGGGCTTAAAGGATTAATCTTGGCCTCTAGTAATTCCTTTGTTACCATACTACATTGATCACACCCCAGCCTTTTTTATTTCATTTTCATAACTACAAAATTAGTTTGGCTATCAGTATCCTAGGGTCTTTTTTAGCAGAAGCTGAAATAATGGACACAATATTCCCTTGAAACCAGCACTGCAACTGTGGTTTACAGAACCAGCTGCTGTGCCCACCTCATGCCTGTGCTACTTATTTAGACCCCATTTCAGAACAAAAAGGTCTTAGGGTGATTTACAAAACTGCATACACTACAAAAGAAGAAATAAAGGTGAAAGAATTAGACAAAAGGAAAATAGAGAAGAGTAAACATGGGGCTTGGGTTAGCATTCACACTTATGCCCTCATGGTTCCATACCTTAAATATTTAGGTTACATATATAGCTCTAATCTCCCAGACATCAGATCAAAAAAGAAAAACAGGATTAGTTACAGGATTCATAGTGTGCATAAAGTTAGAAACAATTAATGAGGAAAAGTCAGCTTTGCCTGCTACCAGGACCTGAGAGAAATTTTTCCTAAGGGTCTTTATTAAAACTATGCTATAATATATATTGGCTTAGTAGGGGTCATTCAAATTTTATCTCTTTGCTTCTTGACATCAGCCTTTCCTCCAGGAGATCTTCAAGTGTTTGACTCTATCATCCTATTATCAATGCCTCTTACAATGACTGCTGAAAGGGTAGATTGCCAGAATATTTTCTACTCTCACTCGCATTCTTTCTTACCAAAAGATTTATATTAATCCTATGTAATTAAGTTACCAAAGGCCAGGTTGTAAAGGTCTGCACAGTTCTGTAACTGTGCTGTTTGCTGATGATAGTGTATGTAAACGCAGACCTATTTCTTCAGAATACAGATTTTTTTTTCCCTTGAAGTTCTAGCCCAATTATAGGGAACTTTTTTTAGAGAAATGAAACTGTCTTTTATAAAGTAGGTAAAAATATGAAGAATATAGCATCACCTTAATTGCTTGCCTAATTTAGCTTAATTACATTCACCATATTATCATTTTATATAAATACTTATATATTTGTATGATAGACATATTATCTTCATAGATGTGCTGATAAACCTGCTCTCCACAAGAACAAAACAAAACAATAACAAACAAAGATTTGTTGTGTTTGCAGATTTCCACGATACAAATACACCCACCATGGTCAATTTCAAACCACTGATGGGCCTAATAGCCAGTTTGCCAAATTCTTGGAAAATTTCAACATTGGTTCTTGCAAGCCAGTATAGACTTGGCTTACATGTGTTGTACTAGTGCAATTATTGAGAGTAACTACTCTCATTCTCAAAAAAGGCAGCAGAAACTTTCTCTGGAAATCAAAAAAGTCTTGGCTGGGTGTGGTGACTCATGCATTTTGGTAGGTCAAGGAGGGAGAATTGTTTGTGTCCAGAAATTTGAGATTAGCTTGGGCAATATAGCAAGAACCTGTCCCTACAAGAAAAAAAAAGCAAGGCACGGTGGCACATGCCTGTAGTCTTAGCTACTTGGGAGGATGAGGCAAGAGGATCATCACTGGAAATAAGGATTGTGAGGTTACAGTGAGCTATGCTCATGCCACTGCACTCAGTCTCGGTGACGGAGATTCTTTCTAAAAAAAAGAAAGGAAAGAAAGAAAGAAAGAAGAAAGAAAGAAAGAAAGAAAGAAAGAAAGAAAGAAAGAAAGAAAG